>NW_015630062.1:10354-39234 GCF_001515625.1 Sinocyclocheilus rhinocerous | reverse complement strand
CAGGGAGCAAGAGAATCTCCCGAGATGTTTGGATAAACACTTCGAAACTGTATGCATTTACAAAGCCAGGACGTCGGCACTTCAAAAAGGAAAGGTATGTAAGTGTAACCCCCCTCTCCCGGGTCCGCTCCGCTCCGCCGCACCTCGTTCTCGCTCCGAGTGGGTCTCGAACCTGGGTCTTCGGCATGGGAGGCGGACGCACTAACAAGGAGGCTAAATGGCTACAGCCACTAGCGTCAGTCGCTAGTGCGTCTCTTGAGATCAGGGGAGTGAGGTTTACCTTGCACAGCACCTACTCGCTGGCCTCCGTTACACTCACCCCCCCTAAACCTCACTCCCATCCGGGTCACGGCACCAATGTAACCCCTCTCTCCCGGGTCCGCTCCGCCGCACCTCGTTCTCGCTCCGAGTGGGTCTCGAACCCGGGTCTCCGGCATGGGAGGCAGACGCACTAACAAGGAGGCTAAATGGCTACAGCAACTAGCGTCAGTCGCTAGTGTGTCTCTTGAGATCAGGGGAGTGAGGTTTACCTTGCACAGCACCTACTCGCTGGCCTCCGTTACACATGCATTCAAATATTCATGTTTATTTCGTGCTGCAAATATTAAAGAGGAACATATCATTGATTCATATGCCAATTGAACTGAGGCGAATTATCTCACTACAAATTAAAGAGCGTAAAAACACATTTATTGTTTGTATTTTATGATACAATTGACAGAAGGCTGAGAGTCGAGACGTTGTAGTAACAAAGCACAAAGCTGCGATTATTGGGTGGCTTGCGTGCTACAAATAGAGAATGGACTTGGAAACTTTAAATATAATTTCCAAGCATTTAGCCCATACTGTAAAACAGCTTGTGAATAGTCACGATTCACATAACGTTATTTACTTCAGAAAATCAACAATAGGGCCCAAGTTAAGTTAACTGAGTTGAAACCTATAACGTTTGAGGGGCCCGTACAAATGTTTTTGCATATGGGCCCGGGGCTGACTTGCTACGCCACTGTGTAAGTACATGTATCGTGTAACAAGGACACCCTAAAATAAAGTGTTACCGTCTTTTTTATATTATAACACATTGTAACACCTTACAACAAGGTTTCATTGATTAATGCTTGTTAATGCATTAACTAATATTATCTTACAATAAACAATACATTTGTTACATTTATTAATCCAGATACTTATTATTAGTTCATGTTAGCTCAGGTCTATTAAATAATATTAACAGATGCAACTTTTGATTTTAATAATGTATTAGCAAATGTTGAAATAAACTTCTCATTATTCTGATAATAATAATATATATATTTTTTTATCTAAAGTATTATCAGTAATATTTTCCTTGAATTTCCGATTAGATGGTGGAGCCAGTATTTCAGTTTACAGTACATCTTAAGTGGTGGAGCTGGTCGATTGTCTCTTTTGTCCTTTATTAATCATCTTTATTAATTATTACATGTATTTAGTTCACTGCAGGCTTGTGCATATTTAAACTTGGCATCACATCACATTTAATGTAAATGAGGTCAAACACCATTGGTTTTCATTTGTCTTGTGAACAATTGCAATGTGTCCGGTTTTAGTAAAAATGTAGGTGAAAAAGTCAAATATAGTCGGCGCTGATAGCCTTTTGGTTAGTGCTTCAACATATAGCGCAACTTGAGGTCCTTTGCCAATCCTGCTCTCCTCTTTCCACCCAATGCTTTCCTGTCAGCTCTCCACTGTCCTCTCACATTAAAGGCATAAAAAGCCAATACATATAACTAAAAGAAAAGAAAGAAAATGTGAAATAAAAATTACAGGCTTTAGTGGAGGGAAGTATACCAAAATAATTTTGGTATGTTCCTCTGCTACTTTGCCAGAAACAGTGCACTTGCTGTTCTTAGTTATAATTAAGTAGATTACTCATTCCGCATAAAAGGTCTCTTGCAGTTTAGTAAGGACCTATAGTCTCAGCCTTAGAAGACATGCCCAGGGATAACCTACAGTCTGTCCTCTGATGACGTTGATATAATGAGCACATGTGATGATGAAATAACCATTGGATTTTCCAGTGTTTTCCAGGTTAGTCGTAAATGTTTGCATCATTTGCTTAATGCAGGAAACTAGATGTTCATGATCAGGGCTGTTTTGCTTTGTTTTATGTCTGTGAAATGTACAATAGTGATTAATTATTTTGAATACACGCTTTTGTTAAAGTCATGGACCACCATTATTTATATAAAGTTGTGTCTGTTATGGTATCGTGAATTTCAGATTTACCTCTCTCTAAATACCATTTAAACAAAATTGTGGTTGGTTGACGTGCATGTTGGTCAAACGGTCTTTTTCTCTCCAAGTGGGATTTTTTTGGTCAGAATAAACTGCACACTTGTCCCTTAATGCATTAAACTTTAATGCATATTTTGCAAGTTAGTAGTTTTTTATTTCTATAATTATGTAATTTGCAATGCTTTATTATGGGTTCGTAGTTCTTTCTCTCATTTAAGCCATTGAGTATATAGTACAGTCTTGCACCTTTGTATTTTTGATCTGACTTTTGTATTATTTATTTATTTAAATCTTAGATTGCAATGACTCAGATTGCACAACGTTTTTACATATAACCTCATATGTATTCAGCCCTCTTTTTTTCAAATTTTATATTAGTAATTTACCTTTTCAAACCCATCTCTCGGATTGGACTGTTAACATTAACTAACACCATTCAGACAGAAGAACAGAGCTAAAATAAGACATCTTAGAAATGCGGACTTTTCCTGTCCTTGAATACATTAAAATAAACCAATTAAATAATGGAGATAAAACCTCACGTCAGGAAGAGAGTTAATATGTTTTGAAGATAAATCTGTTATTTCAATTTCACACATCTGATTGAATATAACTTATGGCCAGTGTTTTAGAATAGGGGTTTTCAAACTTTTAGGACATGCACCCCCCACGTTTGTCTAATTTCCCTCACGCTCCCCCACCTCTACAGAAGTTAGTTAAAAGCAGCAAGCAATTTTACTTTTGCTGTTTTTGATTAACGTTATTAATATAAGAAATGCACAAATCCGTTGTACTGAAATACATCCGATATTTTCTTTACTGTTTACATTCACTTTATACATAACCGACTGTGCTTACCAGAATACTCGTGAAGACAGTGCCATAATTTTGTGCATATTTGCTCAAGATATGAAAGAGAACTCAATTTGGTATTCACCTGCTGTCTCAAAGACGGCTTTCTGTGTGTGCACCTTAGGTGTGTGCACACACAGAAACAATCTATCACAGCGTGCGAGTAGCCTACCACATTGGGATCTCTTTCATGCCATCATGCGCCTGAATAGTTTAAAATCACTTTAATGTTTAAACTGACAAGACTTAAAACACATGAGAATGATAAACTTTGAAGCAGCACTGGCCCGATCATACTTTTGGGGGGCTGAGACAACAGATAGGGGTTGAAGCCCACCTAAAATGGGTCTAGAACCACCGCTGATGTGGCGTGCATAATTACCTGTATAGTTAAGTCAAGTCACCTTTATTTATATAGCGCTTTTAACAATACAGATTGTGTCAAAGCAACTGAACAGCATTAATTAGGAAAATAGTGTGTCAATAATGCAAAATGACAATAGTAAACACTAATTTTCCAGTTAAAGGCAGTTCATCATTGAATTCAGTGATGTCATCATCCAGCTCAGTTCAGTTTAAATAGTATCTTTGCAATCAAGTCAACGATATCGCTGGAAATGAAGTGTCCCCAACTAAGCAAGCCAGAGGCGACAGCGGCAAGGAACCAAAACTCCATCGGTGACAGAATGGAGAAAAAACCTTGGGAGAAACCAGGCTCAGTCAGGGGGCCAGTTCTCCTCTGACCAGTCAAAACCAGCAGTTCAATTTCAGGCTAGCAAAGTCACATTGTGCAGAGGAATCATCTGGTTCCTGTGGTCTTGTCCCGGTGGTCGTCTGAGACAAGGTCTTTACAGGGGAATAACATCTGTATCTGGGGCTCATCTAGTTGTCCTGGTCTCCACTGTCTTTCAGGGCTGTAGAGGTCCTCCCTAGGTGCTGATCCACCATCTGGTCTGAATACGTACTGGATCCGGGTGACTGCAGTGACCATCTGATCTGGATACAGACTGGATCTGGTGGCAACGGTGACCTCGGAATAAGAGAGAAACAGACTAATATTAGCGTAGATGCCATTCTTCTAACAATGTAGCAAGTACATCGGGTGTTATGGGAAGTGTTCCCGGTTCCGGTTGACCTAATTAATGCAGCCTAAAAATCCTTTAACGGATTTGAATATTAGAAGCGTATTAGTGTGTTATGTGTAAGCCAGGTTAAAGAGATATATACTGAAATGTATACTGAAACATAAATATATAACCAGCTTAACTGATTCAGTGTGATGGCTGAGCCTGTTTCTGAGAGCACAACATGCCAATCCGTGGTTGGATTCCCAACACGGTTAACCGTAATCTTTCACTGTCAATAAGTCTGAGCAATATTTACGCCATATCTGCTCTAACTGTCGACTATTACTGTCGATTTAGCAGCGGAACTAATCAGATTGCTTCTGCTAATCCAACGCAATGCTAACCGTCACAACAGGAAAGAGCAGAAGAAGAGATGATCTACGCACCAACCCAAAACAAGAACGGTGAGTTCAGATGGCATGCCGTCTATAAATCGGAACCGGTTTTTAGTTTTATTTTGGCCAATCTCTATTCCAGAATTGCACACAAACTGCATTGCAATCAATTCCCAAAATGTAATTTGTGTGGAATTTTAATGAGGTCTGTAAAGAGGAGAAAATACTGTATCAGGCAGATCAAGCTCACTGTTCGCAATACTCGAAATATAGGAAGACAAATATGTGGGGGTTTACAAAACAGTTTCAAAGTTTCAAAACAACTGATCATGCTACATGTATGTAGCAGTACTGTCTTATCAAAATAAATGAAAACAAAAAAAAATGCCTGTGGTACCGAATTCATATCGAACCTTGACCCCAAAACCGAGGTACGTACCGAACTGTGATTTCTGTGTACCGTTACACCCCTAATATATATATATATATATTACAAACTATAAATGCATATATTATAATCAAGGTACATACTATAAACAGTGTAAATTTAAAGGCAAAATAAAAAAAAGCATTTTATATTGTATCATATATTATACATGACTATTACATTGTATGATTAGTTTCCTGCTCAGTGATGCACATGCATTAAGACAGGTTATACAAACATATGCATTTGCTAGAAAGGCAAGTATGAATGGTGAATTGTGTAAATTATGACTTTTTATCAAAACCTTTGCCCATGCATTCAAAAGGTACAGTTTTGAATTGTTGTCTGATAAATGTCAGATAGATCTGTTATATGAATTATTGGTTTTCAAGCTTCTCTGGTTTTGCACAACACAGCAAAATCAAAATATTCACACTACCATGTCCAAATGCCCTGACCATGCATATATTCACCTTCTCTTGGCTCTAAAGCTTAGGAACATTTTTATTTCTTTAAACCCTGAAGTCAGCCGCTTGTCTTTCCTGTGGCTCATGGGCTTGGTGCTCTCAAAAGCTGCATTCCTCATCAGGCTGAGTAAATACAGCACTATGATAAAGAACGAGATGTGATGGAGGGCAGATGAGGCAGAGAGTGATCAAAATACCACACTGGGGACTCAACTCACAGCTAAAACATGATTTTTCTCATTCTGTTGCTCTCCCTTTCCTCTCTTCTTTTAACGCCTCCAAACTTGTAGCTGTCATATGTGCTTGACAAATCAAGTCGATCTAACTTTAAAATATTGGCAGGGGATATAGGCCCCTCTTAAGTGCAAATTTAATAAACATTTGCCTTCAAGGAAAATGTGGAATTGGAGAAGCAAGGATGTGGAGAACAGAGTTATTACTGCAATACAAGATAGATTATCACAGATATAGCCTACATTTTACCTACATTAACGCAATACATGTAAACAGCACGGGAAGCAGATTTAGGTGGTGGATTTGTAATGTGTCTATTCATTTATTTATTTTGATTGATTTTGTTGATTATGTAATTGAAGTTAGTTTAATTATTGTTATTATATTATTATTTTATTTTAAACGGCATGGTATTTAATGTTATATTTTATCATGTTCTTGTTATCTATATTGTTATCTATAGACAGCCCTAATTATCATTTGATATATTATCACTTGTGTAAAAGTGCTGCATGTTTATGCTTTTTAAAATAAGTGGTTGTGGTGATTTCCATTCTTACTCGCATGGCTACACATGGTGACATGACTCTCTGAGGAATTAATGCCTAAAGGTGCAGTTATTACCACTAAAGTAAACACAGAATCAGGCTGGAGCTAGAATCCCTTACACTATTTAAACACAGCAATGTATGCTATGTTCAAATATATTATAAAGGTGAAACTTCTCACTCATTCTCATAGCCACATCTGTGCTAAAACCATGATTCTTTTACTTCAGTGAAATTAATGTAAAATTTGCCTAATATATCTGTTATAGGATACATGAAATTATCTTATTTCATCAAACTGCTCAAATTAGTATTGCTTTCATTATGCTGTGTGTTTTGACTTAATTATTCAAATGAACGTTTTATGCAAGGAAATGATCAATTACAGTATTTTCAAAATATGCAGCAGCTAAATATGTTAAATCACTATCTATAGAATCCATGCAATTACTATTCTAAGCTTGTTTTTAATTACAATATTACAGACTATCCTTAACCGTCTGTGGTCTGAGGCAGTATTGGGGCTCTGGAAAAGTTTTTACATGCCTTGACATTTGTGTTTAAAAAAAATAAATAAATAAAATTCTAAACATATTAATGGCTAAAGTCTGATTACACTGTATTCAGCACAAATGGCTAAAATAATATGTAAGCAGCATGTATGTACAAGTTTCTATTTCTGAGAAAATAAGGTTTATACATAGTTAATAATGAACATTTTTTTTTGTTTGTTTGTTTTTGTTTTTGCTTTTAAGTCACTGAAATTAGGCCAACCACACGTACTAAATTCACAAGGCTTTTTAGAACTGGATTGCTACAAAATTATGTGAAAATAATCCTGCTCACTCATTCATAGAAAACAATACATTGATTTTACTCGTAACTTGACAATTGACAATGTAAGCTTGATTTAGATTAGGCTAGTTCTTACTTGCCACAATGAGTTTGTTGTGGATAGATACAAAGACATTGTTATGCGGTTGCTACTGTTTTTTAAATTGTTCTTAACATGTTATTATGCAGTTGCTAGAGCACCTTAAGTGCTAGAGGATTGCTAGGATTCTCTGGTTGCAACAAGTTACTTTCTATTCTATAGCATCATGTATTTTGATTTCATTCTAAAACTGTGTCCAGAAGGCAATAAACATGAACATTTTTCTACTTTATAAAACTGAATACACACCGGTCAACAAGAGACTTGGCATTTAATTACTCAGGAGTGATAGTGGCTGTTTTTTAAAGATGTAAATACAGGCTAATATGGAATTCTACACCCAATCATTGCATAAAACAAGCTCATGTTAACTGGTTATTAGTGTCAGGGAGTACCTTTTTTACTTTGATGATGGCCTTATTCTAAACATATACAGTGTGTCATCCTTTTGTGTCAAATACTTACATTTATTATATACACTCATATTATATGTGATAATTTGCAAAAATGGGTCTAGAATGTAATTTGAATGTAACATAATTTCAGACATTGCATGCAAAAAAAAAAAAAAAAAAAAGTAGTTTCCCAAGTTCTGAATTTTGATGGCATTTTTGTCACTGTTGGTGGGATTTTTTTTCTTCAAACCCTGGTTAATTTCTGACCCCGGTGGTTAAACATGTGATTGAAAATAGCTAATGGAAAGTTCAAGGCACAAATAATCTAAAGAAAAATTAATAGCTCCCACTGTCACAGCCATTATGCTGCTTGTTTGGTGGCCTGTGCCTGCTGTGGCAGTGGAATTTATGATCCAGGCTTGATGAAAACAACGTTATTGCACAGCTCTATGGACTCTATATATGGACCGCTTAATTATTGAATATACAGTGGGTACGGAAGACCAAGATAGAACTTTTTGGCCTTAATTCTAAGTGGTATGTGTGGAGAAAACCAGGCACCTGTCCAATACAGTCCCAACAGTGAAGCATGGTGGTGGCAGCATCATGCTGTGGGGGTGTTTTTCAGCTGCAGGGACAGGACGACTGGTTGCAATCGAGGGAAAGATGAATGCGGCCAAGTACAGGGATATCCTGGGCGAAAACCTTCTCCAGAGTGCTCAGGACCTCAGACTGGGCCGAAGGTTTACCTTTCAACAAGACAATGACCCTAAGCACACAGCTAAAATAACGAAGGAGTGGCTTCTCAACAACTCTGTGACTGTTCTTGAATGGCCCAGCCAGAGCCCTGACTTAAACCCAATTGAGCATCTCTGGAGAGACCTAAAAATGGCTGTCCACCAACGTTTACCATCCAACCTGATAGAACTGGAGAGGATCTGCAAGGAGGAATGGCAGAGGATCCCCAAATCCATGTGTGAAAAACTTGTTGCATCTTTCCCAAAGACTCATGGCTGTATTAGATCAAATGGGTGCTTCTACTAAATACTGAGCATTTTTCAGTTTTTCTTTTTTAATAAATCTGCAAAGATGTCAACAATTCTGTGTTTTTCTGTCAATATGGGGTGCTGTGTGTACATTAATGAGGAAAAAAAATTAACTTAAATGATTTTAGCAAATGGCTGCAATATAACAAAGAGTGAAAAATTTAAGGGGGTCTGAATACTTTCCGTACCCACTGTATATATATAGAATGTACTGCATGTTAGCTTGCTTATTTTGCCCAACAGCATGATCTCCTAAAGTCCACATAATACTAACAAGAAACTATGATTTTAACTTTAGGTTGAGAGCTGTAATTCCAACCATGTAAGTTTGTGATGCTGTTTGCAAATGTTCATTTGAACTTTGGTTTTGGGAAACGCAGAATCACGTTGGTAACATAGGCCCTTTTTTATTACAGCATGACTGAGTCCAAGTGCACAAAGGTCCATAAAGACAGAATTGGATGAGTTTGGTGTAGAAGAACTTGAGTCTGGCATACACAGAGCCCTGGCTTTAACCCCATTAAACACTTTTAGATGAACTGAAACAAAAACTGAAAGCCAAACCTTCTCATCCAACATCAGTGCCTGACCTCACTACCTGACCTCACAATGCTCTACTAGATGAATGGGCAAATATTCTCACAGAAACAAAACAGTGTTAGCTGTTATACAGTAGCTGCAAAAGAGGGACTCCATATTAATGTCTATGTATTTAGAATCTGATGTCATCAAAGTCCCTGTTCGGGTTTCCCAATACTTTTGTCTATATTTTTGTCCAACTTAACCCACATACATACAGTACTCGCATAAAGGGATATATAACAAATCTTGAGTAATAGATTGTTTATATTATCAGAAATGGTAAACTGTATTATCACCCAGCTCTAATTTAAAAGATATTAACACAATATTAGCAAAATATTGTTTTTACATGCAAAATGGATCCACTTTATATTAAGTGTCTTTAACTATTATGCGATAACATAACATCAATTGATTGCACTTATTGTGTACATGTTTTACATTGTACTTTATTTAAAAAGTACATTTACGTATAAGGTATGTAATAAAAAAACCTGCATATATTTACACCTGTAAATAATTTCTGTAATTACATCTGCAATTATATTTTGACCCTTTACCCACCCTTAAACCTTACCATTCCACAAATCCTCTCCACAACATTAACCACATCACACGTCAATAGCTGCAAATGTGTTTTTAAAAAAGCATGAACACAATAAATGTCACCTCCCTAAAATTAACTACAGTTTTCAGCAGTTTATACTTATCATTATTTTTGTGGTTTTGCACCTGAGATCTCACACATTTAAATGCTGTAGTATTTTAGATGCCTACCAGTTAATGTTGGTTTGCTTGTTGTTTATGTTGTATTGAAATGCAGGAGTGTGTGTGTGATTGACTGATGCATAAATTTAGCTGCAATTTTCAGTGGCAGATGGGAGAACACGTGTAGTTCCTTGTCGCGAATGATGCTATAAAAATGATAAACAGATAACATTTTATTGTTTCTTTCTTTCCCTTTCGTTATTTTGACTGCATGAGTTGGTCTCATTTTTTCTTTCATGCAATCAAGATCATTAATGAAATCACTGCTGCCAGTTATGCTGTTATCAGCTTTCTGTTATCAGTTATGTCATATGTTGGGTTTTGTTTAAAAAGGTCTTCGAGGTGATGGCTGATATACTATTATTATATTTAGATTGAGATGTGTAACATTAAGTATTTTAATTTTCACCTTGGGTGTGCATTATTAAAACAAACAAACAAACAAACAAATAAATAATAATTCAAATTCAGTGCACCACGATTTCAACATGACAAGATGCTCAGATATTTTATTTCAATATATTTGTCAGGTTTTTGTCCTACTAACGCTATTGTGTGTAGAACTAATTTCTTACATATCTCATTACAAGCCTCCATTGCTAATTCCAAAATAATTTTAGTGCTAGTAATGGAGGCTTGAGCCACTGATACTGACTAATGTAGTTATTAGAGACAGAAAATGTATAGCTGTGTCCCAATTCCATAGCTGCATCCTTCAAAAGCTGCATTCCAAGACTGAATATGTCAGTGACACAACAAAGGCTGTCTTGTTTCGAAGGCTCCTTCAAATGCAGCTTTAAAGTATACATATTTAAATGCAAGTATTGAGGTTTACTCATATCAGTAAAAAAAAACAAAAAAACAAAAACAACAAAACAGTTCAACAGTTTAAATATTGACATCTTATCAAGATTTGATTTTATAGATAGTTGATACTTTTTGTTATGTACATAAATGTACAAAATAAGTCCAATAAAGCACATCCTTCCATAATAAAAAGTGCCTCACATGGCTCTGGGGGTGAATAAAGGCCTCCTGTAGTGAATTGATGCATTTTTGTAAGAAAAATATCCATATTTAAAACGTTATAAACAGTAATCTCTAGCTTGCATTAACTGTCGTATGCACAAGCCATTCCGGGCGGATGACATAGGACGTTGGCGTAGTGTTAGATCCAGTGAGAATATGCTAGTCTTGCGAGAACCAACGTTTGTTTACAGGAGGAAAGGAAGCAAGGTTTACTTACTTTAGCAAAGGAAAACCAGTCTCTTCTTGGATTATATTGAAATCCTCCGACATTTTTCTTTATAAATCCTCGTTTTGTACTTCTAATTCGTGACAGTTGTTACGCATGTACAACAGTTAACGGAAGCTAGAGGCAACTGTTTATAAAATTTTAAATATGGATATTTTTCTTACAAAAATGGATCGATTTTTGCATCGAGGCTTTTATCCCAGATTAGATTTGACAATCTTTTATGAACATTTTAATGTTTTGTAGAGCAGACAATATTGCAAAAAAATGTTGCATGAGTTGGTATAAAATAGAATGAAACTAAACAACAGTTCTAAACAATTCAGTGTCCATCACAATCACTCATTCTGGAATTTTTCCGTCCATCGTGAGAGTTGAAAGACTCGTCTCATCTGTTGTGTACAAGAGCAGATGGAGGCTGGTGATGTATAGTTCTTTGTGTACTGCTCTGCTGTGCTGAGGGGAGCATCATTACCGCCTTCTGCCTCTCCCATCCGTCATTGTGGACAGGATGGTTTGATTGACAGCTATGCTTTCTTACTCTAGTGCTGCTGAGAGTGTGGCTGTATGAAGACATCTATCCTGAAGCAATCAAATTTCAGGACATGCAGAGCCTGGATTTAATGCACCACCAGAAGGGGCTAAGATCCTGTCTTCAGAAGAGCAGAGACCTGTTTCAAATAGACGCCTTTTATTTCATTCACTTTAAAATTGTGTGAAATTGACATACCTCAGAAAGGACTGAAATTTTTCCAGAATATTTTTTTTTTTCCAGTGTCCACTTTCAGACACACAGGAGCATGACAGGTCCCCATCAGGTTTATGCTAAACGTTCTCTTTGCTGGAAGGATGGACAGCGATAAACAGTGGGTGGGTGCCAGGAATAGTCAGGCTCAATTTTAAACTCTTGATTATGTGGAAGCCAAACAATTCCAGAAGTCATGACAGCTAAACTGCAATTTTAGACATAAGATTGGTGATTGCAGGAATTTTAAGCCAGGAAAATAGTGGTCTCAGAGGCCTTATATATACTGAACAAAATTATAAACGCAACACTTTTGTTTTTGCCCCCATTTTTCATGAGCTGAACTCAAAGATCTAAGACTTTTTCTATGTACACAAAAGGCCTATTTCTCTCAAATATTGTTCACAAATCTGTCTAAGTCTGTGTTAGTGAGCACTTCTCCTTTGCCGAGATAATCCATCCACCTCACAGGTGTGGCATATCAAGAAGCTGATTAGATATATCACGAATGTCAAATAATTAAACAAATATTAGGTTAGTCAAAAAGTTCACATTTCTATGAGTCACTTTTCACCCTGATGATGATTACATTTCAACAAAATACCATAGGCACAATTACACTATAAAGTGAGGCGAGCAACAAAAAAGAAAAAAGGTTGTCACATTTGTGATTGTCCTACAATTATCATGAAGATATAATATTCAATTAAATTAAATTCAAGTTTATTTGTATAACACTTTTCACGATACAAATAGCAGCTTTACAGAAAATTAAGTTTCTACAATATATTTAGTAGTAGCTTATCAGTGGTGACTATGTCAAATTGATGTACATATGGCAGAAATGTACAGTAAAATGTAGTTAATGACGTAATCAAACAAAAAAAATAACACTATTAACAGCAATGACTACATGTTGCAAGCAAAATTTGGTAGTTTATGTTGTTTCAGGGTTGGCATCATCTGAGGTCCTCTGAGGGTTGGCATAATCTCTTCTCCGGTGTTCAGTCATCTCAGGTATTTGTAAGGGCTGGATCCAGACTGAAGCTTGTGTAATTCCTAGTTACCACAGGATATCAATCCCGAACATTATCAGGAAGGCTATTCCAGAGTTTGGGAGCCAAATGCGAAAAAACTCTACCTCCTTTAGTGGAATTTGCTATCCTAGGCACTACCAAAAGTCCAGAGTTTTGCGACCTTAGAAGTGAATGATGTGTGCTCCCGGCGCTTATTTATACTATAGTCGCACCGGTAGTGACGTCATGGCTGTCGCCGGCCAACGAGTTGGTGTTTTTCTATGTATGCTTCAGACACGGGTCACGACGAGGCGTTCCCCATAGCGACCCCTAGAAGACGCAGTGTCTCGTTCCCTACTCAGGGAACCATGGTTACATAAGTAACCTGAGACGTTTGTATTGCTTATTCTAATTTAATTGCTACATTTAAATTTATTCATTGTACAGACACTTTTATCCAAAGTGACTTTTTTTTAGGAATACGACAAGCGATTCATCATAAAGAGGCCACTAAACACAGCAAGTGCTCGTAATACAAAGTTTCAGAGATTGTTCAGATTAGTGCAAATTAAAATGGGGAGGGATTAAGAAAAATGAAAGCAAAGTTTTGTTTTTTTTCGTTTACCCAAAATACTGCAATTTTTTAAATTTTCACCAAACTGTAATGTACAGAACTGATGATGGGCTGTTATTATTAGAATTATTAGAAAATAATGCACGTCCAAGGTGGTAATCTGATCATGACGAAGTGGAGTATACATGTGTCCGTAGATAATAAACCGTAATTTTGGTGGAAAACATGTAGAAAAACAAATAATTTGTAATTTTTTCCCTTCCTTGTCATTTTTTTGCTGTCTGTAAGGACCTTTGAAATAACTGAAATAATTTGCTGAAGTGACATTGTCACACTGAACTGTAATGCGGTCAAGACCTGCCTGGAACTACTTTAGCTGTGCATTTCCCTGAAAACAACTGCACACAGGTTTGTCAACCAATCAAATTCATGCATTCAATTACAAATACTTACAGTAGAGGTGACCCCGCATAGTCGAAGATTCGATGTTTCTATAGGAGGAGCCTGATTCGACTACCAATCTCACAGTCGAATATTCGCGGGGTGTTATTATCATGCCATTTTGGCTATATGGGGGTGCTCAAATATCTGATTTCACATAGAACTACTGGTTTTCTCCCAATATGTTAATATACAGCCTATTAAAATAATGATCTAAATAAGAAGCTGAAAACCTATAGATTTAAGTTTCACTTTCCATAATCCATGACTGACAGAGGAGCATCTTGGCAGCAGAGATTTAAAACTTTAACAAGACTCAAACTGACACAGGCAGAGCGAAATACTGGATTTTTTCGATGAGGTAGGGTACAAGTGATTTCAAATCATTTCTGCCGGTTTATATATATTGTGTATATATTATTTATCTCGTATAAGATGCATTTGGTTGAGTTGCGCTGCAGTAA
Organism: Sinocyclocheilus rhinocerous; assembly: GCF_001515625.1. Lineage (NCBI taxonomy): Eukaryota > Metazoa > Chordata > Actinopteri > Cypriniformes > Cyprinidae > Sinocyclocheilus > Sinocyclocheilus rhinocerous. The sequence continues at coordinate 24,747 of NW_015630062.1, read as the reverse complement.
AGCGCTTCATTGTAGTACTACGGTGATTATCTCTTCCGTGCACAGCGCGAGCAGGACAAACAACAATGCAGAATATTGCTAACTATGACTGGGACTATCATATACATAACAATTATAATGAGAACACTATTATAATAAAACGCAGTGAATTTTTATTTTAGTTATTGTGTTTCTGCACGTTGTTTCGTGAAGAACGCATCCACAAAAGGAGTTAATTCAGAGCCGTGCAGACACATTCATGTGCATTTGGGGCATTTTGTGCAGATAGCCTATAGGTCGTCATATTAATGTTATATTGTATAAATAACGAAGCGTATTCTATATGAGATAAATGATGAGTTAAATCCTATTGATTAAAAACCTGCTATCAAATGCTTCATTCTGGTCATCTTCAGCGTGCACAGCTCAAAACAGAAATGCAGAACATAACTACTGTCATACATACCATTATATAATGAGAACACTATTATAATAAAACGCTGTGAATTTTTAGAGTTTAGTTGCTGTGTTTCTGCACGTTGTTGCGTGAAGAACGTGTCCAAAAAAGGAGTTCATTCAGAGCCACACAGATACGTTCGTGCATTCGGGACATTTTGTGCAGATAGCCTATAAGTCGTAATATTAATGTTTATGTTGTATAAATAACTAAGCATATTCTATATGAGATAAATGAGGAGTTAAATCCCATTGATTAAAAACCTGCTATCACTCTACTCAGCGCGCGCAGCACAAAACAGAAATGCAGAACATTAATAACTATCATATACATAACGTTATAATGAGAGCACTATTGTAAAAAATGTTGTGAATTCTTAGGGTTTCGCTGACGTTTAATGTTAACTATCTTTTAATCAAAACATAAAACATTATTTACCTCGTTTGTATCTGCGAGGCGTCCGTTACACATTTTCCCTGTGTGTTAACGTAATTATGACTGTCGAATGTCTGACTTGACTCTTGGTAATGTATTTTGCCCTGCCCCCAAAACATATGATTCGACTATCAGTCTACTATCGGCAAGATTCGAAAATTCCGATTCGACTATGAAAATCCTTAGTCGGGGACACCCCTAACTTACAGTATATCTTTCTAAACAAGAGCAGATGAGGAGCTGCTTAGAGGTATTTTCACAGAATGGCAGAAAGGGTAATGTGGTAATTCTACTCTGCCTCAAAAGTATCAGGGCATCTGCTCAACCAATCTGCCAATGTTCTCAAAGTTATAAAAATTACAAAAGTAATGGAAAATGACTACAAAACACAGCTGAGGCAACACACACACACACACACACACCACCACCACCACCACCGCAAGCACTGTGGTGAAGGCAGACTTTATGAACCAGCACGAGCTGGAAATGCACTTGAATACTAAAGTTGGCTATCCTATACATACAGGGAATACATTGGAGGAAACTGCCATGAAATGGTAATGGCAATGATGCCATGAAACAGTCAACAAACACCATCATTTGACTGCGATAACCATCTCAAATGTTCAGTGATAGATGCTTATTTATAACCATCTGATTTGGGCTGACACTGTTAGCTAACACCCCAAAAATTCTGTCATCATGTACTCATCCTCAAGCCATTTGAAAGCACATAGTTTTCTTTCTTCTGTGGAACACAAAATAATATTTCAGCTGTTTTTATCTATGAAGTGAAAGTTTGTCACAAAATTAAGTCATGTGACACAAGAACCGAAGAGGTTTGATCTGATGTGTCACAATGTTTGATTTGGGCTCTGTATACACTGAAAATGAATAACCACATACATGTGGTTCAGTTCATTATACAAATTAAACTCATATTGCCTTGAATTAAATGGCTGAAGATGTATGGAATACTTTTATGCTACCTTTGTGTCGTTTTTGGAGCTTGAAATCTTTGGACTTCATTGACGTTCACTGTGTAGAGAATAAATAAATAATGGCTGAAATGTTACACCGAATATCTTTTGTGTTCTGCACAAGAAGTTTGGAACAACATGAGAGTGAGGGCAGAATTTTCTGCAAGATGAAACAGATTGTAGAAACTGAGTTCTGCAAAAGGACTGACAAATATGTAAAGAAATCAAGATCCAACATAATCCCAACAGCTATACACATTCTCACTGAACATTTACACTTACCCATTTCAGTCCTTCAAACTACTGAAATAATTCTTCCAGAAAGTATATATATATATATATACCTTGTGAGAAATATGTTTAATAATTATTTATTTGTGTATTTTATTTTTTCAAAAGTTTAATGGAAAATATTTTGTTTTATAAGTAATTTGATTTATATCTTGTTAAAAATGCCCTAAAATGTTTAGCAAATGAAGGTTTTCTCATTCAGCCAGGTAGAAGTGGGAAGAACACACACTCAGCAGAGGAGAAGAAAAAAGAGGAGAATTGCAACGCAGGGTTTTTTTTTTTTCGCACATGGACACTAATGATATCTGGAAATAATCATTTTACAGTCGTAAACAAGGCTAAATCAAGTATAACTTTTTTTCAGTTAACTATGTTGAACTCTGAACTTAAGTTTATGCTTGTCAAATCCCAAGCAAAACATGGTTTGCTGAGCTCATTACGGCAACTTCAAGGTTGCTCTTCAGAGCTCTGAACAATTGTCCATAAAGGGCAAATGCCCCTGTTGAAAGGACAGACTTTCACCTGCTGGATCGATAATGTTTGTCAGGTCTTCAGTAAAGCTGAGAGCTCTGAAATAAGGGAGAGTAGGATCAAAATGCATTAACTTCATTGTTTCTATAATAACAAAAGTACAAGAAAGTCATAATCAAAATTAAGCTCTACTAAAAATATATCAATGAAGGGACAATGTTACACTTACCCATTTCAGTCCTTCAAACTACTGAAATAATTCTTCCAGAAAGGGTCAGGAATCAAACTCAGGAATGCTGCTGTAATGCAAGAAACTCATAAGTGAGGGAGAATATAATTCAGATGCTGACTCCTGAAGGACCAGCACCACAACCTCTTGTGCCACTCTTTCAAGAATTTATCTTCCAGAATCTGGCAGTAAGTTTTGGGAGCTCATTTTTAGCAAATGAGCTCCCAAAAAATAGCAAAAAATAGACTTTTATAGTGAGTCTGAAGGGTGTTATTTATATTTTTCTCATTTATATCTCATGACTCGTGTCACTTTTTGTACAATGTTTCTTACCAGAATCTACTCTGTACCTTACCCATGATACGGTGCAAAAGTTCATGATGCCTATCCACAGCAATGATTAGAAACTGATATATTTTGTTTATCAAGATGAAATTATCAAACTTTATTTTGGGGCGGAAAAAATCATAAAAGCACAACCATGGCTTGATGAAATATCAATAAAAATGGCTCACTATTTGGCAGGTATTGCATTAAAATTACCCTTTTTATTCATGCATTTATAACTGCTTATCAATGGTTTATAATGCATTTGTAAATGAGTTATTAGTCATTTATGAACACCTTTATAAACACTTTATAAAGGGAACCTTAATGTATAGTGTTACCGACTTTATTCAACAATTCGTCTCCTCCGCGTCACCCTATAGCGCCATTTTGGAGAGTAGCCACTGAACGCAAACACGTATACGCGTGGCGCAGCTGACACAGAACAGCATACGCTGTTTGCGTTCAGTGGCTACTCTCCAAAGTGGCGCTAGGGTGAGGCGGAGGAGACGAATTGTTGAATAAAGTCGTTATTTTAGTTTTCTTTGCATACAAAAGTATTCTCGTGGTTTCGTAAAATTACAGTTGAACCCCGGTTGTCACATGGATTATTTTACCGATCTCCTTGCTACGCTTCAGGACGTTGATCGTGTTAATTACATTGCTGTCTATATGCAGGTTTGAACTGTTTTGTGGAACCATTTCATTGGATTCGTACCGGAACTCTTCACCTCTTAAGTCGAACTCCATACTGCGTGAGCTACCGAACAAACCTACTGAATATAAAAACCCATACATATGACGTTGTATATGTGACGCTAACATTCAAAAGTATCAGTTTTCAAATGTCACAGCATGTTAAAATAGTTTTGAATTCATAACATGATATTCCTCAAGTAATGTGCGAAAATTAGGCTTTATCGAAACTGTGGACCTGCAAATCATACTTTGTGTGAAAAGGAATAAAAGTTGTCTGCATTTTACTGCCTCTAGTGTTTATTTCAACTGGAAACTGCAGTGATTCATATGTATAGGTACGTTTTTTCAATTTTGCAGAAATGTATTTAGAGGTACGTATTTCCAATGAGCCTATGTTGGATTTAATGGAATGTTTGGGTTTCAGTTAATTCAACCAAATTCTGGAGTTTCTTCTTGACAGCTAAGCTAAAATTAAAGTTAAAGGTATTCCTAATATGTTGGACCTTTTATTGAAAGTAGTCTACTTTTTCCTGATGAGACATGCCATTTTTTATAGACCCCTAAGATCTGTGTGTGCGATGCTTGAGTTGGGGGAGGTGTAACGTGCAAACAGTGCATTTGCGAAGGTTGTTTGAAAACATGCTTTATTTTTGTAGTTCTGCTAAGCAGTGTTGGGGAAAGTTACTTTTAAAAGTAATGCATTACAATATTGTGTTACTCCCTAAAAAGTAACTAATTGCGTTACTTAGCTACTTTTTATGGAAAGTAATGCGTTATGTTACTTTTGCGTTACTTTTTCTCATCTGGGCTGGGCTTGCTAATTTGTTTTTAATATAAATTCTGGATTGCATGAAGCATAGAATGCAGGAGAAGAAAGTTCAACACTCTTCAGCAATGAAACAAAAAGAAAGAAAAACAAATGTCATGTTTATTTTAAGTCATTTTTGCTTATTAATATGGCTGAATTGGATCATCGAAGGTCGGCAGCAAAGATATTGATTAATAAAATGGGATTAAATGCATAAAATATATTTGTGTTACTTAATACATTAAATTATTGCAGGTTTCCATTGCACTGTTTTCATTCATCTTGAGGAATACTGAATCTGTTTTTGTGCAAGTGAGATGAGTAAATGCATGTTCACATTTAGTCTAGAACTACAGTAACATCATGTTCACACAGCACCCTTACTCCTGATTTCCCAATATGGGGACAGGAGAGCTGTCAGTCAATGAATGGGAAAACAAAGTAACTGGAGTTACTTATTTGAAAAAGTAACTCAGATATTTTATTGTAAATTAAAAAGTAATGCGTTACTTTACTAGTTACTTGGAAAAATTAATCTGATTACGTAACTCGCGTTACTTGTAATGCGCTACCCCCAACACTGCTGCTAAGTGACACTAGTAGCGCAGGAACTACTTACTCTAGTTTTAAAGGTGCAGTAAGGAAATTCTGAGAAACACTGTTGATATCTGAAATCACCAAAACAAACACGGCCCTACCTAAAAGGATCGCACCCCTATTTTGATAGCCCCACCCCCAAAATTCACAAACACGCTATGCCCTTTAATAGTTTTCTAAACTGCTTTGGTAAGCAACCCTTAATATGATCTTATTTTTTGAGATGTCTTAATCGATCCTTATAATTCAAGAGGGCAATCTGTGTGCTTTCCAGTCCCTCTGCTTTATATGATACTAAACAGTCTAGCTGTCATTCAAACGTACTTGTAAATTTGGTTTTCCTTCAATACATCTTCTTTTATTCACACTCATCTTGAGAAGCATATGGTGTTTGTGTTTTTGTGTGCATATGGCCCTGTATCTCTCATTCTACTGACAGCAGCTACATTGCTTCACTACAATTCCTGGCAGCTGCCGCATCCCAGTATATCAGGGACGCACACAAGACCATAAAACGGAAACATGTACGCATTTTTCCCTTCTCTCCGTTGTTGTCGAGAAGGAGCATGAATAAAATCAGCAATAGGGTCTGAGCATCCCCCCCCCCACCTCCCAATGTGTGCAACAGAGGTGATGGCTGACTGTGTGCCCTTGTTGGTATAGTATTTAACTGTTTTTGAATCATTAGTACAATTTTATTATATTAGTAACAAAAGACATTCCAAATAATATTTCATTTCAACATCATTAAAAAAATATATACATCATTTTTTGTTTGAGCTCTGTTCAGGTACTTAGTTGTGCCTTATTTGTGTCATCTTGGGAAGAAGTTTGTAGTTTGTTTATAGTCTACATTTAGCTTTTTACTTCTGGTGTTTTTATTTAGTATTTGTGTTCATTTGTGGAGATTATCATGATGAAAAAAAAGTAAAAATCATAAGCTTTTGTTGGTCACACAACTTATTATCTGCAATAACCAAAAGCCAATGAAAAAAAAAATCATTTTGTGTTTTTGTTGAGGGATCCAGGGTGTTGCTATCTTAAAGGTTTCATCACCGCAGCACTCTATTTCTGTCAAATAAGCAACGATTTGTCTATACTGCATTTGTCTGTTGTTGTTTTTTTTTGTAGTTGTTTCTCTATGTGAACATGCACTAGATGGATGTCTTTGACCATTTCGTTGCTTTTTACCATATTCATGTTTTAGTGTTTCGTGTCTAGAGACCCCTTTGATTTGTTTAGGTTTGTTCAGGTTCTGAAAAGTCTTAAGTGTTATAGAAGTGTGTAATAGTTCGATGGACACTAGACATACTCAAGAAAAAAAAAAGAAAAAAACCTCCCCTAAGAGCTAGAGAAGCTTGAGCGAATACTGAATTCAGTCAAGCTTCAGTGCAGTATTGCTGTTAATGTTAACTTCTTTCAGTTGTTTCACCATTCAGCAATGAAGCAGTAAGCAGTTTAGTCTACCTCAGCATCCACCAGGACATCGCTTCAATGCACAGACTGGCTCTTCCTTTCTTTCTGTCACTTTTTTCACCTAATTGATTAATTTGTTATATAAATCTTATATAATTCACTTTTTTTGACAAAATAGTCCACGGGACATCAGTGGTTCAACAGTAATTTTATGAAGCTGAGAATACTGTTTGTGTGCAAAAAATCCAAAAATAACAACTTTATTCAACAATTCTTCTCCTGCGAGTTACCGTCTTCCGCCTTTATTGAAATGACCACAACACACATGCGTGCTTTCCTCTGCTCGTAAACAAGGCACAGCACATGCTTGTTCTACGTCAGCAATAATGGTCCTCTCAATAATGGCTGAAGATGCTTGGGAGAAGAATTGTTGAATAAAGTTGTTATTTTTCTTTTTTGCACACAAAAAGTATTCTCGTAGCTTCATAAAATTACAGTTGAACCACTGATGTCACATGGACAATTTTGTCGATGTTCTTGGAACCTTTCTGGGCCTTGGTAAGACCCTTGCTATCTATGAAGAGTCAGAAAGCTCTCAGATTTCATCAAAAATATCTTAATTTGTTCTGAAGATGGACAAAGATCTTTGGAACGACATGAGGGTAAGTAATTGATGACAGAATTTTTGTTTTTGGGTGAACTATCCCTTTAAACTTTTCATTATGAGTGAGAAACTGCTTCAGATGATTCAGTGCGTGCAGGGACAAATCATTCAAACCAATTCAGACCGTTTTGCCAAAACTGAGTCTATGATGATAATGACAGAGGAATAATATCAGTGATTTTGTTGTTGTTTTTACCCTTGATATCCAAGTAACAGCAATATGAGTTACATATTTAAATCACAATCCTAACATATGTCACAATAAAAAGTTTTTAAACGAAATCATGCAACTCTACTTTATATAGTTTCATGAACTCAGTGAACAATCATCGCTACAGCAGGAGGTCTTCACTGGCCTTTTTTTTAAATTTAAATTATTTCATACTGCGTTTAAAGGGGTCATATGATGCGATTTCAAGTTTTCCTTTCTCTTTGGAGTGTTACAAGCTGATTGTGCATAGATAAGATCCCTGAAGTTGCAAAGACTAAAGTCTCAAAACCAAAGAGATATTCTTTATCAAAGTTAAGACTCTGCCACGCCCCCCTAAAACGGCTCGTTCTAACACGCCCCCACATATCTACCTCACTATGTGGGAATATTTGCATAATGCGCCCAAATGTGCATGCAAAGAAAGAAGGCGTGGTTTCAGTAACCGCAGTTAGTGTTGAAGCAGCCATGTCAGGGAGACGGTGTGTGTTTCTAGGTGAAAGCAAAAGCACTTTATTTGGCCTTCCGGAAGTAGATGCATTTAGGAATCTTTAAGATTACTTACAACAGAACAGCAATGCATTTTATGGACGACCGTTTCGTGAACCTAGGAGATGGGGTAATTCTGACTTTGCTATGACAATCTGGTGCTTCTGAATCAGCTACTGTTTTGTTATTAGTTTAAGTATTTGCTATTGACTGTTCAAATGCGGAGTTTTGCGCATCATGTGTGTGTGTGTGTGTGTGTGTGTGTGTGTGTGAGAGAGAGAGAGAGAAGAGAGACAGGGTCACTCACAGTAGAGTCAGCTGTCTTAACCGTGACTTGTATACTGCAAACACATACCAGCTTCATCACTGTGTCTGTAACGCGACTCTGTTCCCCTTTCGGGCTCTGTCTTTACATTTATTTTGAAAGATGAAGCTCGCGATTATGGTAAGGGGCGTTACATTTCCGACGAGTGCTTGCGGTGTTCGGCCAATCACAATGCACTGAGTCAGCTGGCCAATCAGAGCAGACTGCGCTTGTCGGAAGGAGGGACTTTGTAGAAAACAAAGCGTTTGAGAGAGGCGGGGCATAGATGACCTACAATAATGTACAGTATTTGAAAAATAATGTGTTTTTTGAACATTAAAGCATGTCAACATATTCTGTTACACCAAATACACCAAATAATGATCTTTAAAAAAGCATCATATGACCCCTTTACAACTACAACTCCACTACACACAAATGCTGATTATAGCAAGGTTATTCACCTTTCCTGGAACAAAAACTGTTTTAAATATTATGTTGGTATATAGAAAACAAAAATAGGTAAATTCACTAAATAGCTGCACAATCTGTGTCTTTCCTATTCACTAAACACCTGCAATCCAGTTTAACTAGGTGCTAAAAGTGCTGAAGTAGCGCAGTGAAATATTTAAATTAAGTCACTGTCATTCTTTTCAGTGCAAACACACCTCCTTTCTATGCAAATGAGACTCGTTATACAGAATATTGTGATTTATTCATAAAACTAAGCACTGTGTACCTGGCTCAACTGACGTCATACTATAACTGCCCATGGACAGCAACTGGTAAATGGAACTTCACGTAAAATATGTGTTTATTTGCATTTATGGTTGATATTGGCAATAGCAATTCATCAAATGACGTTCAAATCATGGAGAGAAGAGTTATTTGCTTTCCCCTCTGCTTCAGGGGCGGAATATAAGACTATTCCACATCATACATGACTGGCAGCATTTTAACATGCTTATATTCCTTGCAAAATATCAATAATGTCAAGAAGCTGGACACTGATTTTTTAGTTTTCATATTCTGTTCCTTTCAGGGGTTTCAGATTGATATCAGAACCAAAACAGAATGTGATCAAAGTGTGGATTCCATGTGAGCTATGCTTTAGTACATATACGTGTCAGATGTGTGGACATTTTCTGCCTAATTATATTATAATTTTTTAGCATCCCACACCATGAACTTCACATTTTAATATGTTATCAAGTTCAAAGTAGATCATCTTTGAATAACGTTTGACATTTCTATGTTATGTCCCATCTAACATCCTGAAAACCCCTAATGCAGCAATTAACTCAAATAATATGACAATGCCAAGTCTGATTTCAGTCTGTTTATTACATGTTATCAGGGAATATTTCCAATAACAGCATCCAGGTTTGATACAACCTGAGGGTGGATTAAAAAAAAAAATGGAACTATTCTACTAACTTCTGATGCTGGCATCGTTGTCTACAGGTGCTTGTTGATTATTGACTTCCAGTTGCCTTAATGTTAAAGCTTGTCATTGCTCATTTCAAATAGCATACATAATTTTTCTCTTAAGTTGGTCTCATGACAGAGAATGACTGTTCTCTAACCTTGCCAACACTGTCACATATTTAGTTTTCAAAGCAATTCTGCCTTTATGCAGGCTAAGACCTTGCTGCAGTTTAACAGCACACCTGTGTCCTCTAATTCTTAGTCAACATCTAATTATGAACTTCTCAACTCTGGGTCTATAAATGATGTGCGCCATAAAGAGACAGGAGTGCAACACACAATGAGCCTGTGTCACCCTGGAAACTAATAAAAGCTGGTGGTTCAGCTGAAACGAGACCTCTGAAAGTAGTTTTAATGTTAGAAGTGCAAGACTCTGCACTTTTTTACACCAAGAGGTTAAAAAGCTGCTTTTCATTGCATTTCAGTGCAGCTCAGCACTCCAAGTGTATAATACGCATTAGCTTGGGGGTTACAGGACATGACATTTCACAAAATGTCATGTCCTGCTTAGCCAGGCATTCAGAAAGTTGCAACAGTAGGTTAAAGTGATGCTCTCACTACAGTGAAGCTCTTTATAGTAATATTTGTTGTAACTGGTGAGTCAGTTGTCTGAACAACTAATTCAGTATTCTGAAAAAAATAAAATCAATCAATCAATCAATCAATCAATCAATCTAAACTAACCAGTCAATCTTAGAGGGACAGTTTACCCCCCAAAAAATTCTGTCATCATTTACTCACTTTCTCTTTCCATTTACATTCCAAACCTGTATCGATTTCTTGTTTTCCTTGAATATTTTTTTTCTTCTTTTTTTTGGTCAATACAATGAAAGTTGTTGGGGTCAAATGTTGTTTGCAACAACATTTTTATTTTATGTTCCACAGAAAAAAGTTGTGCAGGTTTGGATTATTTTTTATTTTTGGTGAACTATTCATTTAGGTTGTTAGTTAACCAGTAATCAACAATTCTGACCATCCCTAACAGAGTGTTAATGACATAATTGTATCTATCTCCCAAATGTGACTTTAATGAGCATTAGTTGTACAGCAGATGTTAGAACAGAAAACTGGCTTTCAGAGGATTACAGAATGTGGGCTTCAATCAGGTCTGTTCCAAAGAACAAATTAACTGAACGTACGCCTCCACTATGCCTTTAGAACTAACAAATGTTCCATAATTAAAACCAAATGCATGTTAAAAATATTTGAGAACTTCTGGAGGCACCTAGTGACATTAGACACATCTCTCTCAATTAAATAATACTTACAGTGTGGTCAAATTATAGCTACTTTTATAATAGCTAAGTTAAGTTTTTTTTAATGCTCCTGAATGTTCGGTATGTGTTGATGGAATCTTGGATTCTGAACATCGAGGAATATTATGTTCTGCAGTAGATGGTAAATAAACAACTTCATACTTAAAAAAAAATGCACTGGAAATGTATACATAATGAATATAAACAAAAATCACTGAAGAAGGCTAGATATATATTGAGATATCAAGAGATATCTTGTTTGTCTCTAAAATGCATCACTTGCTTCAATTTGAAGTAATAATAAGGTGGAGTGACTTTATCACATCAGATTCATTCTGTATTTGTTTGTGATCGGTTACCCAGAAAACAGTGCACCTGGAGCATGTTACTGTAGCTGTATGGCACATGTTGCTATTCATCTTGGTAATGCTGGAGAGTTCATGTGGAAGGTGCAGCTTTTTTCATAACCTATATTGATTTAAATAGGGGTCAAGGGTGTATTATTAGCCAGTAGCTATCAACTGGGCACAACATAAAGCAAAGACCTCCTGGGTTGCATCTGGAGGAAGAGTTACTGAAACCAGATGGGGTCACTCTGTGGACCTGCTGGATCCTAATAGAACAGAGAAAAGAACATTCTATTTTCGTAGATCTGTTCACACCAGCCTAAAGGCCCGTTCACACCAAGGACGATAACTATAATGATAACGATAAAGATATAGTTCTAAAAATCGTTCTCAATATTAAAGAATAGCAGAGTTCACACCACAACTATGACGATAAAGACAAAGAGAAACTATATCATTGGAATCACTTTCAAAACGATTTTTTCCCAGCTGATGAACGAAAAAAAAATCGACAGCCAATCAGAATCCATCTGCTGTAACGAGCTCCAGAATTTAAAGCGGCAGACGCATGTGCGCTTAGAATAAACGGATGATATCGTTCGCTGGTGTGGACGCTAATATCGTTATCTTTATAGTTATCGTTCTTGGTGTGAACGGGGCTTAAGGATTAGGTTTAGGACCTTCATGGTGACATTTTATCTTGTACAAATAAAATTTTATATATTGGAAATCGCTAATGTATCCAAATTCTTGTAAGACTAGGTTAGGTGTAAAGGCCAATTCACACCAAGGATGATAACTATTACGTTTAAATAAACATTATAATTCTAAAATAATAGAAAATACTGTATGTGTGCACTTTATAACAATTCAATATTGTGAAAAGCCTCTGACAATTGAAAAAAAAAATAATGCTGCCGTATTTGCTAACTGTTAATAATTGTGGGTAAAAAAAAGAAAAAGAAAAATTATAGCTGTTTAGCCATTGTCACCAGTATGGACCTTGTTTCTGTGTTTTCAGTGTTTCTCTGTTCTCCTGCCTTGTTTTGGCCTGTGTTCCACTCCACTTTTAGACACGCACTCGTGAACTTCCCTAAGCACTTCCCCTCGGGATAATCCCCGCTGCCATTTTGAAGTGCGTTCCACTTCGTGAAGTGAACGAGTGATGTTTATATAGACAGACACTCAACCCCTCGATTTTGACAGAGGGAGCGAGTCTGCTTCATATGCACACTTCAGGCCACTTTATAGACCACAATGCAACACGATTGTGACGTCATCGCAGATGGTGTTTAATTTATCCCCACCCCAAACAACTCTATAATATATCATTGATTTTTTTATTTTTTTTTACATCTATAACAGCCCAAGCATACCTATATACATATAGAATGCTGCACCAAACTAATTCGTAAGGGAAAAAATGTAAACACTAAACCAACTCCATAGCGGATTCTAAGTGATCAAGGGCTTAGGACGTTCCAGTTCAGCCCATTGCAAGGGTACCGCCAGTAGTGGGCACTCATGCAACGTAATCAATGTCGTACATCCGAGTAAATGAGACGGAGGGAAGTTTGCGAGTGAAGGGCATAAAAAAATGAACTGGAACACAGCCTTAGTTCAGTAGTGACCTAGTTTCTGTCTCCCCTTGATTACATAGTTCACCTGCGTCTAGTTGATTTAATCATTAGTCCCTCATTTTCCTGTGTACTTAAGTTCTATCTGTTCAGTTTGAGTTTGTCGGGTCTTGCCAGGTACGTGTGTCTCCAGCCTTCCTTTATGTGGATTACTTATCAGTGGATTTATTAAAGACTGTTTATCTTCATCTTCGTTGTCTTCATGTGTGTTCATCGACACAATATTTTGACGGCTATATTCATTCTAGCTGTTTAACTAGTGTTGTTATATTGATTTAATTGATTTAGTCACCATTGATTAGTTTTCTCTTTTGTTGCACTTCAACCATATTTAGTTTTTATTAGTTTTCTACTGACAGAGCAGCTGTATTATTCATAACTATAAAAAAACATACAAATAAAAAAATATTTTTCAATTTTCAGTCTTTTTTCTAATCCCTGACTATTCACAAACAAAGCTGTATGACAATTGACAATTTAGAGATGTGAGTTGAACTACTGAAACACTATTTGAGTAAACATGCACGTATTCAAAAAAAACAAAAAAAAAAAACATTTCAGATTAAATTATAAACATTATATAACAAGTTACCAAAAGTGGCAACAAAAACAACATCAAAAACAGAATGAACTAAAAGTATTTGAACGCATGCATGCCTATGAACTTCAATGTACTGTACATGAGTTATTTATTTAATATTATTTTTTTCATCTGCTTTTCTCTTTTTCTTGTTAAATTAAACTTTTGTCATCCTGCATAATTTGATTTATCATGATTAAGTGTGCAAAATGAGTGATCATTCATTCATCTTTGCTTCACATTTATCAGCGTGAGATTGGATTTGCTCTGTGGTCTCGCTGCTTTTGTCGCTAAACTGTTATGTCCTTTCATTTACAGGGACAAAGGACATTGTAACAATCGCACAAGCAATGTCATGTCTGAGGACGGCACATCTGAGCAGATTAAATCAAATCTTTTCATACTTCAAAAGGGAAATAGTCCAATTTACCACTGTGTATCATGTTCTGCACTTGTTATTCAGTCAAGGAGTTCTAGCATCTGATAAGACCTTCTAGTGGGGTCACAACGTGTTTGTGTGTGGAAGAAAAAAGAGAAACATTTAGAGGAGAATTCACTAACAGTGAATTGTGGCCTGTCTACAGTGTTTTAGGAACCCAACAAGGAATACAAATCTGGTAAAAGCACAAAAATGGCCAAAAAATTGTCAGTGAGCAGACCACAACTAGCTAGAATACTTTGCATATGCCTGGACTCTCTGTGTGTGTGTGTGTGTGTGTGTGTGTGTATAT
>NW_015630062.1:9206-10288 GCF_001515625.1 Sinocyclocheilus rhinocerous | reverse complement strand
TTTGTGTGTGTGTGTGTGTGTGTGTGTGTGTGTATATATATATATATATATATTTTTTTTTTTCCCCCTGAATTCTCTTTACTGAATCCAGTAAAGCATTGCCTATGCAGACACCCATCATGCATTGTGGCATGAATGCATTAATAATAATGGCTTTAAATTGTCTATTGCCTAGTTTATGTACTTTTCCTTCATTCCTTTTTTTATGTTCAGAACTTATCTAGCAAAGTAGCAAAATGCTAATATCCACTCAGAACAACTCCGTAACCTAGCAATACCCTGAAAAACATAACACTCTATCATTTCGATTTTGTAAAAATCTAGATAACATCTTGCTGTTGCTGAAGTGTCCAATCAGGGTTGTTTCAAGCTCAAGCTGCAGGATTTGTTTATGAAAATCTCCTTTTATTTTAACAGAAGAACAATAGCTGTAATTATATTAAGTGTTTTGACTGCTCAGTATTTAAAACCTGACATGAACCACATAGATTTCACCCCCTCCTTGTAGCATATAACAGTACCTAACCAAGGTTTCACTTGAGCCCTATTCGGACGGGACTAGTTTTCTAAACTACGTTTGAGTTGATTCTTATCACCTGACGTCTGTGATTTTCATGTACCAATTCGGACGGGACTAACATCTCCGTGTTTATTACAGAGGTGGGAGGGTCTGTTTTGTACATCTGGGCATTTCAGAGATCACGCGCTCTTGTATGCGTGCATTGCATATAGTCATTCGGATTGATTACCATTAGTATAATCACACAAATACCATGGTGAAGCTAAATGACTTGTATAGCAAAACCATGTTAATGTGTGGTTACTTTAGTTTAACTATTTGTTTTTTTATTTGTAGTAAACCCATGTTTAATTTTCATAAAGGTACATATGTAATTAAAACATTATGTAATTGAATGCAGAAATGAACGTGAGTAATCTTACCTGACGCTGATATTACAATAGCCAGTCTTAACAGTTTACGTGATCTGAGGGGTATTGCACAAAAGCAGGATAAGGGATTAAGCTGGGATTTTCCAGTTATCCTGGTTGAATTTAGCCCTGACTCAGTTGCATGAAAGCAG
>NW_015630062.1:0-1083 GCF_001515625.1 Sinocyclocheilus rhinocerous | reverse complement strand
AAATGGTAGACTGGTCAGAGAACAATATATAGCAAATTATTTCAGTTAATTTTGTTTTGATTTCGCCTATCCTTTAATAAAGCATAATGTATGTCACTCTTTCATGTGTGCATGCATTTTGTTTGACATTAGTAGCACACACTGTGTGGTTATCTTCCCAAATTCTAGTTCCAATTCACTGGATCAATAACTATATAGTGTACTGGACATTAATGAAAAAGGTACGAGACCACAATGTTTTTGTATTTTTTATTTTTTTATTTTGCTGTCATCACTTGTCAGCTTGGAGCTTTTGAGAGAAAAAATAACGATGATTAATACATTGTGCAGTCATGGTTGCAGTGTGAACTGAAATCACTTACTTCTCTCTCTAGTTTCTGGATTTCCAAGTCCAGTTTCCTCAGTGTCTTGCGTTTAATTTCCATCTCAAGGTCCATGTCCTGCAGCTTTCTCTTGTTCACTTCGATCTTGCCCTCTGCCAGCTCTATCTGTCTCTTAAGATGCATTGTGTAGAGACGTCTGACAGTTTGTGAATTCTGTAAAACACCTATCAATTAGCACAGCGGGATTTGTGCATAATGTAGGTTTACTTTAGGCAGTACTCACTATGTTACCAGGCTGCTGCACAGTCTGCACAGTGTCTGGACCTGTTAAAAATATATGTTCTATTAGAATCACATTGCTGACTACATGGACTAAATGGACTAAAAATTTACACAAAATTGACATGACACCTCAAGCCTTCTGGAGTCCAGCGACACCGTCTCATCATCGGCAGAAGTGCACTCCACTGCTGCAGATGTGCCTTCCCTCTGCCATATTCAATAGAACTTGTATTGATAGTTTTGACAGGATGTGCCAAGCCTATGATTTTAATAAAGAGTACTCACCGGCAGATCATAGTCTGGTGGCTCCAGAAGTGTAAGTGTGTTACCCAGGGTTCCCACTCTTTCATGAACACCAGATTCAAGGACTTTCAAGGACTTTTTAAAGCACCATTTATTTTTTATCAAGCACCTATTCAATTCACACCCCAGAATGTAGTGTCATGAAAGACCTTACAGTACTTAACATTTCACTTAC
>NW_015630061.1:250998-251466 GCF_001515625.1 Sinocyclocheilus rhinocerous | reverse complement strand
TATTGATAGTTGTGTAAATATTGTCATACTAACAGCTGTCTAATTATTTTTGGATGATTGTAATCCATAACATACCTTTCTATCAAAGTTTTCTAACATATCAAGCTGAATTTGTTCTGACACAGTTTAACTCTGAGTTATTGTCATATTTTATTACCATTTTCTAAACTATAGCGAATAAACTGTGATAATGTGAGAAATGTTGAAGGTGTCTGAATAAATTTTGGTTTGACTGTATCTATTTGATAAATGAAGTTAACCAACTAACATTATACATACCCTTTTGGTTTCTGTACCCAATATTCTAAAAATTTACAAATGCAATAAAAATATCGGTATCGGCAAGTACCAAAAATAAAAGTATCGGTATCGCGCGAGTACTGGAAAAAGTGGTATCGGTGCATCCCTAATAAAAACCAAAAGTTGGTTAAATGACCATGGTGTTGGTGTGCTTGACTGGCCAGCAAA
>NW_015630061.1:236137-249959 GCF_001515625.1 Sinocyclocheilus rhinocerous | reverse complement strand
AATAGATTTTGGTTTGACTGTATCTATTTGATAAATGAAGTTAACCAACTAACATTATACATACTCTTTTGGTTTCTGTACCCAATATTTAAAAAATTTACAAATGCAATAAAAATAACGGTATCGGTACTCGGTATCGGCAAGTACCACAAATAAAAGTATCGGTATCGGGCGAGTACTGGAAAAAGTGGTATCGGTGCATCCCTAATCTGAATATTGTAGAGATCAAGAGTAAAATATTTATTGGTAATACAAATATTATACAAAATAGAATCTCAAATAATTATATTAGGAATATACTTAATAATATTGTTTATCCTCCAGCTCACTTTTTCTGAACTTCTGAATTTGTAGATGTGAATTGGCGTAAAGCTTGGTGAACAGTGGACAAATTCTATATTAATAACAAAATAAAAGAGGCTTCTTTTAAACTAATGCACAGAATATATCCAGTAAAACATGTACTTGAATACTTTAAATTAGATATTGATTACTCTTGTGATTTCTGTAAAGGTGAAAAGGAAACTATTTTTCATTTATTTTTTCATTGTATACATACACAGTAAAATCCTGAGTGTTAAATTAACACTGCTTGGAGCAAAGCAGAATCACTGAATGAAAGAGAAACACAAGAACTACAACTGACTTCAGCCACAGACTTAGATGAAATCAACTGAAATAAAAAGACATTAAATCTCTCAAGATCCAGCAGAAGATAATTAAACAACTCCACAAACAACATCATCAGCTTCATGCATTACTAACCAGTTTGACTTTATTTACGGAGTATCTAAACCAGAAGTTCTTTATTGAGAATTAAGGTTTAGATTTTTTTTTTCAACTTATCGTTTTGGTGAATAGTGTTTGCTTTAGTTGCCTCTTGACTTTATAAATTTAAGTTTTTCTTTGGTTGTTACAATTGTGTTTATAAAGCACATATGTGATGATAAAATAATGAGTCTCTCATTGCATTTTATCTAGATCTGTAGTGCTTCCATGATTTCTATATTATTGCAGTTCCATGATATGAGATGACCATGTGAGAAAACTTTATAAACCACTTTAAAAAAAATAAGGTTCATAAACAAGTTGCAATTCTGTCACTCATAGACATGAAGAATCAGCATGTGAATCTCAGCAATGGTGACAAAATATTCGGATAATTTTGATATGATTTTTGAACGTCACAAAACAAGGCAGTAAAAAGTCACAACAAAAATAAAATAAAATAGTAAGAATAAAAGAAAATACTAAGACAATGCAGCTGCATAATTTATTCATGTCGCAATGCATGCTGGGAGCCATGGATGAGTTATGATTGGTGCACCCAGAATGCAATGCAACATGAATCTGTCTAATGATTGTCACCATTGTTGAGATTCATGTGCTGGTTTAAGATGTCTGCGTGTCTAAATAAATCGGATGTTCTAAACCGGTGTGCAAAATGTTTTTAAAGTTCTTCATATTGTTTCTTCAAAATGTAGTTATGATCAATAACATACTAAATGTTACTACTGATGACATCAGTGAATCATGCTATACATAATAACTACATCTTTACCAAAAAAGCCAACATAACCTGGTCAGATATTTTCTTGGTTTTTCTTGCCATATCCAGTGTTTCCTAAACACAATTACAGCAACCACAGAAAAGCTAATGTTAAAAAGTCAAGGGTCAAGAGCCCAACTAAAGCAAACACTTATCTCCACAACGGTGACTTCAGATTGTATTATTTTCAATAAACATTAACGACAGTATTAAATAGGAAAATAGTGTGTCAATAATGCAAAAGGACAATAGTAAACACTCATTTTTCAGTTAAATCATGCATATTATACATAATAACTACATCTTTACCAAAAAAGCCAACATAACCTGGTCAGATATTTTCTTGGTTTTTCTTGCCATATCCAGTGTTTCCTAAACACAATTACAGCAACCACAGAAAAGCTAATGTTAAAAAGTCAAGGGTCAAGAGCCCAACTAAAGCAAACACTTATCTCCACAAATGTTATTCTTTTCAATAAACATTAACATCTAAACCTCAGTTAATTCTTAATAAGAAATTTTTAGATGCATGACGAAAAAAGTCAAACTTGTTATTAATGTGTGAAGTTGGTGATGCTGTTTGTCATCTTCTGCTGAGATCTTGAGAGATTTAGGCCCAGTTTCACAAACAGGGCTTAGACTAAGCCAGGATTAGGCCATAGTTCAATTAGGACATTTATAAACGTTATAAACGTGCCTTAGAAAAAACATTACTGGTGTGCATTTTGAGGCCCTTTATTTATTTTTATTTATTTTTTACTGTTACTGTCCTCAGGCACTGTTTCATTTATAAATGTTCATTTTTTAACGTTTATCGTTTTTTGTTTTACATTTGAATATTTCTCATTGTACTGTTCTGATGTAAGTCATTAATAACAATAACAACAACAACAATAATAATAATAATTAATAAAGAAGTCAGCGCAGTCAGAGGACAGAAACTGCGTCCGACTGCGCCATCCACATGGCGGTTCTGCACAGATTTTCCTCATCTTAAACAAGCCTTCTCTCTCTCACCTGACTGCGCTCACTAAAAGGCACGATGGTGATACAGTGTCAGTTCCTAACGCAACGTAATGCTCTCCAGACAGCACACGTACAAGAGCAAAAGACCTTGATATTTTGTTCTCTTCAAAATGTTTGATTTTAAACTCTGATATGATGTTTTCATGACTATTCCCAAACACTATGACAGTGCATTGTCTGTGTGGAATAGATTATTGTTGTCATATTTGCAATTATGTACATGGATAAGCTATTTAAAACGAACAATGCAATATTCCATAAAAATAAGAATGTCAATTTTTTATTCATGGTGACTATAAGCTTTCTCGCAACAAGCGGTTTTCTGCTCTGAAAGTACACGTAACATTATTGATAGTGAGGGAAATAGTCAACCCAATCTGGCAACCCTAGGAAGCACTTTGTGTGTTTTCCCACATGTGGGAGTCACATGAAATCGGACACTTTCCTCAGCACGAAGGACGCTAGACGATGGATTGAGGCAAGAATATATTTGCTCTGTACACAGAACACAGAGAAAAACATTGCGTAGATCTAATGTCCGTAGAGCTCGGCAATAAAAACGAAACATAAAGTTGAACTCACGGAACTTTGCACTGCTCTCCTCCAGTGAGCATCAGCTTGAGCGAGAACCTGCGTCTCTCATCCCACTGGACTGCGGTAATGACACAAACGGCTTGTTTCTTCTGGTGATGTGATGTAGCTCAGAGTTGACAGATCGAATGTTTTATGTACGTTCTGTATTAGTCTAGATAGATGTCTTCGTATTCTTTCCTCAGTATTGTGGAATTGTCTTTCTGCTTCGTGACCCAAAAGTGGTTGTGATAAAAACAGGTTCTGTATTTTCTGTTAGTGCACGTCTTAAATAATAGATCAACTGCAATTCTGCAGAAATGTTTGCATTTGTCTGCTATTGGAATGTCACCGCTTTTCATCTCTTGCCTAGATTTAATGAACTCAGATAGTATATAGAGGAGATGTATTAGGGATCTATTATATGTATTATATTCTTGTTGCACCAGTGCTAGTCGTTTGAGATACAACTATGGTTTTGGATGACAGTGAGTGGTGCAGAGATGTCACCCTTTTTTCTTAATACATAATAGTACAGTAAGATGCACATACATGCATACATATACATGTAAAAAACCCTTTGGTTTAACTTGGATCGTAATTGCAGATTTTAGCAATGCCATGCAGTGCCATGAATGTAGAATGTAACGTTTTCTGCTATGCAATGTATGGGATGAGCAAGACATAGGCCAGTCTACATAACCCCAGTTCACAAATATTTAGCCCAGAATGTTCCTATCCTATGACATGCCTAAGTGGGGTCATTTATCATAATTACTGATAAACCTGTCCTCTCTTAGAAGTCACTGTGATGATGCTGACTATTGTTATTTAACTTTAGTTGGAAACAGAATGCTGCAACAAAGATATGCAACTTCTCATGTAAGATGCAGACAAATGAAAAAAGACAAATATTAGAGACAGATGTGGGAACAGAGAGAAAAGGAGGTTTGCAGAGCAGTGAGGTTGGCTGACTTTTTTCATGGTCTCCATTATCCAGTAGATTTACAGTAATCTGAGTTGCATAGCAGCCACATGAGCTCACAGTGCTGTCCACACTTTGTGCCAAACTGTCAGTGTGCACTTGTATAATCAGAGAGACCAGATAGAGTGCTTTTTAATGACATTTTCAAACTGGCCTCTGTTTGTTTTGTAAGAAGTAGACAGTGGTTACAATGGCCATTCAAGCAGAAGTGGATTTGTCAAACTTTTCTTTTGTTTGAGATTTCTTCTCATAGAAACAATGCACCAGCATTGTGGTGATGGAGAATAGACCCGTTTTTAATTATATCATAATGTTACAACATGCACTATATTAATTAAGATTGTGATAATGTTTAATCAACAATATGTTTTTTTTGTGTATATTTCCTTTAAGGAAAGTTATTAGTTTAAATGTAATTAATTATCATACCTCACAAATGTAGTCTAACCTTGCAAATTTATGACAATTTTATGCATATATTTAGTATTTATATACAACAAACACAGTGAATAATAGGCCTAGTAGTTTTATAATTCTGTTTTTCATCATTACAGAAGAAAGCAAATAGTAGGTCTGCTTATTCTTCAATGATTAATCAATGTTTAATGACAATTTAGAAAATAATTATCACTTACTAATATCCATATTTAATAATATTGGTTATTGTTTTTGAAATTTTGGGTGATCAGATGGGTTTGTAAAGAATACGATTATTTGCCTATCATACAGCCTTATAAACAATACCTTTTTAAAACACTAAAGTAGAGTAAAGGTGCATTCCGTAGTTTGATGCGAATTACAAAAGGTTTTACAAATTTAAAAATAAAGAGTATTATTGTGAAGAGTCATCTGAATGGTGTACACTCATTTGAGATGGAGACTGTACTCATAATTGTTTTGTATAAAAAAGTTTACCCCTTCAGTGTATTTCATTATTATATATTTCACTGCTAAAATGCTGTTAAACATCTAAGAGAATCCTTGCACTCATTGGTTGCTGCCTCTGTAGATACACTAGCAGTGCAAACAAACAAACAAATACATAAATAAAGAGCGTAAAAAACGAGGGTCATTTACAGAGATTGAAATGATCTTATCCAGTTAAAGGGATAGTTCACCCAACAATGAAAATGTTCTCGTGATGATACATTGATGTGTAAAGACACAAAACGATCGGTCTGTGCAAGAAACTGAACAGTATTTATATAGTTTTTTTACCTCTGATTTACCGCAATGTCCGAACTGTCCTGAGCATGTCCTGAGCGCGTTCGCGTCTTCTTCTTCAGCCGGCACGTGACACATCTTCTTCTTCTTGCTTTACGGCAGATCGCAGACTTTTCTTATCTCTCAAATGGACCATTGACACTCCTAATTGAGATTGTAGATAGAGTGTCAATGGTCCATTTGAGAGATAGGTGGCGGTAATGCACTTATAAGTCTGCGATCTGCCGTAAAGCAAGAAGAAGAAGACGCGTCACGCGCCGGCTGTCGAGGACACGCTCAGGACAGTTCAGACATCGCAGTGCATCAGAGGTAAAAACTATATAAATACTGTTCAGTTTCTTGCACAGACCGATCGTTTCGTGTCTTTACACATCAATGTATCGTCACGAGCCACAGGGTTTAATGTGGTTTTGTTTGTGTATGTTTTTTTGACTCTCAAAGCTCTGATTCCCATTCACCTCCATTATATGACTGACAGACTGCAACGGTTTGAGTTCAAAATCTCTGTTCGTGTTCTACTGAAGAAACAAAGTCACCTACATCTTGGATGCCCTGTTGGTAAGCGGATAAACATCACATTTTCATTTTTGGGTGAACTATCCTTTAAATACATTTACTGTGTTGAAGCTCACAGTTTCAGAATTGCAGAGAGAATACTATTTAAAAGGTTTTAGGTATGATACAGTATGTTCATCCATTTTTTACACTGCAAACAGGTCTGGTTTATGATATTAAATATTCAGCCCTGGGTTAGTAATTAGAAATGTATTCATCCTGCTGTGCTGTGCTTCTTACACTGTGGTAATTATTATTATTATTATTTACAAGTCTTTAATTATCATTATATAATATATAGAATTTTAGCAGGGGATGTGGATCTAATTTGAACCAAATCCAGATGCTTCTTTATGTGTGATTTTGTACTTACACTGCCAGTCAGAAGTTTGGATGTACCTTCTTCTTTAGCAGTTTGTATTCATTTTTATTATTTTCAGCATCGTACATTAATACTGAAGTCATCCAAACTGTGAAAGAACATGTATGGAATTATGAAGTAAACAAAAACAAAATGTATAATGGCCCAGTTTTATATTTTAAGATCATCCAAAGTAGCTACATTTAGCTTCGATGTCAGCTTGGCACACTTATGGCATTCTCTCGTCGGATTTGCGGGTTTGTCATCTGGAATGGTTTTCACTTCACAGGTGTGCCTTGACAAGTGTTCATTTGTGAAATTTCTTGCCTTCTTAATGTGCTTAGACCATCAGTTGTCTTGTGCAGAGGAAGGGTGGGTACAGAGACAATGGCCCTATTAGTGCTACTACAACTACTGTACAAATTCATATCATGGCAAGAAACACTCAGTTAAGAAAAGAGAAAAGACAGCCCATCATTACGGTGAGACATGAAGGTCAGTCAATCCAAAATAATCTCAAGAATTTTGAATTTATCCCCAAGTTCAGTCACCAAAACCATGAAACACTAAGATGAAACTGGCTCTCATGAGGAGCGTCCCAAGAAATGGTGACCAATACCTCTGTTGCAGAGGATATGTTTATTAGAATTACCAGCCTCAGAAACCACCTGTTGACAGCACCTCAGATTACAGTACACATAAATGCTTGTGGAAGTTCAAGAGACAGACATATTTCAAAATCCACTGTTCAAGGGAGACTGTGTGAGTCAGGCCTTCAGGGCCCAATTGCAGCAAAGAAACCATTACTTCGGAAGAACGACAAGCTACAAGCTTGGGCCAGGAAACACAAGGAATGGACATTAGATCATTTGAGATGAGATTTTTGGTTCTAACCACCGTGTCTTTGTTAGACGTAGAGAGGGTGAGTGGACGGTTCCTGAATGTGTACCTCATGAGGCTGACTGGGAAAATGCCACAAGTGTGCAAAGCTGTCATCAAAGCTAATGGTGGCTACTTTGAAGAAAACATTCTGGGTTATTTACCATGTTTTTGTTGACTATTATATTGAATAAGAAGGTGTGTCCAAACTTTTGACTGGTAGTGTATGTTGATGAACTCTTTGCTATTGCTTCCATTTACATTAGTATTTATGAGAAAGTCAAACAGTACTCTTGAAGTGTAAATATGACCATTTATATATTAAAATTGTATCCCTGCAAACAAGTCTGCACTTAGGGCTGCCAGCGCAGGGCCCCTGAGAATTTGCTCATTGGCAAAACGTTGGCCCCTTAGCACTGGCCCTGCACGGGCAGCCCTCACTTAACCTCCAGGAAACCTTAGCACTGTTTTATAGGTTGTTTGCACATGACGTCACTGATGACGCGCGCAATGCTAATATATTATCTTATAATAACCATTTGCACACACAAGCATTATCCAGCTCCGCTCCTCCCAACCGCAGACGCAGGTTTACAAGCCACTGTTTCCAGCGTTTTTCAGTCAAATTCTTGAATTTTCCCCCCTTGTGAGCAACACATTTTTGTACACGATAAAAGCTCCTTGTGGTTTCTCGGTTTGTCCGATTTGAGCATCCATAAACAATGCAAAACACTGGCATTTTGAGTTTCTGCTAGTGATTTCTATGGAGAGAAAAATCACTTCCTGCCCTCCAGCTGCATTTCGCGCGTCATCAGAATCACGTGATTGCAAACAACCTATTGAAAATAATACAGTTTGATGTCACCATTATGGAGGTAAGCGCTTGCTTTAGTTTGGGCTCTTGACCCTTGTCTTCTTAATTTTAATGTTTCTCTGACTGTTGTAACTGTGTGTTTCTGATGCACATTTGTTATAACAAAGTTGTAAAATAAGCTGATCTGATGGTTACTTATACTTAAAGGGCCAGTGCAGGCTTTTTTGCATGGATAAATCTAACTAAATGTCGTAGAGATAATTATATAAATGTAACTAATAAAACTGTTGGTCACAGCTTGCTCTGTCTTTGAATTAATCAGCTACCTTTTGTTTGCCATTTTGCTAGTGGGTTGTGAATGGAGAACAAGGCAATGTATCTGACCACCACAAATGAAGACAGGGATAACAGCTCATTCTATGAGGAGGGCTATGATGGGATGAATCTATCAAAACTCAACCTGTGTGAAGAAGGTAAGGATCTTACAGCACATCAGCTCAGCATCGATCACAGAGCTCATTTCCTATCTGATCAAGACAAGCACTTTCATTCATATTATCTCAAAATTGCTGCTGTCACTCAAACTCTTAATTAACCTAAATCAAACCAAGCAATATTTGCTATTTCTATTTTCTTTATTGTGTTGTTTTCTTATTTCTCATCAGAGTTTTAGAAAATGTCATTGCCCCACAGCTGCAGTCTCACTTAGAAGAAAATAAACTCTTATAATCAGGCACTTAGACTGCACGGCTCAGGGTAATCAATGACCTCCCATCTGAGGAATTTTGGGTCTCTTGCTATTCTATTGCTTCATCTCAGCTCTCTCTCACACAAAAGCTCCTTGGCAGTCTTGCCTGTCCTGGTACTAGACTTTCCTGGATCATTGTTTAACTCTTGGAAAATCAGTACTTCATCTCCATTTTGTCAATGCAGTTGTCAGTTCCCAGTTGTCTGACAGTACTTTCTGTCTCCCTCGTCCTCCCGCTGATGCTTATTACTGTTCATTAATCTATGTAAAATGTTAGACGGCAGGTCATTTGAGAATGCCAAAAAAGAGAAAATATGCAGAAAATATTGTTGAAAACGGTAACAGAAACCTTAACAGCAGAGGTGTAGAGTTCCTGAAAACCATACTTGAGTAAAAGTACAGATAGCTTACAGTGAACATTACTCCACTACACCTTACAAGTCACCAATTCCAAAATAACAAAGTAAAAGTCTTAGAGTATCTGATTTTAACAGAACTTACGTATTTTACTAGTAATAAATATAGGCTCAAAGAAGCACTAGTCAAAGAGACATGCCAGTGAAAAATTGTAACGTTGGGGAGAACTTTGGGAAAACAGGCAGAAGCAAGGATCTATGTGCAGGTATTTAATGGAAAAACTAGAACAAACAATAAACCAAAAATCACAGGGAACAAAGAACATAATGTTGAGCAAACCGACAACCATTACATTCAACAACGAACTGAATAAACACTAGGGCTATATATACACAGGGGACTAATGAGCTTAACAGGATAACAAGACACACCAGGGGAGACTAATCAAGGACCAATGAACAAACTAGGGCTGAAATGGCGAGTAAGTCGAATACAAAAAACCATCGAGGCAAATTATTTGGCTCGAGGCTTCGTTTAGTCCATTTACTGTAACTACACACTGAACACTGTGTTTCCCCACGGACCATTATTACTGACGCACTAAACGCTGGACATATTTAAGACCATAAATCAATATGGTGGCTAGTTATGATGTCCCTAAATTAGGTATGTTTTGTGAAAGACAGCGCCATTCATGTTGATTGTCTCATTCTCTCTGACACACACACACACACACACACTCACTCACACACACACTCTCATACACACACAAACACACACCCCATACAGTTATGCATAAAAATACCACAGAAAGAAAGTTAGTCAATATCACACGAAGAGTGCCAGTTTTCACCTCTAAAAAACTATATTGCCTGTTTTTGTTTTGTTTCGCCAACAAAAAATAATTCCAAACACAGCCACAACGTTGTTTTGCGTCTCTGAGCAGCATGAGGGTGTTTCGTTCCTGAATGAATCACCCATTTAAATGATTCGGTTCAATCGCAATGAATCACTTCTTAACAGTGACTTGCTGCCACCTACTGGCGGTTTTAATTTCACATTTAAAGTACCTTTTCATTTTTCAAATAATTGTAAATATCAGTATTCAACGTTTTATTTTTAAAATAACAAAATATTATTTATGCATTTGTAACTGCAGGTTAAATGCATTCATGTCCCTCTGTGTGGGAAATTCATCCCATGCAGCTTCTGTGTTTCCTCTGCATTGCAAAGATGAATTTTGTTGATACTGATATCATTTGTTTGGTAACAGCCCAAATGTCTTATTATTCTAATTGACTGATTAAGAATTTGACTCAAAAAATGATGCACACAAAAAAGAAAACGATTTTATAAAGGTAACAATGCCCATAAAATGTAAAAATCAATTTAAACTTATTGGAACAGATTAATTTCTATCATGGCTGTGAACTGACCAGTACATAGAATATGAAGGATATCAAAAACAAGTTTTACACACACACACACACACACACACACCAGTAAGTAGAGATACATTTAAGAGGGTTTATTCTCCAAATAACTCTAATTTCATGTTGCAGAAAAATGTGTTTAGAAATTGTGTATGGACTTTTGTTCCATTGTTCCATGTTGCCTTCCTGTCCACTGATGTTTGTCTCTTACAAAAGCCACAAAGCCTTCCAAGAAGACAGTAAAGACTTATGTCATGCTTGAGCTTTAGTTAGGCTGAAACTTGAAAGTTAATTTGCATGAAATAAATGCAGTGTTTAGGTATTATTATTATTATTTTTATTACTATTATTTAGATTTATGCAAATGACCTACCATATTTCGCCGAACACCGAGGTCCTGTGATAATATTAGTCCCGTGCGAATCGACATCTCTGTGATTTGGCCTGCATTTAGCAGGTCACATATAATTTTTAGAGGTTTTTGTTTCCTGTGCGCCTTTTTATCCATCTTTTGTGAAGAATGGAGCTGCGTTGGAGCATTGGAGTGTTTGATAGTATTTTGAGTGCTGTCATATCGCTACACCATACAATTTGCAGAAAGAGAAAGCTGAAAAGGTTTTGAAGTTGATGTGTTCACTGCCTGACTCACTTACTGCATGCATCAGGGATATCAAGCATTGGATGTCCTTGAATTTCCTTAAACTAAATAATAACAAAACTGAAATATTGATGATTGGCTCTGCTACCTCAGTCAAAAGGATTGACCTGTCCTTTGAAATTGACGGGGTTCATGTTAAGCCTGCTTCATCTGTTCGTAATCTCGGTGTCTTATTTGACTCATCTCTATCTTTTGCCTCTCATTTTTATTCTGTTGTTAAAACCTCTTTTTTCCATCTTCGTAGTATTGCATGTCTTTAATCTTCTCTAACTCTAGCTGATGCTGAAATCTTAATTCATGCATTAATCACATCATGTCTTGATTATTGCAATGCTCTATTTCTTGGTCTGCCTAAAAAAACTTATTGCAAGGTTACAGTATGTTCAAAACTCAGCAGCAAGAGTTCTCACCCCCACCAGGTGTTCTGCTCACATTACTCCTCTACTGCATGATCTTCACTGGCTACCTGTGGCATCACGTATTCACTTAAAGATATTACTTCTAACGTTTAAGGCATTAAATGGTCTTGCGCCTCTTCATCTGTCTGACCTACTGTACTCCTATTCTCCTGCCCGGTCCCTCAGATCATCTGAGCTTGGTCTTTTGTCCATTCCTCGTTTTCGGCTGTCCACTGTAGGTGGTAGGTCATTTAGTGTTAATGCTACTAAATTATGGAATTCGCTACCCCTTACACTTCGTTATATATCATCTTTGTCTACATTCAAGACTCAGCTAAAACGTATCTTTTTAATATGTATTTTGGATAATGTGGCTATATGTGGCCTTATGTGTTTGTATTGTGTATGTGGCTGTGCAAATGTTTTGTTTAGCACTATGTAAAGTGACCTTGAGCTATGGAAAAGCACTATATAAATAAAACTTCTTCTTCTTCAATGTCCTTCAAAAAGGTCTCTTCAGTATAATGGATAGATAAAATAATGTTAAGTAAAATTAAAAAGTCCAAAGCTTTCTTGCACTGGATGTGCTGGTCTCGGCCTCATTGTCAGTTGCAATCATGTCCTCATCTCATGTATAAAACACCTGTGATTCACAACTACTTGCTAAGGAGCTCGCATTCACCTAAAGTAGCCTTGTTGACTTTTTTTTTTTTTTGATTGCTTGAAAGAACACACAAAATACCAAGTAAACAACAGTAAGAAAAATCTTAATACAATTCAAGAAGTCTAAATAGCAGCATAACAAAAAACATAGATAAACAAAATAAACATAATTAGAAAATTAAGAAAGAATACATTTGAAATAAATACATGTATACATACAGCAATAAAATACAACACAAGAGACTTAATCATCAATACCTTCAAAAGATTACATAGTTTAAGGGCTTTTCTATGACACATGAGATTTAAGGATTTGAAGAAGACCATTAAATCTTTCTGGAAAAGTAAGAAAGTGGTGGTGGTGGGGGGTGTGGGGTTTATTAAAGAATCTGCATTTATGAAAAGCCTTGGTGACAAGTTTGGGTGAGTAAGTGCAAAACTGATAAGAACTAGTACTTTCGGTGCCCTGTAATAGGCAGTATCACGTCTTTTGTAGCAGAAATAAACTGCTGCAGAAAAAGTTAGGTGCAATGCAAAATGTAATGTGTAACTGCAACACTCATTTCAAATGTAGTGGAGTAAAGAGTACATAAACTCATTCAAAAATCTAGTGAAGTAGGGAATAAAAGTTGCTAAAATCTTTGATACTCATTAAAACTACAAAGTATCCGAAAATATACTCAAGTACAGTAATTAATTACATTTACTCAAATACTTTACACCTCTGAACAGAACCAGATAGTTCAAGCGTTGTGCACCCTCTGTATCACATTACACCACAGTTAACATTCTTAGACAATAACATCAACATTCTTTATGAGAAGAAAATAGTTTTTCACACTTGCCTTTACTACGGGTTATTGTCATTCCAAACCCGCTTTTAGCCCTGGGTAAACAAATATTTCACTATAATATCAAACGGGAGTTAGCACCACTTTTTACTCGGTGTTATAGAGCTCTGTTTAGCACCGCTTTTCACTGTTACCTCCACATTGTGGTGTTAAACATGTTAAATGTGAAATTAAATTAAATTAAATGCAAGTTTATTTGTATAGCGCTTTTCACGATACAAATCGTTGCAAAGCAACTTTACAGCAAATTTGGTTTCTACAATATTTAGTAGTAGCTTATCAGTGGTGACAGTCAGTTAATAAACATATGGCAGAAATGTACAGAAAAATCAATTGAAGATGTAATCAAACAGACGATGAACACTATTAACAGCAATTATTATATGATGCAATCAAACTTATAGCAAAATTTGGTAGTTCTGTATGTTGTTTCAGGGTTGGCATCATCTGAGGTCCTCTGAGGGGTTGGCATCATCTCTTCTCAGGTGTTCTGGATCCAGACTGAAGCTTGTGTAAATCCTACCCGTGGCAAAAACAGAGAAACAAATAGAGACATAATTAACGTAGCTGCTGTTCCAACCAAGCACAATTGATTTGTTTAACCCAAACTAAAGAATAATAATAATGTGCATTTGATCAAATATTTGCTTTGACGTATAAAAAAGTGAAAAACTGTCCTCTACAGGTTTTGACCTTTTAATGTTTTGTAATGTGAAATAATGCACGCTAGGTCCAATCAATCCCTCTATCA
>NW_015630061.1:221918-235470 GCF_001515625.1 Sinocyclocheilus rhinocerous | reverse complement strand
CACAAAATACCAAGTAAACAACAGTAAGAAAAATCTTAATACAATTCAAGAAGTCTAAATAGCAGCATAACAAAAAACATAGATAAACAAAATAAACATAATTAGAAAATTAAGAAAGAATACATTTGAAATAAATACATGTATACATACAGCAATAAAATACAACACAAGAGACTTAATCATCAATACCTTCAAAAGATTACATAGTTTAAGGGCTTTTCTATGACACATGAGATTTAAGGATTTGAAGAAGACCATTAAATCTTTCTGGAAAAGTAAGAAAGTGGTGGTGGTGGGGGGTGTGGGGTTTATTAAAGAATCTGCATTTATGAAAAGCCTTGGTGACAAGTTTGGGTGAGTAAGTGCAAAACTGATAAGAACTAGTACTTTCGGTGCCCTGTAATAGGCAGTATCACGTCTTTTGTAGCAGAAATAAACTGCTGCAGAAAAAGTTAGGTGCAATGCAAAATGTAATGTGTAACTGCAACACTCATTTCAAATGTAGTGGAGTAAAGAGTACATAAACTCATTCAAAAATCTAGTGAAGTAGGGAATAAAAGTTGCTAAAATCTTTGATACTCATTAAAACTACAAAGTATCCGAAAATATACTCAAGTACAGTAATTAATTACATTTACTCAAATACTTTACACCTCTGAACAGAACCAGATAGTTCAAGCGTTGTGCACCCTCTGTATCACATTACACCACAGTTAACATTCTTAGACAATAACATCAACATTCTTTATGAGAAGAAAATAGTTTTTCACACTTGCCTTTACTACGGGTTATTGTCATTCCAAACCCGCTTTTAGCCCTGGGTAAACAAATATTTCACTATAATATCAAACGGGAGTTAGCACCACTTTTTACTCGGTGTTATAGAGCTCTGTTTAGCACCGCTTTTCACTGTTACCTCCACATTGTGGTGTTAAACATGTTAAATGTGAAATTAAATTAAATTAAATGCAAGTTTATTTGTATAGCGCTTTTCACGATACAAATCGTTGCAAAGCAACTTTACAGCAAATTTGGTTTCTACAATATTTAGTAGTAGCTTATCAGTGGTGACAGTCAGTTAATAAACATATGGCAGAAATGTACAGAAAAATCAATTGAAGATGTAATCAAACAGACGAATTTATTTATTGGCTATTTGCTTTATAACAAACAAACTGGCTTTAAACAAAAATATCGCGATCGACGGGTTGGCGACCACTGATCTACAGTGAAGCTGAAGTATTATACGCTGTAGAATCTACATTTGTTATTGTATTTCTGATGTTATCTATTTTATCAGTGAAGAAATTATGCTATGTTGGAATGTTACGGCAGGATGCTTAGCAACAGATGTCCAATCAGAAATCGAAAAGAACGTGCCTCATATCACAAGCTTTGCACAGTCTCAGAAGCCCTGCATTCTAGGTTCATATAATTGTTATTAGTGCTGTCAATCGATAAAAAAATTTACTAATTAATCACACATTTTTTTTCCTGAAATTAATCGTGATTAATTGTGATTAATCACGATTAATCCCACATAACATTAACGTTTTTAAATATACTTTTATCTTGCAATTTCACATCCAGTCTTCAAATTAATGTAGAAACAACATAAAGACAGTATATTTTTAAATATTTGTTTTATGGCATCTTTTTTAAGACTGAAGATGAATATCACTGATACCAATACTACTGATGTCTTATTTACCTAATATTTAACCATTGACAATAGCCATTCAACATTACAGTATAATTGAGTGCTATCCATTTTAACATTTATTAGACTTTAAAAATAACTGCTTCTAATTTAAGTGATCTTAAATCAATCTTCACATGAACCAATTTTAATAAATGTCATATTTAGCTACCTGTACCCTTCAGCAAGTAGGAAATATACAAAAATTGAATAAAGTTATCAAACACTAACTTCTAAATTAAAAATACAAGAATCCTTAAAGGTAGAAAAGTTATTGATTTTCTCTTTTTTCTTTTGTTCTTTGATTAACAGACATCACAGCAGCTGGGTTATTCTTTTTTTTTTTTTGAGTTGCTATTACTTTGAGCTGTCGCTGATGAACATGACGTGGATCTGACATGCATCGCATTTCCTCACTCTTTAACATTTCTTACCCACTTAAGGTCTTAAAGTCTCTACTAATGAGCTGACAAGTTGAATTGAGTGTGTTAGATGAGGGAGACAGTGCTGGGTGCTCCGGACAGTTCTGAAAACCACTGCATTTTAGAGAATGTTCTTAAATCTGACTCATATATAACAAACACTTGCATGCACAGTTTTAAGGCAGCTTTAATCACCTTTTTGGTTACTTCATGACTAAACTGACAACATAACTTCAACATTGCATGCTTGTTGTTTCTTTTGCACATTAATATGAAATGATATAACGTAGAGCGTGCGCCGCTGTATTTGTGTGTGCATTTGAAGAGCACACACTACAAGCACAGTATAACGTCTAACAGGACAGGAAGATTGGTTTTTGCTGACATATGGCCTGAAAGCAACTCATCTGACTGCAGTTTACTGATGTTCTACTGAAGCTCCTCGTCACCTGTACCGTTTCTGCACTCGTTTGACTCACGCCTAGTGCTGAGGTGAAGTGGAGTGCAGGTCTGAAAAGTGTCCTGTTTGATGTGGTCATAAAGATGTTATGCATCTAAATAAACAAAATTTTTGTCAAGAAAAAAGAGACAGAAGCAGCAGTTGTGAGGGGGTGGCCAACCCTAGCCCTGCCCCTGCGATAACATTTTTAACGCCGTTAAACTGGAAAAATTAATTGCATGCGTTAACATGCTAATTTTGCAGCACTAAGTATTATAAAATTATATTTTATTATTATATCATATAAACATCCTTAATTCATCCTTAATCCCCAAAGTCCCATGAAAAACACACAATACATCAAGTGAACACACTATGTCATACACTATGTTGTAATCATATATTTATTGGCTTCATGTTTCATTCATTCAGAAATGTTGCTATTTAGTTATGTATAGAGACAGAAAAGAGCAATTTATATGATATATTCATCATGCAAAAGAAATGGAGGGAGTTATAAGCACATATTATGGGTGACAGATCAATTGCAAATCGTCTGTCTATGGGTCATTGCTCCAGTCCTGCAGAATTTAGTTCCATCCAGTGGAAACAGTGGTCAAATATTTATATTTCATTTATTATAAAAAAAAATGACCCTCTAAGACTAGCGTTCTCTATTTTGTTCTATTCTATCTATGTTTTCTTTTTATTTGTTATTAAAAAAAAAACTTGCTACGTGCACTGCAGTTGACTAAGGCTGGCCGCACACTAGAGGATTTTAAACCCGATTTGCATCCCCGAACGATCGGGGGGTGAGGCCCGATTCGCAGCTTGTCGCAAGCGAATTTTTGTCAAAAAAATCCTCGATTGTGTGGTGTCATTACGATTATTTAACTGCTCCCGATCGAGACGGAGCGTTGCCGAACTCAAATCGTAAATATCAAACATCTCTGCAAACAAGCCTGCACAGGCCCTTTACGGGTTGCCAGCGCAGGGCCCCTGAGAATTTGCTCATTTGCAAAATGTTGGCCCCTTAGCACTGGCCCTGCATGGGCAGCCCTCACTTAGCCTCCAGGCAGCCTTAGCGCTGTTTTATTGAAAATAATAAAGTTTGAAGTCACCGTTATGGAGGTAAGCGCTTGCTTTAGTTGAGCTCTTGACCCTTGACTTCTTAGCTTTAATGTTTCTTTGACTGTTCTAACTGTGTGGTTCTGAAGCACGTTTGTTATTTTCAGTCATGTAATGTCCTGTTTCACTGATCTCATCCAGTGGTTGAGCTCTGAAACTTTATTTAGATTTAATAATTTCACTTTGTAATAGTCCTAGAATACCACTGCATGAAATGTTGTCCTGCTTTAATATTTTGAATGTTTTTAAGTCGTTATGCAGAAATGATTTGGACAGGATCATGCGGACTCACACAGATATCAAGATTCAGTGTATGAACCTCAACAATGGTGACAGTGGCCTGACTCCCTGATCTCAACCAGAGCTTGATCGAGCTTTTTTTTCGTTGATTGTGACAATCAACGAAAAGCTTGTTTTCTGATGTTCAGAGTAGATCTGAATATTTTGTTGACTGTCACCATTGTTGAGGTTCATACGCTGAATCTTGATATCTGTGTGAGTCTACATGATCCCATCCAAATAATTTTTGCATAAAGACTTAAACATTTTCCAAATATTAAAGCAAGACAAAATTGTATGCAGTTGTGTACTTGGGTTACTATAATGTGAAATAATTAAATCTAAATAATGTCAAGCTCTGGATGAGATCAGGGAGTCAGGCCACTATGCGATGACAGAATCATCAGATCAGTTTTTGTTTTTCCAACTTTTGCTATAGCAAAAGTTTTCCTGAGAAAAATTTAAGGGTCAAGATTTAAGGGTCAAGAGCCCAACTAAAGCAAGCGCTTACCTCCATAACTGTGACTTCAAACTTTATTATTTTCAATAAAACAGCGCTAAGGCTTCCTGGAGGTTAAGTGAGGGCTGACCGTGCAGGGCCAGTGCTAAGGGGCCAACGTTTTGCCAATGAGCAAATTCTCAGGGGCCCTGCGCTGGCAGCCCTACGTGGACCCGTAAAGGGCCAGTGCAGACTTGTTTGCAGGGTAAATATTAAACTAGCAAATGCAATGAGTTTGCTTCCTTCTTTCAATAATATCAGGATCAATAATATCAGGAAAGCGATTAGCACATCCTCAAGTTATGCAGAGGTCAGACAGATTCGACCGCAATATCAAAAAGAAGATACCATGTCTATTTTAGAAGCAATTGATAGCAACATTTTGAAAGAAACAGTACAGCACCTAAAATCGTCACCCTGCTATCTTGACACGACTCCTTCTGCCAATGCATTGATGAAATTAACAGTTGGATGTGCCAAATTTTTCTTCAGTTAAACAAGGAGAAAACTGAAGTCATTGCATTTGGAAACAAAGATGAAGTTCTCAAGGTGAATGCATACCTTGACTCTAGGGGTCAAACAACTAAAAATCAAGTCAAGTATCTTGGTGTAAGAAATTGATAGATGAGAAGATGACAACATTGGAAGGTCGATTGGACGCACTTGATGTGGCGATGGCTAAGTTGCAGTCTGAACAAACGGGCTTTAAGCAAAAGAGGGTGGCAATGGATGGGGCGCTAAATGATATGGACCGGCGCGTCGGAGAAACGGAAAAGGCATGTCAAGAACTGCATACTGAGAATAAATCTTTGTGGGCTAAGTTGAATGACTTGGAAGGCCGATCACGAAGGCTAAATTTAAAATTTGTAGGAATAAATGAGGGAGAGGAACAGGGCCGCACTTCGCAGTTCATCTCGGACTTGATTACGGAGTTATTCGGCCGCGATCACTTCCCGAAGCCAGTTAAAATTGATTGTGCGCACCGTGCTTTACTGCCCAAGCCATCTGCAGGTCAAAGACCCCGCACTATTATTGCAAAGATCCATCACGACAGGAATAAAAATTTTATACTTCACCTGAGCAGGGAAAAATTCCCGTTGGAATACAAGGGCAGACGGATCCACATTTTCCCCGACTATACCCCGGAGGTGACTACACAGTGGCGTGCTTTTGGTCCGATCACGAGTGCCCTACAGGCAGCTGGTGTGAAATGGTCACTACGCTTTTCAGCAAAATTGACAATTACCCACAACGCAAAGTCGCTCTCATTTGCATCTCCAGAAAACACAAAAAAAATTATGGATGATCTGCCTAATAATGCTTCGACATGATCCCGAATCATGATTAGATCTGACTCTTGATTGTTTTTGGACTTCTTGGACCATTTAAACTCTACGGCACGCGATATAGAGAGATGTTCATTATTTTGTAGAGAGTGGATCTTGGTTTTGTTTAGTTTTTCCCTTTTGTGTATCTTTCTCTTCCTTACCTAAGGTCGTTAGGAAAGTTTTTTCCTCTCCTTTTTTTTCTTTTGTTACTCATCTTGTGATTGAGCTATGTAAGAAGTTTGCATTCCTTGCTTTGTCTTCTTGCTGTCTCCGAGATGATGGGGGAATCTTGCTGTTCTGAGAATGTCTGTTTGATTGTTATATTAATGATTGTTAAAAAAATGAGGGAATGAATATTAATTTTGTCAGTTGGAATGTACGAGGAATGGGGCACCAGATAAAACGTGGCGTGTTTGCACATTTAAAATCTTTATCAGTTGATATAATTTTACTTCAGGAGACCCATATTAGACCTAATGAACAGCTACGACTTATGCCCGGTTCAGACTACATGATTTTAGCCCGATTTTGCCACGATTTGCTTGACGTAGGGTGTCGTGGGGATTTGTAAACGACAATGGGCGTCGGTACGCAAGATTCCATCGTTTCAGCACGTGTAGTGTGTCATAGTGGACGACAATCGTTTCCGCGTCTGCGATACTTCACAACATCACGACAGAAAGACTAGCATGTTTAATTTTTTTTCCCGTCGTCCACGACGAGTTCTGTCACATTGGTGACGTTGACCAATAGCAGCACAGAAGCTCTTTCATACACAGGTTTCAAACATGGCAAAACGAAAGAGAGATGATGGTGCTGCTAGGTGGAATTATGAGATGGAGGAAAGGTTCGTGGAGCTGTGGCAACAGTGTATATGCTCCCACTAAGTCAAATAATGAGAAAGAACCAAATTGCCTATCACAGCTATTCTGATGATACCCAGATTTACCTAGCCTTATCTCCAAATGACTACAGCCCCATTGACTCCTTCTGCCAATGCATTGATGAAATTAACAGTTGGATGTGCCAAATTTTTCTTCAGTTAAACAAGGAGAAAACTGAAGTCATTGCATTTGGAAACAAAGATGAAGTTCTCAAGGTGAATGCATACCTTGACTCTAGGGGTCAAACAACTAAAAATCAAGTCAAGTATCTTGGTGTAAGAAATTGATAGATGAGAAGATGACAACATTGGAAGGTCGATTGGACGCACTTGATGTGGCGATGGCTAAGTTGCAGTCTGAACAAACGGGCTTTAAGCAAAAGAGGGTGGCAATGGATGGGGCGCTAAATGATATGGACCGGCGCGTCGGAGAAACGGAAAAGGCATGTCAAGAACTGCATACTGAGAATAAATCTTTGTGGGCTAAGTTGAATGACTTGGAAGGCCGATCACGAAGGCTAAATTTAAAATTTGTAGGAATAAATGAGGGAGAGGAACAGGGCCGCACTTCGCAGTTCATCTCGGACTTGATTACGGAGTTATTCGGCCGCGATCACTTCCCGAAGCCAGTTAAAATTGATTGTGCGCACCGTGCTTTACTGCCCAAGCCATCTGCAGGTCAAAGACCCCGCACTATTATTGCAAAGATCCATCACGACAGGAATAAAAATTTTATACTTCACCTGAGCAGGGAAAAATTCCCGTTGGAATACAAGGGCAGACGGTTCCACATTTTCCCCGACTATACCCCGGAGGTGACTACACAGTGGCGTGCTTTTGGTCCGATCACGAGTGCCCTACAGGCAGCTGGTGTGAAATGGTCACTACGCTTTTCAGCAAAATTGACAATTACCCACAACGCAAAGTCGCTCTCATTTGCATCTCCAGAAAACACAAAAAAAATTATGGATGATCTGCCTAATAATGCTTCGACATGATCCCGAATCATGATTAGATCTGACTCTTGATTGTTTTTGGACTTCTTGGACCATTTAAACTCTACGGCACGCGATATAGAGAGATGTTCATTATTTTGTAGAGAGTGGATCTTGGTTTTGTTTAGTTTTTCCCTTTTGTGTATCTTTCTCTTCCTTACCTAAGGTCGTTAGGAAAGTTTTTTCCTCTCCTTTTTTTTCTTTTGTTACTCATCTTGTGATTGAGCTATGTAAGAAGTTTGCATTCCTTGCTTTGTCTTCTTGCTGTCTCCGAGATGATGGGGGAATCTTGCTGTTCTGAGAATGTCTGTTTGATTGTTATATTAATGATTGTTAAAAAAATGAGGGAATGAATATTAATTTTGTCAGTTGGAATGTACGAGGAATGGGGCACCAGATAAAACGTGGCGTGTTTGCACATTTAAAATCTTTATCAGTTGATATAATTTTACTTCAGGAGACCCATATTAGACCTAATGAACAGCTACGACTTATGCCCGGTTCAGACTACATGATTTTAGCCCGATTTTGCCACGATTTGCTTGACGTAGGGTGTCGTGGGGATTTGTAAACGACAATGGGCGTCGGTACGCAAGATTCCATCGTTTCAGCACGTGTAGTGTGTCATAGTGGACGACAATCGTTTCCGCGTCTGCGATACTTCACAACATCACGACAGAAAGACTAGCATAATTTTTTTTTCCGTCGTCCACGACGAGTTCTGTCACATTGGTGACGTTGACCAATAGCAGCACAGAAGCTCTTTCATACACAGGTTTCAAACATGGCAAAACGAAAGAGAGATGATGGTGCTGCTAGGTGGAATTATGAGATGGAGGAAAGGTTCGTGGAGCTGTGGCAACAGTACTCCTGCCTGTATGATTACCACGACAGAACAAAACAAGAAAAATGCTGGCGAACTAATGCGGAAGCGCTTCAGCAATGTTTATCCTCTTGTTTTCGGAAGTCAGTCGCTAGTTCTGCCTTCTCGACGACATCACGTGCGTCGTTAAAGACGGCACGCGATGAATGGTCGGGAATCAACGTGTAGTCTGACATGTTTCTTGTCTACGACACGACAAGATTTTAGAAGTCAAAATCGTAAAATCTGACACAGTGACTATCGTGACAATGTGTATGGGCCCAACATGAATGATCCAGCTTTTTTCAGGAGACTATTTGGGTTTATTCCAGAGACCAGTACTACTAACGTAATTAGATTCTAACGTAATTAGATTAGATTAGATTAGATTTAGATTCTTATCTTGACCGCTCTTCGTCTCAAGTTCCTCCTACTATTCAATCCATTGGGGTTTTAAACAGTCTAATTAAATCCATGAATTTTGTGGATGTGTGGAGGCCATTGAACCCCACTGGTCGGGATTACTCTTTTTTTTTTTCTCATGTTCACAAATCCTACTCTCGTATCGACTACTTCATTATTGACTCCAAACTTATGCAGGGGGTTGTCCATTCAAAATATCATAACATTTTAATTTCGGATCATAGCCAGGTTTAGCTGAGTTTAAGTTTATCCTTACCAAAGGTTCAATATTGCTGGCATTTTAATCCTCATTTGCTAACGGATAAACAGTTTTCCTCATTTTTGACTGATCGTTTGAGTAAATTTTTAGAGACTAATGATAATGGGGAAGTGTCCGACTCCTGTCTGTGGGAAACTTGGAAAGTGGTTATGAGAGGACATATTATTGCTTTTGAATCTTCCCGCAAGGAGGAAAGATGTAAGCGGTTATCCGAGATCGAATCTATTCTTTTTTCCTTGGAACAAGTTTTTCGACAGTCTAATGCGCAATCTGACCTCACTGCGATTTTAAAACTGAAATATGAATATAATTCGATTTTGAGTGATCAGGTCTCTAATTTATTACTGAAGCTTAAACAGAAGCAGTTCAAACTCAGCCTGACTCCCTGAGTGTGTTTATACCTCTGGGAGATGATTTTTGAGTTCTCTGCCCTTTCAAATTGTGGATAATCATTTTACCTATCTGGGGCTAATTATCCCGAAAAAAATTAAGGAAATTTATAGGCTTAACTTCTTAGGATATCAATAAATTTAAATTATCTATTGATAAATGGAGGGTTCTTCCATTATCGCTAATAGGGCGAATTAATGCCATAAAGATGGTTATTTTGCCTCGTTTCAATTTTCTTTTTCAGAATTTACCTATATTTCTGCCGAAATCTTTTTTTTGAACTGCTAGATTCTGTGATCCTCCCTTTCATTTGGGGATATAAAACACATAGAATTTCAAAAGCACACTTGCAGAAACCCAAGGAAGTGGGAGGGTTAGCTCTGCCCACTTTCCGTCTATACTATTGGGCGGCTAACATGAGGGCGATGATGTTTTGGCGTGAGTGTGATCGAATGGCCGTTGACCAGTTAGACATATATCCCAAATGGTTATATATGGAGGCTCGTTCAGTAGGTAACATCTCGTTAGCTGCAATCTTGTGGTCAAAATCTATATCGCTGCGGAAGATTCAATGTAAAAATTTTATTGTTCTTAATTCTATTCAAATTTTAAATCAAATAAAGACTGTGTTAAAGATCAAACATCCCTCCATTTATCTACCTATCTGTAATAATTATGATTTTTTTACCCGGACAACTTGATACAGAGTTTACATTTTGGAGGGACAAAGGACTTAGTTCGGTTAAAGATTTCTATTTAGAAAACGAATTGGCCACCTTTGAGTATCTATATAAAACTTTTGATCTCTCGCAGTCACACTTTTTTTGCTACCTACAGGTGCATCATTTTATCAAACACTCCTTTCCTCAGCTTCAGAAATTACCTTTAGATCATGACATACATAGGCTTTTGAGACAGTCGCCATTGGAGAAACATTTAGTGTCCAAATGTATATCTATGTTTGTCTCTCACACTTCAATCTCTACAGCGCACCTTAAAGATGCTTGGGAGAGGGATTTAGGAAAGGATATCTCGGCCTCTACTTGGGCGGAGGGGTTGAGACGAATTCACTCTTGCTCTATTAATGTAAGACTACAACTTATACAATTTAAAGTGATGCACAAATTACATTATACTAAAGCTAAACTTAATAGGTTGTACCCTTCTATCTCTCCTTTGTGTGATAGATGTAAAAGTGCTGACGGAACACAGGGTCACATATTCTGGTCCTGTCCTGAGGTATCTGAATTTTGGAAAAATATTTTCAGGCTTTACTCTTGCGCTTTTGAAAGTGAGATTAATATTGTTGCCGATTTAGCGATATTTGGATGTTCAGACCAGGCTCTAACTTGGCCGCAATCTCAACAACTCTCCCTCATGTTTGGCATGGTGCTGGCCAAAAGAGTGATTTTGATGGAGTGGAAATCTACGTCACGTCCAAGTTTTTAAAAATGGTTAGCTGAAATGGTTTCGGCCCTCAAGCTTGAAAGGCTACGTTTTTGTAGAGCGGGTAGATTAAAGATGTTTGACAAAATTTGGGGCCCCTTTCTCAGGTCTATATTTTAAAGATGTCCTTGCTATGCTGCTAATGTGCTACGTGTCATTTGATTTTGTTTTTCCTCTGTTTTTGTTTTTTGTTTTCCCTTTTTCATTTCCTTGGTCTGGCTGAAGTTCTTCTGATGGTGATGTGTGATTACCTTCATGATTATTTGGTGCATGTTCGGGTTTGGGGGGAGGGGAGAAGGGTGGTATGAGGTAACCATTTTGGTTATAATGTATATATATATATATGAATAGTATGTTATGGAGTGTTACGTTTTTGAAAAAGAAAACGTTTTACAAATAAAGTACTTAAAAAAAAAAAACTAATCTTGGTGTAATTCTGGAGACAGACCTTAGTTCAGTAGTCATGTCAAAGCATTAACTAAATCAGCATACTATCATCTCAAAAACATTGCAGGAATTAGATGTTTTGTTTCCAGTCAAGACTTGGAGAAACTTGTTCATGCCTTTATTACCAGCAGGATGGACTATTGTAATGGTCTCCTTACTGGCCTTCACAAGAAGACCATTAGACAGCTGCAGCTCATCCAGAACGCTGCTGCCAGGATTCTGACTAGAACCAGAAAATCTGAGCATATCACACCAGTCCTCAGGTCCTTACACTGGCTTCCAGTTATATTTAGGATTGATTTTAAAGTACTTTTACTCGTTTATAAATCACTCAATGGCCTAGGACCTAAATACATAGCAGATATGTTCACTGAATATAAACCTAACAGACCACTCAGATCATTAGAACCAGAAAATCTGAGCATATTACACCAGTCCTCAGGTCCTTACACTGGCTTCCAGTTATATTTAGGATTGATTTTAAAGTACTTTTACTCGTTTATAAATCACTCAATGGCCTAGGACCTAAATACATAGCAGATATGTTCATGGAATATAAACCTAACAGACCACTCAGATCATTAGGATCGAGTTGGTTAGAAATACCAAGGGTTCACACAAAACAAGGGGAGTCCGCTTTTAGTTATTATGCCGCTCGCAGCTGGAACCAGCTTCCAGAAGAGATCAGATGTGCTAAAACATTAGTCACATTTAAATGCAGACTCAAAACTCATCTGTTTAGCTGTGCATTTATTGAATGAGTTAAACTGCATATTCGAGACAAAAGTCCCCTGGTTATTTAAATACTTTTAAAAAACAGTAAGACATAGCCCTTTTAATATAACACAGCCAACACTTACTTGAAAATGCCAAGACAACAAATATATTTTTTAACTTGGCATTTTATATGTTTATTTAAAGATGTAATGGTAAAATCAAAGTCCGGACCATTACACTGAATGACAATTTTACACTTTGGAACAATATTTCCCCCATATTTTGACATTTTATTGTCTCAAAAGTTATTTGAAATATGAAAGTAGACAATTTACTTGCATTTAAGATGTTTTTTAATGTATTTAAAATGGCATTTGTAAATGTAAAAGTCTCGTCTTTGACTCATATATACAGTGTAGATTTAGAGTGCCTTTCAACCCTCACAATACTCAAATATTTTGGTTTTAATTTCCCATTCTCTTTATGTCATGTCATAAATAGTAGACACTCAAGTACTATAGAAACATATTAGCTGAGCTCCCACACTTTTTTTTTTAGATAATTATGGGCCATTATTCGAAGCATAAACAATAAG
The DNA here is from genome assembly GCF_001515625.1 of Sinocyclocheilus rhinocerous. Lineage (NCBI taxonomy): Eukaryota > Metazoa > Chordata > Actinopteri > Cypriniformes > Cyprinidae > Sinocyclocheilus > Sinocyclocheilus rhinocerous. Next base: position 222,659 of record NW_015630061.1, on the reverse strand, counting down.
ATATGTCCACCCTGTCACGGCGCTGGGGGGGGATGCAAAAGGGGGCATTGCCCCCTCAGAAAGAATTTGTGCCCCCTCAGTTTTCTTGATGAACTTATTTAAACCGTTAATGGATAATTAATTGAAGGAGCATGGGCCGTCTGCCGAGCGCATAAATTTGTGTTCGATTTGTGCAGATCAATCAGCGTCTACCTTGAAGCCGTGTAGCTAGGCTATCAGTAGGCTACCGCAAGAGCGATTAGCGAGCAGATGAGGCTTACGGTCATCGCAGTTTCTCCAGCGCGGCTGGCTGCACGAGCTTTGATGATGACAGCTAATTCACGATTTACCAGACTCACTCACTGTATTTCATCCCGTGCTTTAATAGGGTTACAAACTCTTTTCATGTTATATTAATGCTATAGCGTATTGTGTCATGTTTATCAAAATAACACCGATATAAAAGTGAATTTACACCCAAAAGATTATTCTACATTGTTCTACATTGTTCCAGGGCTGGAGTCAGGGGGGAGGGAGCATTCATGGTCCGTGTCCCCCCTTTCCATCCTCTCCCCTCCTTCCTGAATGTGTTCGAAAGTGAAAGTGAAATCAGAAAAAAATAGTGCACATACGAAAGCCATTGCACGCTTTCACGAGCATCAGCAACTGCACGCGATCACAGAATGCATTACACCCCACCCACAGCCCGCGCAATGTGATTTGTGCCCCCCTAGAAATTTAAATGCCCCCCCCCCCACTCGA
>NW_015630061.1:204959-221660 GCF_001515625.1 Sinocyclocheilus rhinocerous | reverse complement strand
GATGTGAGATTTCATCGTAGCCACCGCTCACGTCCATATTGATAAATTCCAAGTTTTGCGTTGAAACGACTGTACGGCCAATTTTCTGTCATACATTCGTTTCGTAAATGAGGCCCATTGTCATCTGAACAAGTAAGTAACAAGTCTGCCACTTTTGTTCTGACCAACTGAGGAAAAAAGCATTACAATAAATTTCGCTATGGTGATTAAATCTAACGATCAGTTAGCTCATATCACATCAAACTGTGCAAATTATTAATATTGTTATACTTTGTTCTCAAATTGTTAATGTTAACAACATCAGCGTTGTGTGATTATGTGTATATAGTGTGTATTAGCGTGTAGATTTCAATTTCTGTACAGTCTAATCTCTAATTGTCATACCATTCGAATTTCATATTAAGAAATTCTTTTAACCCAAAAAGCAAATTATTATTCCTGGTACAAATCTTGTATAATCCCACGTAGGCTATCTGTAATCAGATGCACATTTAAAACTGGAATATAATTTAATTTCAGTCACATGTGTTTCATAAACATAATCCTTTCTGGATTACAATCCGCCATCAAAATGATACATTGTATTATTCCAGCTGCTGTGAGAAAAGGTTATAAATGATCCTCCAGCTGCAGCATCCTCACACATGATGGCCTACTAGCCGGGACAGCTTCTTTATGTTTACAGACGTGACGTAATGATGCAGCAGCATCGTCGAATTTTCTGCGAATTCCTACCAGTACCACTCCATTTAGAAAACATTATCATAAGCTAACCCTTGTGAATCGGGCTAAAGTAAGGCAATAGTTTTGAACACTGGCTGGTTATGTACTTGCTCAAAAACTGATTTTAACCAAAAAAAAGTTACCAAAAAAAAAAAAGCAAACAAACGGCTGCTTTTATCATGTTTGTTTAGTGATCGCGCTAGTTCCAGTGGTTTATTTCGGATTAGTTTTCTGATAACTTCTCTTTGTTGGTGAAATGATGGGGTTGTGTGACGTTGTTCCAGAGAGTATTGTAAAGGGTGGGTTTTAGTAAAACACGAGGGCGAGTCAAATTAGACAAACTTGGGGGGCTGCATGTCCTAAAAGGTTGAAAACCCCTGATCTAAATGTATGCTACTATGGAAGACCAGTGGTTAATTTTAATAAAACACAAACAGTCAGAATAATTACATTTCACCTTATAAAAATGAGGTAATAAATATTTGAAATGTATTATGATAATTATCAACATCGACTGATATGAAAAAATGTATTGTGATATTTTTTTTGGTCATATCACCTGGCCCTACATGACAAAGATTTCTACTCTGAAGCAGTTCTCCAGTGTGTATGTGTTTAGTCACTTTCTTCTTTCAGACAAATCCAATCTGAGTTATATTTAAAAAAAAAATTCTTGCTCTTCCAAGCTTTATAATGGCATGGGCGGGTGTTATTGTTTAACAGTCCAAAAGTAGTCAAATAATCCATCCATATTAAAACGTGCATCACACGGCCCCGGGGGGTGAATAAAGGCCTCCTGTAGTGAATCGATGCATTTTTGTAAAAAAAAAATAAATCCATATTTAAAACAAATATAAATAAATCTGCTAACTGTTGTATGTGTGTTCACGATAGACTGCCTTTCCGGCGGATGCCGCCGGACTTATGCGTAGTAGTAATGTGAGTCTCGCAAAAACCAACGTTTGTTCACAGGAGCAAAGGAAGCAAAGTTTCCTTATTTTACCAAAGGAAAACCAGTCTCCTCTTGGCTTATATCAAAAAGACATTTTTCTTTACAAATCCTCGTTTTGTGCTTCTAATCCATGACCGGTGTTTTGTTTTGTTCTCTCTCGTCACGCTTCCGCGTTCGTCCAAAATCACCGCCTGCTTGAACTGCGTATACGTCCGACGTCATCCGCTGGACCGGCTTCCACCTACAACGGTCAGCAGAAGTGAGAAAAAGGTGTTTATATCATTTTAAATATGGATATTTTTCTTACAAAAACACATCGATACGATATAAGCCAAGAGGAGACTGGTTTTCCTTTGGTAAATGAAGGAAACTTTTTTTCTTAGGAAATTATATTTAGGGGAAGACCCCAGTTTTGTATTTTGTATTTTTTGTATTTTTATATTTAGGGGCAAATCCCAGTTTTGTTTTGTGTGTTTCAGATTTCATTTTTCAGTTCTAACACAGACTTACTGACAGTCCAAACTCAACTGAAATATGTGTATGTGTAATAGAGTACAATAAGTGGTTTAAAAGACACTTGATGTTTAGTCATACTATCAATTTGATGGCACTGACACTATCAGAGAAGAACTAGAAGAGGAGTGGAATAATAACATTATTGTTTCCTATCAAATTGTCTCTCCCGTTCTGTTTGAAGCACTTATACTCCTGTTTACTCTGAATACAGAAGCCTGATTTGTTCACATTCATGTAGCTGCATGAACAAATGGTGCTTCAGCCCACCAAAAGGGTTTTTGGTGAAATTGTGAAACTCGTGTATTAAATAAATTAAATGCACACAGACTGAAGTAGTTTAAGTCTTTGGTTCTTTAATTGTGATGATTTTGGCTCACATTTAACAAAAACCCACCAAATGAACATACTTTCCAGAAGGCCAACAATTCACTAAAAATGTTTTTTTTATTGGTCTTATGGAGTATTCTAATTTGTTGAGATAGTGAGTTGGTGGGTTTTTGTTAAATGTGAGCCAAAATCATCACAATTAAAAGAATCAAAAACTTAAACTACTTCAGTCTGTGTGCATTGAATTGATTTAATACACGAGTTTCATAATTTGAGTTGAATTACTGAAATAAATGAACTTTTCCACGACATTCTAATTTATTGAGATGCACCTGTAAGTCAGCTCAGAGCGCCATTTAGTCCGAATTTTGGACTCATCAGCTCTTCCCCTGTGGCCATCCAGTGAGCACAAGAGCAATTTCCTAAGAGCTAATTTCTAGCGGTGTTGTTTCATATGTAACGCCACAAGTGTGACTCATGTAGGGAACCCCTGCACGACTCAGACAGGCATGGTGAGTGCGTCGCTTGACTGTGCAGTGCCTATGCTGAGGCTGCGCTCATTGGGACAGACTACTCTCATTGTGAGAGCATGATTCTTGCCCTGCTTCACTCACCTTCTTGCATGAAGGCAGTCCTCCCCACATCTGCTCTCCCATTTCTCCCCTCCCAGGAGCCTTGAAGGAAGAAACAGAGGGGCAACGGGACTGATTTATTGGGCTAGAGAGAACTCGTGTCGGCACAGGTCCCGAGTGCTTCACTCTCCCCACAGCACCTTGATTCGCCAGTGTGTTCTCTGCAGCGAGTGGCTTGATCTCTATTGGCAGATCGGAGGAAGAAGCTGTTGACAAAGACTCCCATGTTGCTGACAGCTTCGAATGCAGAGGAGTGGGCATGTTCCGGAGAGGACCCTGGCACCCTTTCTCCCAAAGAGTCAACACGGGCCAGTGAGCTGATTTGCATCGTGGAGGAACTCGGCTTGGGCTGGTTGAATATGGAAGAGTCCGCCCACAGCTGCTTAGACAAGTGGTACCTGCAAACAGGACACTGTCAATGATTCTCCTGCCAAAGGCTGGCACCATTCTTCTTGGAAGTTCACAACAAACTTAACAGGACGTAACATTTCCCACTCAGGTCAAGCTGCCTTTACAGGATGGCGAGATGCCTCCTCTTATGGGCACAGTGCAATCTGCTCTCAATGAAGGCAGCCCATGTGCCGGGCAGACTGAACCAAGGAAGGGACATATTGTCCCAGGGCAATGTACCTCCAGGAGAATAGAGACTACACCCCCAAGTGGTTCAAAAGATTTGGTCTGTCTTCAGGAGGGCAGAGGTGGACCTCTTCTCCTCAGAAGAAAACTTTCACTGCCCAATATATTTCTTGAAGTAGCGAGATCTGGCCCACAAATGGCCAAGCACTCAACTGTATGCCTTCCCTTCGATTGCCCTGCTCCTTCAGGTCATCAGAAGTTGGTTGCTCAGGCCTCCTGGTGGCCCCACTCTGGAGGAATCAGACATGGTTTCCCGAGTTAATCCAGCTGTTATCGGTAGCTCCTTGGCCAATTCCATTGAGGAAGGACATCCTCTCTTAACTGAGAAACATGATCTGGCATCCCCGGCCCGAGCTGTGCATCCTTCATGTTTGGCCCCTCGACAGGAGTCTTTGCTGCTCTCCGTGTGGGTGACTAACACTATTTTGGAGGCTAGAGCCACTTCTATGAGACACCTCTATGCCCTTAAGTGGTCAGTCTTTTTTGACTGGTGTGCAGCATGGAACAAGGACCCGTCCTCTTGTGACTTGTGTCACATTGCCATATGAAGTCTAGGGTAGGGAAGGTCATGTAACAGAATAAAAATGGTGTTGTGTGTTTGTCATATCATATATATATATGTCCTGGGATGTAACACTTGTCATCCGTGACTTTTCTCCAAGAGCTGCTGGATAAGGAGTGCACCTCTTCCACGCTCAAAAATGTATGTGGCAGTCATCGCGCCGAATCACGATCTCTTGCCTGGCCAGTCAGTCAGCAAAAATGACCTTGTTGTTAAAAGTTCTTGAGGGGAGCTCTGAGACCAAATCCACATCATCCTCATACTGTGCAAGCATGGGATTTATCCACAGTTCTTAGGGCCCTACGAGGCCCTCTCTTTGAACCGATCTAGTCAGCCGACTTTCGGCCCCTGTTGCTTAAGAGTGCCCTTCTTCTGGCTTTAGCGACATTCAAGCGAGTGGGCGATTTACAAGCACTGTCAGTCAGTGCTTCATGCCTTGAGTTTGGGCCTAACAACTGTAAAGTTGTCCTCAAACCAAGACATGGCTGTGTGCCTTAAGTGCTCTCCATTCAGAGCACAAGTCATCACCCTTCTAGCTCTTCCTAACCCAGATGATGAGCAGTTCGGGCTCTCAGAGTATGCATAGAGCACTCTAGCCACTTCCAGCATTCAGAGCAGTTCTTTTTATGCTTCAGAGGCCACTCTAAAGGGCTGCCAGTTACGAAGCAGAGACTGTCCCGCTGGGCATGGTCCAGCAGAGTTTCTATTGGTGACATCTGTGCAGTTGCCGGTTGGTCTTCGAAGTCTACCTTCACCAGGCTTTACAACTTGGACATGCATGCCCTTCAGGCACAGATTTTGACCGCCTAATTTACCTTATCCCCTGTTTAAGTGGAGAAGGTCTTTTTGTATAGATCCCAGCCTGGTGGCTTGGTTATCATAGTTGGCTCATGTTTTTTAGAAGCCCTCATTACGGGGACTCCAGCGCTGGGCTTATAGTACAGCACTATTGGATGCATTCCCCATCAATGTTTTAAACGCAATGGGAGAGACCATTCGATAGGGAACGCTCCGGTTATTAACATAACCTCAGTTCCCTGAGATAAGGGTATGGGTGTTGTGTAGCTTGCAGTGCTATAAGGCTGCATGCGAGTCACTGACTGTCACTTTCAGTCAAAGATTCTAACTAAATGGCACTCTGAGCCAACTTATATAGCAGTCAGCTCCTCCCCTTTTGGCGAGCTGAACTGCCATTTGTTCAGGCTTAAAGGGTTAGTTTACCCAAAAATGCAAATTCTGTCATTAATTACTCATAATTAATTACTCACCCTCATGTCGTTCCACACCCCTAAGACCTTCGTTCATCTTCAGAATGCAAATTAAGATATTTTTGATCAAATCCGATGGCTCAGAGAGGCCTCAATTGACAGCAACGCCACCCAAACTTTCAAGATCCATAAAGGTACTAAAGACGTCTTTAAAACAGTTGACGTGTCTACAGTGGTTCTGCAATAATTTTATGAAGCGACGAGAATACTTTTTGTGTGCAAAAACAAAACAAAAATAATAACTTTATTCAGCAATCTCTTCTCTTCTGTGTCATTATGCTTACGCGTGTAACGCAGTAAGCACAGTGAAAACTTCCGTGTTCTACATCCGAACGCCGGCTCATTATTGGCCAAAGCTGCACATGTGAGCAGTGCAACGCATGCATGTGATGCTGATGCAGGAGCTGTCCAATAATGAGCCGGTTTTCTGATGTAGAACAAGGAAGCGCTGGACATAAACAACGTATGAGAATGACACAGAAGAGAAGAGGTTGTTGAATAAAGTCATTATTTTTGTTTTGCGCACAAAAAGTATTCATGTCGCTTCATAAAATTATTGTAGAACCACTGTAGTCCCGTCGACTATTTTAATAATGTCTTTAGTACCTTTATGGATCTTGAGAGTTTGGGTGCTGATGCTGTCAATGGAGGCCTCTCTGAGCCATTGGATTTGATCAAAAATATCTTAATTTGTTTTCTGAAGATGAACGAAGGCCTTAGGGGTGTGGAACGACATGAGGGTGAGTAATTAATGACAGAATGTTCATTTTTGGGTGAACTAACCCTTTAAGTATTCAGAGGAAACAGGAGTTTCCCCAAAAGCATTTCAAACGCAACGCTCATTCCCTTATCTCAGGGAACTGGGGTTACGTTAGTAACCGGAGCGTTATTTGTAGAGTTGCTTTATTGATTAATAGATTAACTCACTTCATAATTGATCAACTTTATAAAGTTGCTGGACTGAATTGAATCAGCATTTAACTGATTCAAGCTGAATAACAACACTACTGTATTCTTTTGAGCTGATTATTACTGAAATGTTAATCTTTACACAGTTAAATTAAATTAAATCATCTTGATCAGGGGTGCCCAAACTCGGTCCTGGAGGACCGGTGTCCTGCAGAGTTTAGCTCCAACTTGCCTCAACACACCTGCTGGTAAGTTTCTAGTATGCCTATAAGTGCTTGATTAGCTGGTTCAGGTGTGTTTAATTGGGGTTGGAGCTAAACTCTGCAGGACACCGGCCCTCCAGGACCGAGTTTGGGCACCCCTGATCTTGAGTGTCACTCTAAACTGGATTTACCTTCCTAGTTCCTGATTTAAAATCTATGTGTTTTTTTATAGACTCCCTGTTGATAAGTTTTTTATCTTTTACAGTAGGTTCAGCAAAGGGCAGGAGAAAGACTAATAATTGCTGTGGTCAATTGGATTCCTTCACTGCAATCAAATATGCCATTGTGTCCCTTTATATTCTGGTACTGCTCACCATATTTGGCCTCTGCATAGCAGGTAGGCATGTTTTATTTTTCTCTCTTTGTCATTGTCACTTTCTTAAACCCTACACATTTGTTGGACCGGATGCTTTTCCTGATGTTGGTCCAATTTATTTGACATATTTGGCTTTATCCTAATTTTATACTTTATTTAAATTATTATTTATTGTAATCAGACAGACTGGTTCTTTCTTGAATTAAATACACAAAAAATACAATATTTAGACTTATTTGGCTTAAAAAAAAACATGTTCTGTGTATTTTTGGCAATATAATTGAATGAGTTTTGAAATGGAATGTATTTGTGAATTAAATGGATTATAATAGCTCCACTTATAATGTTAGTCAAGATGCTAGTCATCTTAATTACTGTTTTTGTTACTCTACATTTTATATGTCAGTTGCACGCTGTTATTATTAATATTATCACATGTGAAATAGTTAGGGCTGTGAATCTTTGGGTAGACAGCGAATCGATTCGATTCACGATTCATAGGTTTTCGATTCGATTCAAGAACGATTTTTGCAAATTCAGAACGATTCAATTCAATTTGATTCACAATTAAATTTGATTCGATTCGATTAACGATTTGATTATGCATTCTTTAAGTGCACCAAGATTTTAAAAAAGAGCTTTAAAAGTATTATGTATAGGCTAAAATTTTGTCAAGCCAGGGCCGTAGCCATAATTTCAGAAGTGACAGAAATGTCAAATACAATAATTTTGTGTATGTATACTATGTATGTATTATTATTATTATTATTTTTACAAGGAATTATTTTCTTATCTCTTTTAATTTGCTATAAGAAATCAAATACACTGCTGGACAATAATCAATCATTTGTAATCTATAATTTTTTCCTAATGGCAATTTTATGATTGTTTTATATACTACAAACAAGTATTTCAATTTTCTGCACAGAATAAGGTAAAAAAATATATATATACTTTATAGTTTATGTACTGTAATTAATTATATGTGAATTAGCACTGCATCATTCATAAGTTGTATTTATTTATTGTGTTTATTGTCTTAACAATTCAGTTCATTCTGCTTTTTGTACAGTTTAGCTGGAGATATAGCCTGGCACGTCTATGAGTGCGAGATCACTTCTCTTTCAGTGCGAAAACTTCTTTATCTCATTTTCATAAAATAAAATGCTATAGTATTTAACTTTTCCTCTCCATCGGCGAATGATGATTCTGAAAGAAAACGTGCCCGATGTCTGTTTGCTATAGCAACGAACGCTACTTTCATGCATCTGATTATCAGATAAACCTCGCGCTCTTATTTCAAGGTTGTTGTTAATGCTGTGGTTATTTTAACAGTTTTCTTCGTACATTCGGTTCAACGACATTGTTAAAACACAATTATCATTCAATGGAACTCTGCGTATGCTTTAGACACTTACATTTTTGCTCCGTCCATGCAATAAATGCGCAGCCTTCGACTGCTCGGGTAATGTCGTCGATATGACCGAGAGCCATTAAAAAACTACAGAAAAGCAAAACTACTTCACTTTAGCATTACTGGACATGAGTACTAAGGAGAGATCACACATCAGCTGCTCAATGTGTCAGTGAGACGAACGGAGCGCGAGCGCAATCCTGTGACAGTCACAGGTGGTAGATACTGGAGCGCGTGAAGGAGAGATGTGAGAGCACGAACACTGTTCAAGGTCTCCATTAATTCGCTTGTAGTAATTTAATGTGTATATATTTTGAAAGCATGAATCACGATTCGTTTTAAATCAATTACTGTCCGAAACTGTCTGATGCATTGCATCGTCAGGGTTTGTAATCGATGCATCGAGAAAACGAGTGAATCGTTACGCCCCTAGAAATAGTGTTTGAGAAACCGCAAACACACTTGTAACAGTGTGCAGTAACAGTAATGTAACAGTAACATCACTTCTGCATGGGCTGTAAGAAATAGATATAAATATAAATATAAACAATGAAGACAGAGGTGTTATAAACAAAGATGATCAGTGAGATATAAACAATAGAACAATATATATGAAGATAGGACAATATTTTACATTTAGAAAAATACAATATAAAATTCAATGTAATATGTAGTGCAAATACACAGTGTAATGTATGTGTGTGTGTGTGTGTGTGTGTGTGGTGTTGCACTTTCTGTTTCTTAGACAGGTTTATACACCTTAGTGTTTGGGAGTGGAAGGAGGGTTGGAGGAGGATTTATGTATTTGACAGATTGTTTTTTTTAGAAGAAGCTGTTTTTTAAGCGTTAATTCTTTTTGTTTTGAATGATCTGTATCTCTTCCCATAGGGCAGAGGGGAGAACAGGTGATGTCCAGCATGAGTGGGGTCCTTTATAATACAGCTGGCCTTCTTTTGGAGTCAGCCAGTGTAAATGTCTCTGTGGGGAGGTAGTTTTGTGCCGATAACATGCTTTGCAACCTTCACCACCTGCTGCAGGTCCTTCCTGTTCTCCTCAGTGCATCTGGTAAACCGCACTGTAATGCAGTAGGTCAGGAGGCTCTCTATTGATGACCCTTAAAAGTTGGTCAGCAGGTGGTGAGGAAGGTCAGCATGTTTCAACTTCCTGAGGAAGTAGAGTCACTGTTGGGCCTCTCCCACCTGATGGGACAGGTCCAGGTGAGGCCAGCCAAGATCTCAATGCCAAGGAACTTAAAGCTCTCTACCCTCTCTACCACCTTCCCATATATGCAGAGGGCAAAGCGCTCAGTGTGCCTGGATCTACGGAATTCAACTATACCTTGGTACCAAGTTTTTTGGTTTTTGAGATGTTTAAGTCCAGGTGATTGAGGGAACTCCATTCTGTCAATAGCTGAATCTCCTTTAGGCTGTTTCATTATTAGCACTTTTTCACAGAAATTACCAGGAACAATTTGTCCCAGGAACTTTTTTCCCCCAGACCTGTTGCTGTCTGCGTTTCCATCACGGTCTAAAGTACCATGAAGATTAGGCAAATAGTCTGGTGATGTAGAACTGTGTGCGACTGGTAGTTCAGACTTCAGCGTACTTGATAACGTCAGTCAGCTTGCCTTGGCTACTGCAATTTTCCTCACTTTATTTACAATAAGACGAAATATGAAATAAAACACCACTGCCACTTTTCATTTTAAGAATCGGAATCAGAATGAGCTTTATTGCCAGGTATGTTTACACATACGAGGAATTTGTTTTCGTGACAGAAGCTTCCACAGTGTAACAGAATGACAGTGACAGAACAAAAAAACACAGATAATAAAAAAAAATAATAATAATAAATAAATAAATACAACTGCGGAGCACGCCACGGAGGCAGCCATCAGCGTCGGCACCATCGCAAAATGCAAAAATTCATTTAAACATAGGCTATTAATAGCTGCGGAAAAATAGTTCAGGGAATGTACATACATTACAATGAAACTAAACCACTACAGAGACATCAGAGCCAGCAGCAAATGTCATAAGGACTAGCCAAGTTTAGGCTGCTCTCAGCGGGAAACATGAGCACTGAGCGCCCGCTGATCGCCTGGAGCTCACGTCTCCTAAATCAGCGAAGCACATTTTCAAATAGGCCTTGTCTTTATAAATAAACCACAGATTTGAGTTTTAAACAACTACAATCTTGCCTGAAATACTTTTAAAACTACATTTAATGACACAATAACAGTAATATTTAAAAAAATTATGCAAATAAAAGGTGGTTGAAATACTGCTGCGTGAACTCAACCAATCAGTATGTTCACAGAAGCAAAGCAGCAGATGTTATAAATAAAAACAGTTAACAATGTTATTGAATCTGATCTGTGGCGGAACGGAAACCTGTCGCCACGTGATTGTTTACATTGTGGACAAATCAGAACAAACGGATAATTAGGGACAAACTATTTAAGGAGGGTTATGACTTGGTTCACTCTTCTAGGGAAGTAAGAAGCTTGAAAGAGAGTTTTCTGGGGCCTAAGTCTGTATTCCGTCTTGGTTCATGGAATGTACGGACCATGTATGAGACATCCAAAACAGCACAAGTTATCAGAGAAATGGACAGATATAATCTGGACATACTGGGTATAAGTGAGAGCAGATGGACTGGCTCAGGTCGCAAGGTAACAAGTGAGGGCTCAACCATCCTTTTTTCAAGATAGATGCCTTCCATAATAGTTGCCTTAGAAGATCTGTAATATATACTGGCCAAATATCATCTCCAATACCAATCTGTACAAAAAGACAAGATCAAATACCATATCTCAGGAGATCAAAATATGCTGATTAAGATGGCTTGGTCATGTACTTAGGATGCCCTGTGAAAGGATACCTAAAGTGGCTTTGCGTTGGACACCACCAGGCAAACGCAACAGGCCAAGAACAGCATGGCGACGTACAGTGGAGACAGAGGTGGAAGAAATGGGGCTCTCGTGGGGGAGAAGCACAGTACAAAGCCCAGGACAGACCCAGATGGAGAGAGTTAGTTGTGGCCTTATGTCCCACGTGGGATGAAGAGGTTTAAGATGACCTGGTTCATGCATGACGGAAGTGCGTGAAATCTCGCTGCTGCAGAGATGTGATGAGGTGGGAGTAGCGCGTGCTACGGTGCGAAAAGTGAGTCTGTTTGGAAGTAGGAGAGTGAGGTGAAGGACGCAAACAGTTGACTGAAGGGAGGATAATGCCATATTACCCTGGATAATATGCCCTGGATAATATTGCCCTGGATAATGCCATATTACCGGTCTTCTAGTCCATGCTGTGAACGAAGCTCTTGTTGTCCACGGATAATATGCCCTGGAGATGCGCGCCCTGGATAATGCCATATTACCGGTCTTCTAGTCTGTGCTGTGAACGAAGCTCTTGTTGTCCACCTGTACTCCTAATGCTCCAAGCTGAAGACCAGCTGCACATGGTACAAGCACAACGCATACACTACACAAACGCCATGTACTCTTTCTAAAAATGCTGACGCACACACATTACACACACACACACACACACACACGCTATGCACGTTATAGAAACAAACCAGTTACACATAGGCATACATTTGTTGTTTTTTGTTGTTTTTTTTAATCTTTGTTAATGTGTAAAATGTTGAAAAGGGAAACTGAGTTGTAAATTCTAATAGTTATGGGTTTGCTAAGTTATGTGCTAAGTTATTCTCTTTTCTCATGTTGGGGTGTAGGGAGGGGCTCCATTGTGTCTGAAACTTAAGGTTTCATGGAAGCGAAATTGGCATTGAGAAAACGGCACTGCATCAACCTTACTCAAGCCGGGTTTCTGAACTTATTATTATTATTATTTATTTTTTTTCCCCCCTGAGTTTATATGGTGTGGTTAACTGAAATGTAAAACTGACTCAACGTGTCTTGATTATATTAGATCATTTTAGTTGTATTTGACCCATGGTTTTGTGGTTTAATAAATATGCATATGCAATGTATTGTACGTTTAATTTGATTCATTTCCACTTCAAGATCTTCATATGTACTTTGGTGGTTTTAATGAGTTATCTGGAGTTTATTTATTGACAGGTTTAAAATCCTGTCTGGCGCCCAAACAAAAGTATTGATAAAGAGTTTTTTTTTTACTCTCAGGGCCAGCACTGTTACAGAATTGGCGCCCAAACAGGGACATGAACAAAAATTAAGCAGACACCTTAAGTAAGTGACATTAAAAGAAGTGATAGTCTGTTATTTTGAAGTCTGAGGGGAGTGAATCAAATTGAGCTTTGTAAATTTAACCTGTGAATTTAATTTAAAGTGTGGACAATATTTTTTCTTTCTGTGATCTGCACTGTTTTGATCTGCCAAACGAACTGTGAATCTGGGAATTGGTATGAACTTTTGAACTGTGCCTACTGTGAATGTGAACTCTCCAGTTAAAATTGTGCAACCGAGTTTCAATGCCTACAAAAATGCTTCAAAGTGGTTTAATGTGTATGTTGTGCATTTGTAAATTGAACTGCTAAATTTGAGGGTGATTTACCACTTGTTTGATTTGCCCAAGTTTATAATTTTTTTTGGCCCAGTTTGTTATTTTGACCCTAAAAAACAAAAGACACCAAGACCCTTTACTATTTACTGATTTTCATTTTTCATTTTACATACTGACATTCTGATATGGCCACTACTACACCTTCCCCATCAACATTTGTAGAGATGGAAGTACCTATAGTACCTGAAGTGGAAACTCCCAGCTGGCAGCCACCAGTCCCTATCATCTCACATGCATATACCCCCAATTACAATCAAACATCGCAACCTGGAACACAAGTGCAGTTTGTGTCATCCATTCTGTCTGGCAGCACTCCAGTGCAAAACCTCACCTGGGATCCGAATGTAAATTCCATGCAGATTTGTACCACCCCTGAGTCGTCCTCATCTGTGGGACAACAGGAGTTATCACGTGAGTTACAAACACCTGGCAAAGGAAACCAACAACTGATCAAACAAGTACAGGGAGACTTGGACACGTTAAAGCAATTTATCCAGCAACAGGAGACCACAGTTTCCGAACTCACCCAAGAGGTAAAAGATAAGTTTGTTCAACATTCAACTCAAATGTCAACTGCAATAGCTAAAATTCAGGGAGACTTGGACACGTTAAAGCAATTTATCCAGCAACAGGAGACCACAGTTTCCGAACTCACCCAAGAGGTAAAAGATAAGTTTGTTCAACATTCAACTCAAATGTCAACTGCAGTAGCTAAAATGGAGGACAATCAGAAACAGTTATTCAAGTGTATTGCTGATAACCAACAAAAGATGGAGACAGAGATGGATCAATGGACTAAAGCCACAAAACGTTTGATCACAGAGGAATTGAACAAAGGTGAGGCTACTGTTGTGTCTGAAGTGTGTTTCCTTATCCAACAGTTTCAAGCAGAAGTTCAACAGGATCTTAAAGTCACTTTTCAGAGTCAGAAAGACAGTCAAGAGCATCTCACAACAGAGTTTCATCAATGCAAAACCCAAATGGATGACTTGTGCAGTAACACTCAAAAGTTTAATTTAGACCTGTCTAAAGATCTTCAAACAACGATAAAAGAGTTGACGACTTCACAACCACAGCCAGTGACTTCGTCTTCCGTCAGTGTGCAAGCCTCATTAAGCCCAGTACCTACTACTACTGATATACCCCCTACCATAACCAAAAGTGAGCATCTAAGACTCACCTTTCCCACATTTGGAAAACCAACTGATGATACAGACCCATTGAACTATCTGACTCGATGTCAAGATTTTCTGGCATTGCATCCTTTAGCAGATGCGGATCTTTTAGCTACATTCCGCACAGTCCTGTATGGAACCGCCTGTGACTGTGGAAGTTGCACGTACCTCTGTATTCACCTGGACTGAATTTGAGGCTGTTTTTCTCTCTGCATTTCTCTCGGAGGACTACGAAGATGAGTTGGCGGAAAGGGTGAGAATAAGAACTCAAGGAGAGAATGAACCCATTAGAGACTTCGCTTTTTGCTATAGAGCTTTGTGCAAGAGATGGAAATCAAACTTGACTGAAAGTGAGACAGTAAAGATGATTATGAAAAACATTAAACCTCACCTTGCCAGTCAGCTCCGCAGCAGAGTATTCACTGTAGAGGAGTTGGTGAAGCTAGGACATCAATTGGAGAAGGACTATGAGCAGCAACAACGGTATGAAAGTAGTTTACATCATAAACAGCGATCTGTGACACCACAAGCACTTGTAAACCGGAGCTTGTAAACAGGAGCCAGTTACTCCCTCCTGCATGAGAGTTTGTGGAAGGAATTTTTCCTACCAGAAAGTCTTCAACCATGGACTTCCGGACCCCTCTACTTGGCAAATGGTCAAGCTGAAGTTGCCCTGGGATGGATCAACCTTTTGATAACACTGCATGATCAGAGTTTTCCAACACGTGCAGTAGTACTCACCTCAACGTCTTTGACCTATTCAGCGGTCTTAGGCCTGGATTTTATTTTCCTGAGTGGAATTCAACTTAATATTGCTGAAGGAAAATATTTCTTTAAGAGTGTTCCTGGAACTGAATACTATTTCCAACCAGGACTTGCTAGTATTCCTGCAAGCAGAACACATTATTCTCTGAACTCATCAAGCACCAAGCAATTAACAAGATCTCAACAGAATCTGACACTTCTAAGTGTCAAGAGAAATTGTTTCCACACTGGCTGAGGATCAAGTTTTGACTGACAAATGGTCAAAGAAGCTAACTTACCGCTCAACGAAGACAACCAGCTACTACAGATCATTGAATCCCACCCCACTGTATGCACTCGTCGGCCAGGACAAACTAATGTTCTGGAACATTGTCTGTACATCCATCAGCAAGTTCCCATTAAACAGCGTCCATATGTACTCTCACCAATCAAGCAAACCATAGTTAAAGTGCAAATTCAAGACATATTGAATGCTGGTATTATTGAACCTTCACATTCTGCATGGGCATCACCAGTCGTCCTAGTACCTAAAAAGGACGGAAGTCTCAGGTTCTGTGTTGACTATCGGAAAGTCAATGCTATCACTGAAAGTGATGCTTATTCACTACCAAACATCACAGAAATTCTTGAGTTCCTCTCTGGTGCAACAATATTCTCAACTTTGGATCTCAATAGTGGGTTTTGGCAAGTCCCGATGGAACCGGCAAGCAAACAGAAGACCACTTTCATTACGTCAGGTGGGATATACCAATTTAATGTTATGCCTTTTGGACTTAAAAATGCACCAGCAACTTTCCAAAGACTCATGGAAATTGTCTTAATGGAATTGCTTGGAGTCATATGTTTTGTCTACATTGACGATAACATTATTTATTCTCCCATGAGGGAACAACACTTTACGCACATTCAGACCATCTTGCAAAAGTTGCAATCAGCTGGTTTAACTCTGAACCTAAAAAAGTGCAAACTCTGTCTTCGTGAGATTTCCCTCCTGGGTCACGTTGTCAGCAGTCAAGGTAGTAGGCAAAGTAGAGGCCATTCATGCTTATACAGTCCTGAAAAATCTGAAGGAAGTCCAACGATTCCTGGGATTAGCCGGATGGTATCATGATTCGTGCCAAATTTCTCTCAGATCGCTGAACCGCTCAATGCTCTGAAGAAGAAAAACAAGTCATTTCAGTGGACGCATCTATGTCAACAAGCCTTCGATCACTTGAAAGCTTGTCTTTCATCACCACCAGTTCTGGGGCATCCACAGTTGCAGTTGCCATTCACTGTATATACAGATGCAAGTGACACCGGATTAGGCGCTGTCCTGACTCAACGAAAAGAACAAGGCAGTGAACAGGTGATTGCTTATGCCAGTCGTAGCTTGAACAAAGCAGAAATAAATTACTCAACTACAGAGAAAGAGTGTCTTGCCGTAGTGTGGGCTCTTGAGAAGTGGCAACACTATCTGGAACATCGACTGTTCACCGTCATCACAGATCATTCTTCTCTGCAGTGGGTAATGAATTCCAACAAAACGACCAGTAGACTCATTCGATGGGCACTTCGACTACAAAGATTTGATTTTGTGTTGGAATATCGGAAGGGAATGTTGAATGTTGCCCCTGATGCTCTTTCTCGAGTACATCACTTACCTGACTGTAATACGTACACTAGAAAGAAAGAGTATTTATTGTTCCCA
>NW_015630061.1:174231-202581 GCF_001515625.1 Sinocyclocheilus rhinocerous | reverse complement strand
TAATAAGATAACCTTGTTTGAAATGGGTTTGGCTAAAAGAAAATTTTGGTTTTACTAGGTACACTAGGTACTTATACTATATTGACTGGGTTAAATAGAATTGCATTTCTAAAAAGAGACTATTTCATTGACATCTTGCAAAAGTTGCAATCAGCTGGTTTAACTCTGAACCTAAAAAAGTGCAAACTCTGTCTTCGTGAGATTTCCTTCCTGGGTCATGTTGTCAACAGTCAAGGAGTGACTGCTGATCCAAGCAAGGTAGAGGCCATTCATGCTTATCCAGTCCCGAAAAATCTTAAGGAAGTCCAACGATTCCTGGGATTAGCCGGATGGTATCATCGATTCGTGCCAAATTTCTCTCAGATCACTGAACCGCTCAATGCTCTGAAGAAGTAAAACAAGTCATTTCAGTGGACGCATCTATGTCAACAAGCCTTCGATCACTTGAAAGCTTGTCTTTAATCACCACCAGTTCTGGGGCATCCACAGTTGCAGTTGCCATTCACTGTATATACAGATGCAAATGACACCGGATTAGACGCTGTCCTGACTCAACGAAAAGAACAAGGCAGTGAACAGGTGATTGCTTATGCCAGTCGTAACTTGAACAAAGCAGAAATAAATTACTCAACTACAGAGAAAGAGTGTCTTGCCGTAGTGTGGACTCTTGAGAAGTGGCAACACTATCTGGAAGATTGACTGTTCACCGTCATCATGGATCATTCTTCTCTGCAGTGGGTAATGAATTCCAACAAAACGACCAGTAGACTCATTCGATGGGCACTTCGACTACAAAGATTTGATTTTGTGTTGGAATATCGGAAGGGAATGTTGAATGTTGCCCCTGACCGAAGCATTGCCACGACTAACCGATTCATGATTTATTAGAGATTTAATTATCGAATGGCGAATTCGGAAATAATCGCTTTAGTACATTCGGCAGGCAATTATACAATAATAATATTAAAATAGCGGGCCAAATCGGCTGCCAAGCCACCGGGAATTGTCCCGGTTCTCCCGATGGCCAGTCTGCGTCTGATTTCCACAGACACGCAGAACGTGCAGGATTCATATATTGTCTTTTTGCGGCTTAGTATTCCCAGACACTAGTCCATATCGCGTTTTGATTCAAGTGTACTGACCTACTTTTTATTTATTCGTCCAAAATGTGGCATATTCCGTCCACTTTAGGCTATAGGAATTCCGTTTTTATGACTGCTACAAACCAGTCTGTGTTTTCCGCATAGCGGAAATTATAGGGCCGTATGTCTCAGAGTAGTCAGTGCAATTTGGGAAAGAAATCAATTAAATCTGTATGTGGATGTGTGTAAATATTCAAATGTAA
This sequence comes from Sinocyclocheilus rhinocerous, assembly GCF_001515625.1. Classification (NCBI taxonomy): domain Eukaryota; kingdom Metazoa; phylum Chordata; class Actinopteri; order Cypriniformes; family Cyprinidae; genus Sinocyclocheilus; species Sinocyclocheilus rhinocerous. The sequence goes on along the minus strand of NW_015630061.1, from coordinate 201,236 downwards.
TCCCCTTTGTAATCGTTAACATTTTCATAAGTAACTGTAATTTAATTACACATTTTTTCTTAGTAACTGTAACGGATTACAGTTACATTTATTTTGTAATTAAATTACGTAACGCCGTTACATGTAACTAGTTACTCCCCAATAATGTACACTAGTAAGAAAGAGGATTCAGAGTTCCCAATTTATCCTGAAACTATCTGGAGTGAACAACATAGTGATCCTGAAATCACTAAGATTTTTCAGCTTTTGGCAGAGCATCAAACACCTGAAAACGAACAGTACTCAGTGTTTGAAGACAAATTATATCATATCACTCACCTGTCAGAGGGTAAGATCCGGTACTGGGTAGTTATTCCTCAGAGTCTGGTATCCACCCTTCTTCAATATTACCATTCCAATCCGTTGAGTGGTCATCTTGGTGTCTACAAAACCTACAAAAGAGTGCAAGATGTTGCATTTTGGCAAGGTATGTGGACTGACGTAAAAATATATGTCAAGAACTGCGTCAAATGTCAAACTCTTAAGAGTGACAATAGGAAGCCTGCCGGTAAAATGCAACCCATTATCACTTCACGACCGAGTGAGATGCTTGGAGTAGATATCATGGGGCCATTACCCAAAAGTTCCAAACAACATGAATACCTGCTCGTCTTTGTAGACTACTTTACCCGATGGGTAGAGCTGTTTCCCCTGAGATGTGCCACAGCACCAGTCATCGCTGAAATCCTGAGGAAAGAAATACTTACCAGATGGGGTGTGCCTGACTACATTTTGTCAGACCGAGGAACACAATTCGTCTCATCCATCTTCACTGCACTGTGTAGCCAATGGAGTGTGACCCCTAAACTAACCACAGCTTACCATCCCCAGACCAACATGACAGAAAGAGTAAACAGAACTTTGAAGTCAATGGTATCTGCATATGTGGAAGACAATTATAGGAGTTGGGATCACCACTTACCAGAACTGCATTTTGCCATCAATACCGCGCAGATCAGGAATCCATTGGTATGTCACCTGCTGAGCTTCATCTGGGCAGGAAAATCCACAGCCCGTTAGATAAAATGTTGCATGGATGCAATCTTGCCCCCTCTGGTCCTTCATATGACGTTGTGTACCAGTTGTCAGAACTTCAAAGTAAGGCCAAGGAGAACTGCAAGAAAGCACAGACCAGACAGTTAAGAAATTACAACAAAAATAGACGAGACATATTTTTTCATTAGAAAGATCGAGTCTGGGTCCGTAATTTTCCACAGTCAAATGCTCAACACCATTTCAGTGCCAAGTTAGCCCCGAAGTGGAAAGGTCCGTATCGTATTATTCAACAGTTGGGTCCAATAAACTATAGAGTCCACAGGAGAGGATGTGCGTAATGTACATGTATGTAATTTTAAACCTTGTTTCCCTACTGCGGAGGAATTAGAATCTCGCAGCCGGAAAAAAACTATAGGAGATCTTCCAGGACACCTCTGATGAGGAAGAAGATTTCTTGGGGTTTTATTATACCACAAAAAGTTAACAACTATGAGTTGTTGTTTTTTTCATGGAGGGGGGGAGTGTGGTGGAACGGAAACCTGTCGCCACGTGATTGTTTACGTTGTGGACAAATCAGAACAAACGGATAATTAGGGACAAACTATTTAAGGAGGGTTATGACCTGATTCATGCATGACGGAAGTGCGCGAAATCTCGCTGCTGCGGAGATGTGATGAGGTGGGAGTAGTGCGTGCTACGGTGCGAAAAGTGAGTCTGTTTGGAAGTAGGGGAGTGAGGTGAAAGACGCGAACAGTTGACTGAAGGGAGATGCGCGCCCTGGATAATGCCATATTACCGGTCTTCTAGTCTGTGCTGTGAACGAAGCTCTTGTTGTCCACCTGTACTCCTAATGCTCCAATCTGAAGACCAGATGCACATGTTACAAGCACAACGCATACACTACACAAATGCCATGTACTCTTTCTAAAAATGCTGACGCACGCACATTACACACACACACGCTATGCACGTTATACAAACAAACCAGTTACACATATGCATAAATTTGTTGTTTTTTTTGTTTGTTGTTTTTTTTATCTTTGTTAATGTGGAAAATGTGGAAAAGGGAAACTGAGTTGTAAATTCTAATAGTTATGGGTTTGCTAAGTTATGTGCTAAGTTATTCTCTTTTCTCATGTTGGGGTGTAGGGAGGGGCTGCATTGTGTCTGAAACTTAAGGTTTCATGGAAGCGAAATCGGCATTGAGAAAACGGCACTGCATCAACCTTAATCAAGCCGGGTTTCTGAACTTATTATTAATATTATTATTATTTTTTTTTTTTTTCCCCCTCGTTTATATGGTGTGGATAACTGAAATGTAAAACTGACTCAACGTGTCTTGATTATATCAGAACATTTTTGTTGTATTTGACCCGTGGTTTTGCGGTTTAATAAATTTAATAAAGTTTAATTTGATTCATTTCCACTTCAAGATCTTCATATGTACTTTGGTGGTTTTAATGAGTTATCTGGAGTTTATTTATTGACAGGTTTAAAACCCTGTCTGGCGCCCAAACAAAAGTATTGATAAAGAGTTTTTTTTTTTACCACCACTGTTACAAGAATATATTAAAACCGTTATTGCACGACATAGGCCTATTCTTACACAGACAAAACAGTCGGAGTTGCGTTTATGTTTTTTTGTTTCTATTTTATGCATTAGTAGTAAATCAAGACTTCGCAAGTTCTCTTGTAAAATAAAATAATAAAAAGAACAACATGGAATAAACTGTGTACAGAAAGCGAGTAAAGAACTCTCAACATTAGACTACTAAAAAGGTCAGTTTAATCTTGCAAAAACTCCTGTTAATAAAAAATCTAACTACACTGCGCAATTAATCTCTTACACTGCTTCTTTGCTGTTTATGCTGAGTTCGGTGCTTGCATGTACAGCGCTTTGATTATTATTGCAGCTTAGATGTTTAAATAGCTGCAATACTCCGACTTTGCCACAAGGAAAAGTGCGTACGCCTGCTCAGACCCTGACATTGCGGTAAGTACTTTTCCACGTCAAAGACCGTTTTTATAAATATGAACGTTGCCGTGCATTTTAGCGTACGCACACTCTAAGATCAAATCTGTGCATACGCACAATTTATAAATGAGGCCCCGGGTCTCTGTCAGTCACAGCGCCAGCACGGTGAGTAAACACACAGACAGCCCAGGGAGTGGATATTTATCATCAGACCGCGTAAATCAGTGGAAAATGAATAGAAATGATGATTCTGTCTGAAGAAATATGAAGTAAACATGAGTAAATATATCTATATATTCCCATGCATATGCATCTTTGGACAATAAGCCCTTATTTTCGCTGTTCAGTGAAGCTATGTGAACACAAATAAACCGCTGCAGACGTGACTGAATATGAATGTGTGGTGAATTTCTATTCTAAATATGACACATACGGATTTATTATTTTGCACTCCAGACATAAATTAGTAAATTACTGTCACTGCAACAATGCTTTATCAAAACAGTGGTCAAATATCGAAGCTAGAGTCTTTAATCTTTCTACTGATGCACAGTTTGTCCAGATCAAGTAAGAGTGTGATGTTTTAACGTGCTGTTAAAGTGAAACAACAATAATCTGGGGCCGTCGCCGATCTTTGACAGCTAAGGGGTTAAAGGAAGACAAATGCTGACTTTGCCCTTTTCCCTGACCCTGCAGTACAGGCAAAATTTAATCAAGCCCACAGCAGGACACCAAGGCCAGGTTTCAGTGCTTATATGTGGGCTGACCTGCAACGAACCCAGGAGACCATAGAGATATTTAGGTATTTCCCTCGCAAGTGCAGATTATTTTATCATTGTTCACTAAAGTTCTGCGCAGCTAGCATCCATTTCCATAGTAACTCCTGCATTCAGCACACTGTTTCTGTGTTTTACTGTGGGCAAGTGTGGAGTTTTTACCTCAGTTTCGACTGATCTAACTCAGAACCACATTTTTTGGAACTGCAAATAAGCAGTTTGGTTAAATCAATTAAGAGCTTAGAGAACATACTTTCTGGAATATCTCTGTTTGCTAAATTATTACCTGTTGTGCATCTCTGTGTATTAATTGCCTTCACTGCATTTGAGCCATGAATTGCTTCAATTTTAGATTCTGACTTAGATTCAGTTAGATTTACTGATAACGGAGTGTTTGTTCTTTTCAGTGCAACTCATCAGACAACAATATTGCAATAACATTGCAACATGGTGTTGATAAATGTATTTACAGTGCATTCTCATGTTATTTTCTGTAGTACTTTTGTTGTTCGGCATTCAGTGCACAGAAAAAAATTGGCTGAGTGCTGAATCTTTTCTTGCAGCTATGCTGATGCTAGCCAGAACTGCTCTACTCACATTTAGCATGAATGTTGAACACATTTCATTACACCAAATACACAAAATAATGTTCTTTTTAGCAGCATCATATGACCCCTTTAAAATTAACTTATTAATTTTAAAAATGTGCCATTTACATGTTGCTTGTAAAAGCTATCCAAAACCATTTGTTGTGCCTTATGGAAATTGACTTAAACAATGGCTCTCAACAAAATGGGTTGTGACTGTGCAGTTATGTTTGGGTTGTAGTAAGTTAGCAGAGAAAATGCTTGCTTTATGTAATCTTATGCTTTATTGTTGTTAAACAGTACTTAGTTTAAAGTACTGGACAAATTTGTATTGTGGATCAACAACCAAACCTGAAAGATATCCAAGAATTTATGAAACTGCAATATATACAAGTCTTTCGACATCCATGTCAGTGTATAAACAAGTTTGTTCCTCTAAACAGTTTTTGGTGTTGTCTGCCTAAACAATTAGGCAGAATCATCCTAAAACGTGTCCTCCCAATGAGTAGGATGAAGAGTAATAAAAAGGTCTGTTGTGGCTTTTTAGTTTATTATAAATCCCCACTGTGGTTGTAGAAAGCAAATTACAGTGACATTACAAAGATACAGTGAGACAGTGAGAAATGAGAATAAATGATTTACTGCTTTATTGTTCATGTTATTGCAGTAGTTTTGTTGTCTTTTCTGTTTGATTTAATCAATAAAGTTCATTTCTTTGAGCATTTGGGTTTACAGTGTATGGACAGATGCTCTGATCAGATTTCATCTGCCTTTGTCTTAGTGCAAAATGGGTTCTAATCTTAGCCTTTATTGTAAATCCTCTGATGACCTTACATTTACATTTAGTCATTTTGTAGACGCTTTTATCCAAAGCAACTTACAATTGGGGAATACATAAAGCGATTCTTCTTAAAGAGTCAAACAGACACAGGAAGTGCTCGTAATACCAAGTTTCAGGCATTGTTCAAATAAGTACAAGCTAGAAAGAGAAGAAATAAATAAAGAGAAAGACAACGTTTTTTTTTTCCTTTAATTTAGGATGAAGTCAAGTAGTGTTGAAAGAGATGAGTTTTCAGCTGACGCTTGAAAATTGTCAGGAATTCAGCATTCCAGTTAGGAGCGGGAAGATCACTCTACCACCCAGGAACGGTGAATGAGAATATTCTGGAAAGTGATTTTGAGCTTCTCTGTGATGGTACCACGAGGCCTCGTTCACTTGCGGATCTCAGACTTCTGGAGGGGATGTAGATTCGTAGTGAGTGGAAGTAGGTGGGTGCTGAGCCTGTGGCTGTTCTATATGCAAGCATCAATGTCTTGAACTTGATGCGAGCCTCAACCGGTAGCCAGTGCAAGGAGATAAAAAAGGTGTAACATCCCTGCAAACAAGCCTGCACTGGCCCTTTACGGGCTGCCAGCGCAGGGCCCCTGAGAATTTGCTCATTGACAGAACGTTGGCCCCTTAGCACTGGCCCTGCACAGGCAGCCCTCACTTAGCCTCCAGGAAGCCTTAGCGCTGTTTTATTGAAAATAATAAAGTTTGAATTCACTGTTATGGAGGTAAGCGCTCGCTTTAGTTGGGCCCTTGACTTCTTAACTTTAACGTTTCTTTGACTGCTCTAACTGTGTTTTTGAAGCACATTTGTTATAGCAAAAGTTGTAAGAAGATAAGCTGATCAGATGTTGTTACTTATTAATGATTCAGTCATGTAGTGTCCTGATTCACTGATCTCATCCAGAGACTGGTCTCTGAGAACATCATTTAGATTAAATAATTTCTGTGTGTAGTAGCCCTAGAGAACCATTGCATGAAATTTTATCCTGCTTTAATATATTGAATATTTTTAAGTTATTATGCAGAAATGATTTGAACAGGATCATGTAGACTCACGCAGATATCAAGATTCAACGTATGAACCTCAACAATGGTGACAATCAACGAAAAGCTTCTTTTCTGATGTCCAGAGTTGATCTGAATAGTTTGTTGATTGTCACCATTGTTGAGGTTCATACGCTGAATCTTGGTATCTGTGTGAGTCTACTTAATCCCATCCAAATAATTTTGGCATAAAAACTTATAAATGTTCACAATATTAAATCATGACAAAATTTCATGCAGTTGTATACTGGGGCACTTATAATGTGTAATAATTAAAACGAAACAATGTCCTCACAGATCAAGCTCTGGGTGAAATCAGGAAACCAGGCGTGATGACTGAATCATCAGATCAGTTTTTCTTCTTGCAATTTGTGCTATAACAAATGTAAACACTGTAGTTAAAAAGTCAAGGGTCAGGAACCCGACTAAAGCAAGCGCTTACCTCCATAACGGTGACTTCAAACTTTATTTTCAATAAAACAGCGCTAAGGCTTCCTGGAGGCTAAGTGAGGGCTCCCCGTACAGGGCCAGTGCTAAGGGGCCAACGTTTTGCCAATGAGCAAATTCACAGTGGGCCCGTAAAGGGCCAGTGCAGGTTTGTTTACAGGGATGGGCTCATTGAAGACCAGTTGTGCCACTGCATTCTGAATCATTTGTAGAAGTCCAGCCAGAAGAGCATTGCAGTAGTCCTGCCTAGAAATGACAAGGGTTTGATTGTGCTTGATGGAAGTCCAGCCAGAAGAGCATTGCAGTAGTCAAGCCTAGAGATGACAAGGGCCCGTACAAGAAGTTGTGCAGCATGCTCCGTTAGAAAGGGCCTGGTCTTTCTGATGTTGTGCAATGCAAACCTGCAAGATCGAGCAGTCTTTGCAATGTAGTCTTTGAAGGTCAGCTGGTCATCAAAGGTTACACCAAGATTTCTGACCGAAGTCGATGGGGTAATTGTCGAAGAACCTAGCTGGATGGTGAAATCATGCTGTAGAGTTGGAGTGGCAGGGAAGACAAGAAGCTCAGTCTTTGCCAGGTTGAGCTGTAGGTGATGATCTTTCATCCATGCCGAGATGTCCACCAGGCAGCCTGAGATCCGTGCAGCTACTGTTGGATCATCTGGTTGAAATGAGAGATAGAGCTTTGTGTCATCAGCATAGCAATGGTAGGAGAAGCCATGTGCCTGTTTGATGGGGCCCAGTGATGTAGTGTATATGGAGAAGAGAAGGGGTCCAAGATCTGATCCCTGAGGAACCCCAGTAACCAGTTGATGTGCTTTGGATACCTCTCCACCCCAGGCTACCCTGAAAGACCTACCAGTGAGATAGGATTCAAACCAGCGAACTGGAATCCCTGTGATGCCCAGTGATGAGAGGGCAGACAGGAAGATCTGATGATTGACAGTGTCAAAAGCAGCAGATGGATCAAGCAGAATAAGAACTGATGATTTGGAATCAGCTTTTGCAATTTGCAAGGCTTCCGTGACTGACAGTAGTGCAGTCTCAGTTGAATGGCCACTCCTGAAACCTGACTGGTTAGCATCCAGTTTGTTGTTCTGTGAAAGAAGCGATGATACCTGGTTGAAAACAACTTGTTCGAGGGTTTTTGCTATGAATGTGAGGTGAGAGACTGGTCTGTAGCTGTCTATAAGAGAAGTGTTTAAAGTAGTTTTTTGAGCAGTGGGGTTAACCGAGCCTGCTTGAATGCAGTGGGGAAGGTGCCTGTGAAGAGAGATGTGTTGATGATGTGTGTGAGTGCTGGTAAGAGTGTAGGAGAGATTGCTTGGAGAAGGTGTGAGGGGATTGGGTCCAGAGGGCATGTTGTAGGATGGCTGGAGAGGAGAAGTTTGGATACTTCTGCCTCAGTGAGGGGACTGAAGGAAAAGATGGGAGTTTTATCAGTGGGTGTGGTTGGTTTGAAGTCCTGTGTGTGTGGGGCTGAGAATTGACTACTGATTGATCTGGTTTTGTCTGTGAAGAATGTGGCGAAATCATCAGCTGTTATAGAAGTGGTGGGAGGTGGTGGAGGGGGACAGAGGAGAGAATTTAATGTTTTGAAGAGATTACGTGTGTCTGGAGCGCTGTTGATCTTGTTGTGGAAGTATGAAGATTTGGCAGTATGGACTTCAGCAGAGAAATATGAAAGCAAAGACTGATACATACACAGGTCTGACAAATATTTTGGTTTGTGCCATTTTCTCTCTGCTGCCCTGAGTTTGGTCTGATGCTCACGGAGAACATCGGATAACCAGGGGTTAGAAGGGGCAGCCCGTGCTGGCCTGGAGGAGAGAGGACAAATAACTCCTAGACAAGAGGTTAAAGTAGAGCATAAAGTGTCAGCGTTATTCACATCCAGATATGAGAAATGAGTAGGTGAGGGAAGAGAGGAGGATACTACAGAGGAAAGATGGGAGGGTGAAAGGGAGCGCAGGTTTCATCTAAATGTAACCGCTATAGGGGTTGGTGGTCCACAGGTAGCAAAATGTAGTTTAAATGTAATGAACAAATAGTCAGAGATCTGTAGAGGTTTTACCAAAATGTTGTCTGCAATACAATTGCGTGTGTAAATTAAGTCAAGTTAGTTGCCTGATTTGTGAATGCTTGTAGTGGTAAGGCGTTTGAGATCAAGTGAAGCAAGGAGTGAATGGAAGTCTGCAGCATAAGGCTTGTCCAGATGAATGTTGAAGTCGCCAAAGACTAAAAGTGGACTGCCATCCTCCGGGAATGAGGACAACAGCCCATCCAGCTCCTCTAGGAAGGTGCATAGAATTGGCCCAGGAGGGCGGTAAATTACCACAACCTGGAGTTCTATGAGCTGTTACAGTGATTACATGAGATTCAAATGAGTTATAATTGCATAGGGGAGAGTGGGTTGAGTATTTCCAATTGTCAGAAATGAGCAGACCAGTGCCCCCACCCCGCCCAACCTGACGTGGGGTGTGAGAGAAAGAGAAATTGTTAGAGAGAGCAGCTGGGGTTGCTGAGTCTTCTGGACGAATCCAGGTCTCAGTCAAGCCCAAGATGCTGAGTGTGGATTGTAAAGAAAAAGCAGAAATGAAGTCTGCTTTGTTGACAGCTGACTGACAATTCCAGAGACCCACAGAGAAAGAAAGAGGTGCAGCAGAAGAGGTAGAGATAGGATGCAGGTTAGCAAGATTGCATTGCCGTCTGCGTGTGATGTTAGAGCGTTGTCGAGAGACAACCGGAATGTTTTGGAAACACATGATAGAGGTGGAAAAGAGAGGACAGAAAAGGAGAGTGTGTAAAGGGAAGATATAATTAATTCTTAAGTGCGTTGCCGGTTTCATTGCTCGGTGAAATCACGCAGGTAAAGTCGCAGGTCTTTACACTTGTCGGTCTTTACACTCGTCGGTCTTCACATGAGGGCTGAACGCTTCCGCGTCAGTGCACAGACATCAAAGACATACACAGTCTAAGAGACTACATTGAAAACAGCTGTGGCCGCCTTCTAAGTAGCACAGCCAATAGCCTATACCAGGGCAATTGCTCAAATCGAAACTACAGTTCACACTTAAGTGTTGTTCTTCTGATGAAGAACAACAAATGATGGTGTAAGAGACGTTTAGTTACACTGGCTTGTCTATATGATATGCAACATAAATATCTCCTTCTTTAGCATCAGCTTCACAATATGATCTAAAAATGTGCCCTGGAGAATGTATGCAGTCTAGAAATGTACTCTTTTACCCAGTAACGACAGACTCCAGATACTCGCTACTTCTTGTTTTTCTTTTTTCAGGCAAAGCATTTGTTCAGTGGCCTGCTTCGGTTTGTGCTCTACGTCACTCAGCTTTAGGCAGGTGCCAACATGGACCAGTTGCATGACAACATGTCCTCATCCTTGAAAAGTGGAATATAAATATATATGTTTCAGTTTTTGCTATGTTTTGGGTTGTTCTTTATGTAAGTGCCTAGTGTAAAATCTGGATCTTAAAGCAATAATCCTGTGTTAAAACACTAGACTGCAGATTTATTCAGTGTTTTTGTATTAAATGCTGGGCAGCACAGGCACACACACAGTTGAATGAGTCATTCACAGCACAAGCCATGACATCATTCATCTGTTTGCTTGAAATTTAATATGAGCAACGGGGGAGAAAGATCTAGAAGTGAAGGAAAACAGAGGTGGAGGGAAATGAAGTGCTCTTTTGAACTGCAGTGTTTTAGAACATGACTCATACTGTTTAAATTTCTCCCACACATACTGAACATGTAGCAAGCAGCAATTCAGGCATCTCATGAAGTGATTGAACTAGGCTGATTCTCTGTAAACACATGCCAGGACACTGCATGAGTTACTTTAATGCAGGGCTGCTGCGGGGCCCTCAAGAGCCAAACAAATACAGGATGTACATTAATAAATCAGGTAAGGAAAATCAGGACTGGCGAAACTCCTTATGATACGACAAATCTAGGGCTTGATTTGGATTTACCAGAGTTTTAAGAGTGAATAGATCTCTTAAGTATTTTAATGAAATCTAACAGTAGCATTTAAAAAAAAATTAACATTAAAGGTGACATAACATGAAAATCTGACTTCTGTGTTTAACCCCTTAGCTGTCACCCCCCATTTTCGGCATGGAGACACAAATGACACACCCAAAATAAAAAGGTTGCGGTTTATGAGTCTTTCTTACTAGACACATAATCAACATATGTTCACAAAGCTGACACTTCAAAGTTTACTGTTCAGGAATCAGAATTGTTCGGACTGTTATGATAATAAAGATATATAAGCTCAAACATGAAAACAAAAATAAAAATATTAAAAACATTTTTTAAATGTATAAAAAATATGTTGCTGTAGGATATGATTTTAGCAACACAAGGGCTCCGAGGCGGAGTTCGGGGCTTAGAGTCTGGAGACGGCGTCAAGGGAAACTCCAGCCACGGTGATGCTGGAAGATGGCAGTCCCGAGGAGCTCGCACCGCATAGATGGTGGGCTGAGCTCCTCTCCGCGCTCACACCATCCGCGGCTTTCTCCCTCGTGGTAGGCATTGTTGCCGGTTCACACACCTTGACTGACGTCATTTGCAGCTCCGGCTCCGCGGCGATCCTCAGCACTGTCGCTCCGTGTGGCGATGGCTCGTCGGTCATGGCGGGCTCTGGCTCTCCGTCAGCGGTGGGCTCGGGCACGCACTCCGCTCATCGGGAAGATGGTGGTCTGGGCACTGGGTCGGGAGTGGAACTGGCGAGATTCTCCTGGGAACAGGTGGGGAACGGAGATCCATTTCTCGCCAGTGTCCACTCCACAAAGGCAGCGAAATTCGCTCGAGGACCATCTTCGGACGACCGCGCTCTTCACGAGATGTTCAAACTGGCGCCGTAGAACGCACAGAGCGTGTCGTCCGGGTAGCTGGTTAGAGCAGTGATGACCAGGAACAGTCTGGTATGGCCCTCGAGCGATCTCTCCCCCTGCTCCAGCAGGTGGAGGAGGTATTCCGGACGGGAGAGGGGATCCATAGAAACAACGGAAACAAAAACACTGAGGAAAAAACAGAAACAAAAACGGAGGGAACTCACGTATTCGTTGGGTCTTCTGTATTCGGTCGGGTCTTCTGTCACAATTCGCTGGAGCACGGGCACGAGGAAAAGTGGAGATTTCACAGAACGAGAGTCTTTTAATGATCCAAATGGGAGACACAGAGCACAAGGATGATGTTCACAACAAGTAGACCTGACAAAGGAAGACTGAACAAACAGGAATTTAAATACAAGGGATAATTACTTAACACAGATGCACAGAATGACTAATTAACTAAACGAGGACTGGAACATGACCAAAAAAAGGAACACAGGAACAGAAACAGGGGCAAAACATAACAAAACAGGTCCATGATCCTGACAGCTTCCCCCCGAGTTAGAAAGGGGATCTAATTATAATATTACCGCCCCTTAATCTGCATGTTGCCACCCACAGTACCACCAATGGGTTTTTGCAAGCGACAGTGTACCAGTTCTAACGCCATGGAGAAAGTTCAAGCAGAGCATGCTAACTGTTCTGTCTTTGGCTGCACAGACGAGCACAGAACACTATTTAGAGTCCCAGCTTCAGAGGAGACAAGAGAGCAGTGGATTTATTGATTTATTTACTGTATATTACACTGCTGCCGCACAGATCTAATATAAACATGCCATTTCTTTCCCAGCTGTTTACCTTCATAGACATAACCGACTGTTTTTATAGCTCATGTGTGTTTTTAACATGAAAGAAAACTTAGTTTAGTATTAACATGCCGTGTGACAGCTGCTTTCTGTACGTGTGCTTCGGATGTGTGTGCTCAGAAAACCCTGTATCAGAAGTTTAAACGAATATGGTTAAAACGCATTATTTAGCGCAATAGACATGATAATCAAAACCAAACATATGTTGTTTTTTTTGGCAGAGTATCTGATATACGAGCTGTAAAGGCACAGCCCTGCTCTGGAAAAGGGGGTGGGGAGCAGCAGCTCATTTGCATTTAAAGAGACATGTACAAAAACAGACTGTTTCTGCTTCGACTCAAAATAGACATTTTCAAAATAATAAATGATCTGTGGGGTATTTTGAGCTGAAACTTCACAGATGCATTCTGGGGACACCTGAGACTTACATTACATATTGTAAAAAGGGGCATAATAGCTCTCCTTTAAGGACAGCAGAAGGTTTATTAGGCTGCTGTTACTAATTCTCCCAACTGTTTATGTTCACCTAAGACATAGCGGACTGAATACTTAATTAGGAAGACTAGGGAAATCTCACCAGTTTTGGAGAGGCCAGGACGAGCAACTGCCCTCTGTCTCTATCTCGCTCTCTCTCTATCTCTCTCTCTGGTGTGAGAGCCTGTCTTTCCTACTCGCTACAGTTAAAGTTAGAAGAAAACAATTCATTAGGCCTATTAGTTCTTCAGTGTAAGCAAGCCATCAAGGCCAAAACTGTACACTTTTCACTAGGTTTAAAAGTTAAAAAAGAGCTCTCTAAAAAAGAGAGAAAAAAACAGACTCTTCATTTACAGGAACTCTATACATTATATAGAGAAATATTTATTGTGTGCATAAAATGGCTTATAGCATAAGGAATAGAGTTTTCAATGATCTTTTGAGCTTGATGTTGCTATGACAGAACTCAAAACTCATAAAGACTTCTGCACTTCCTTATGCAGAGGCTAAAAGTTTCAAACGTTAGAAATGAGGTTGAAGTTCATTCCATCCCTGGTAATTTCTCTCTGATTTTAGCAGCATATTTTAATTTTGTGACCAATGTAACACTGACCACACAGCTTTGACAACTCACCAAATATATTTTATAGTTGTCAATTGAAATTATATGATAATGTATACAGCAGTGGCAAGCGGTGACTTTTTTAACAGGGTATGCTGAGTGATAAGATTGCATTTACATTTAAATTTACATTTAGTCATTTAGCAGACGCTTTTATCCAAAGTGACTTACAAATGAGGACAATAGAAGTAATCAAAACTAACAAAAGAGCAACAATATGTAAGTGCAAATGACAAGTCTCGGTTAGCCTAACGCAGTACACGTAGCAAGGTATTTATATGTATATATATATATTAGGGCTGGGTAAAAAATATAGATATCTCAATATTAATCGATTCTCTTTTTTACAGAACGATATCGATTCTTAAATCCCAAGAATCGATTAGTCTAGTCTGTTTTCAGTTAATGGACGGAACATTGAAGGACACTTCCTATCCAATAAATCGCAATAAGCATTGTGCTTTGGTGCTTTTAATATGAAACACAGTCCCATGTTTCAATTTTTGTCCGTTGTATTGCAGTACTCAAACAATAAATGCCGTTTTGGCGCTGTTTAATGAGGAGTGACAGATCGCTGTAGCGCCTCAGTTCAACAGACGCAGCAGCGTGAGGCGCATGTGAACTGATCATCTCCTCCACATTAATACCAGTTTCAGCACAAAATAAACATGACTAAACATCCGAAGGTAAGTTAAAAGAAAGAGTACAACTTTACAATCTGTATCCTCTCTCATGTAATCACTCAATCAGTGTTTCAGCCACGCAAAGACGTCAATATAAAGTCTTGTAAACAATGTCACGTAACGTCACATTTACCTCAGAAAACATATTCGGTGACCATAAACTCATTAGTCAGCCAGAAAAATATACAGAGGGGTATTTTGCTAAATATATGCACCATATAACATATTCATTATCATTTTTACTGTTCTTATGTTTCATTTATGTTTGAATAAATTCATAAATTTTTTATGACAGCCACAATTTAAATATTTAAAAAAAACGAATTGAAGTAGAAATATTATTATGTAATTGTAACTTTATTATTTTAAAAACTTCATTGTGTAATTTTAACAGTTGTATGCTATAGCTTACAAATCAGTCAATTTTAACCTTCAATATTATAGTAATGTAATACCAAATGACTCTCATGTATATTTTACAACATTAGTTGAGAGATTTTGTTTTCCTTGAGAAAATTTGGCAAGTACTGTACCTGATATATATCCAAAATAATCTATATTGAATCAAATCGAATCTAATTGGTAATCAAATTGAATCGAAAGCTTGTGAATGAGAATCAAATCGAATCGTGAAATTTGTGTCAAAACCCAGCTCTAATATATATATATTGTCACGGGAGGAGCAAACGACAGACACAGTGGGTGTGGCGTCAGGCCTCAGAGAGGCTTTTTATTAACAAAATATAAACAGTGTCCAGGACAAAAGGGGAATCAAGTGTCCAAAATAAACAGGGGATCTGGTGTCCTCGTCGTGCTGTGGGGTTCGTGAAGGAAAGGGCAGTGGTCAGGAAGGAAGGGTCCAGGTAAGGGGCGGAGTCCGGCGGCCGCACGCGCTCCCCTCTCCAGTCCGGGGCGCGAGGGGCGGCGGCTTCTTCCAGCGGCTGCATCCTTCTCGTTGCCCACGGCGTGAGAAGGGACTAGACGGCCTGGCATCCTGGCCCGACGGCCGTGTAACGGGTGCGGTTCTCATCCGGACAACTGGAGGGGTATGTGTTGTGTCAGCAACCATGTTGAGGTTGAGAGTGAGGAGGAAGTGATCCGAGGTGTGCAGTGGAGTAACCAGTACATGATCAGTGGAGCAGTGTCGTGTGTAAATAAGGTCCAGTTGGTTGCCTGATTTGTGAGTAGCCGTAGTTAACACTTGCTTGAGATCAAAAGAGGCAAGCAGAGTGTGAAAGTCTGCACCCTGAAGTGTATCTCACTCCTGTGTCGGCTCCAGCCCCAGAGCTCGCTCCTGTGTCGGCTCCAGCCCCAGAGTTCGCCCAGTGAGGGCTCCTGTTCCCGAGTTTCTGTGTTTAGCCCACGGAGGGCCTTGGAGCCGCTCTGGAGGCCTGCCGTCCCGTATCTGTCCTGAGGGACCTCCAGGGTGCCCACCCCCCCTCCCCCTTGAATGTTGTGTGGCGCGAGGACGCGCCTTACGGGAGGGGGGAGTAATGTCAGACTCTGTTTCGGGTTTTGTGTGTCTTTTCCTCCCCGCACGTGCTCCATGTTATTTGTATGCCCTTATTTGGTTTCCCTGTTCCTGTTCCCATTTAGTTGATTCAGTTTCAGCTGTGTCCCATTTAATCTCCCAGTTAATTCCTTGATTAGCTCCTTTACTTAAACCCAGTGTTTCCTAGTGTCTAGGGTCCGGTATTGTGAATGTCTGTATGTCTACCTCCTTTGCTACGTGTGTTTTCCTGGTTCCCTTGATGTAATTAAAATCCCATTGTTGATTTACTCCCTATCTCCTCGTTGCTCGCTCCGTGCTCATTTACAGTAGCAGTGTGACAAATATACAGTTACAGTGTTTTTTTTTCTTTTGATTTAGTCGAGTTGGTTTTGCATCAAACACAATGTGATTTTCAGCAGTCGAGATCTGACAGCAACAGCGCATTTTTCCGCTTGGGCGAGAGCTTCACGGACCGCTTACCTCGCGCATTAAATCAGCCGCAGGCCAGCAAACCAATGAGAACTCACTACAATCCTGACGAGTCACAGCAACAGAGCAGAGGCGAGAAAGCTGCGGAGAATCCGCTTACCCGGAAGTAGCCATAACTGATGTAGATTTAAAAATAATTACTGCCCTTTGGCAAATAAATCATTTCATGTACTTATTCCTAACCCTTTAAGCTTTAAGTTACATTTTAAATGACAAGGGATCAACTTCAATCATGTTTATATTAATAACCCAGTGAACTTATTCTCTCAAATGGCTTGGGTATGTGGAGCATTCGCAGCTTATATGGACGAAACGTCACTGGTATACAGTCTTGCGGATTTGCTGCTGCTGCAGTGCAAGTACAGAGCTGCTGCTAAAATATATACAGGCTGCATTGAGCATATACACAAATCTAGATTTCAGTAGTACTATGGAGAATGATGGTGTCAGTGTCTGTGAAAACTGCAGTGAAACCAGCTTACAAAAATAACTGAAGAAGACTATTTAAATGTTAAGATCGTATCATCTCGCACAAAGAAGTATGTGAGGTGAGGTTGTGAGGTCTATGCTAGTTATCTAAGTTTAGTACAAGTCATGTATTAGTTTGGTTGCAGTGATTAAACTGTGCCCAGGTAAGTAGAGTTGTGGGATTTGTTTCTTGTGATCAAGCTTGGATCAACCATAAATGTCAATATAAAATAACTCTTTTTCAACTTTTTACCTTTTTCAGTATCAAAATCCCTTGCATCCTCAAAGAGGGAGGAAGCACTGCTGGAGAATGTGACTCGTCTGGGAGAGCACTCTGAGACCTTGCAGAGATCTCTTAGCCAACTGCCCTCCCAAAGTGACCTTCTGGAGAACATCTGGAAGCTTGAGAGCCTCTTCCATAATCATAGCGAACAGCTGCAGCTGTTAGGTAACCACCAAAATGTGCAGCAGAAGAGTATAGAAAGTTATTTATACTTACTTGATAGTCAAACATGTTTTTAATCACTCTAATTACACCTACTAATTTATTTTGCTGTGTGTAAAGGAAGTAACCCCAATATTTTGTTTGTCTTATTTTGATATAAGGCACAGTATGCAAAAACATATTTGTTTATAATAGTTTGTTAAAAAAACAAAAACAAAAAAACACTGGCACTCTGAGAAACATAATTTTAAAGACTATATTATATAATTAATATAATATTAATTATATCGCATGGAATTGATCTTACTTATTTAGATATCATGCCTCAAAGTGATGATGTTACTGATAATTTCCTTGTATCGTGCATGCTGCGTATTACTGATATTAACTATATGTCTCCGCGTTATCGTCGGGAGCAGAACCATTGTTCGAGCCACCAAAGCCTAATTTGCTGTAAAGTTGCTTTGCAACGATTTGTATCGTGAAAAGCGCTATACAAATAAACTTGAATTTAATTGAATTATAAGGGGTTAAGGACAGTAAGTCTAGAGTCTAAATGTAAGTCTCCCTTGCTCAAGAAATACTAACTCCAGTATTTGAGGCATGTTTTTCTCCAGCTGTATGCTGCCATTCTATTTCATTTAAAATATGTAGTATACAATATGTGTGTTCGTGTTGTTGAGCCTATATTAAGATTTTTTTTTTCAGTATTGGATTCCATATAGAATTACAGACTACATGCTAATGTCAATAGTCCAGTTGTATTTTTATATGTTTGATATGTCATGCACAATTAATTGGCACCTATGTGCAATTTTGATGACGTCAATGCATGAAGGCAGCAGAGGCTTTAAAAAAGATGCCAAAGAAACTTTAATGGGTTACACTTTATTTCGATAGTCCACTTTAGACATTCTACTAACTATAAGTAACTTTATAACTACATGTCAACTACATGTCAACTAATTCTCATTAATTTGCAACTACATGTCTACTAACTCTCAGAGTAGACTGTTAGGGTAGGTTTAGGGTTGGTAGAATAAGTTGACAAAGAAAGTGTTAGAAGATATTAAGCAGACCGTCTACTAATACTCTACTAACTGCTAGTTGACATGTAGTTGCAAAGTTACTTACTGTTAATAGAATGTCTAAAGTGGACTATCGAAATAAAGTGTTACCCTTTAATGTACCATAGCAAAAAAATAAAAAAAAAATAAAAATAAATAAAATACATAAATTTCCAATATAGAGCTACTGTACAAATAAGCATATATAAAATAGCAGATCTCGAGATGTGGTGCTGGGGGAGGTGGAAGGTTTCAGAGGAGCAGTGATTAGAGGTCTTCACAGGTCCACCCAAACCCAAGGACCCAAGACCCGTACGGGTTCGGGTTCATATTTTAAACAGTCAGTCTATTACTTTGGGTCCCGGGTCTGTGCGTAATACTCCGAGAAAACCCGGGCGTGTCAGTCAGCGCCGATGATGATCAATCATGGAAGTGCTGTGCGTGTGTGTTTTTGTAACTTGCAACATTGTACAATTAAAATAAGAATGTGCAAGCTGAGAAATAATTTGAAAAAAAAATACACAAGCGCTACCTCAACTGTCAGACGCAGAGCGGGTGGAGTTAAGGGTAGCATGGCCTTGGATACCTTCTTTGCTGATGTGGGGAAAAAAGCAACAGAAAATGAATATAAAGTTTTGTGTGCAACAAGAATATTAGTTTCAGGTAGAGGCCAAACAATACCAAGTACATGTAAATAGTATACACATGCGGCTTTTGGGCCGTGTTTTCCAACATCATTTGAAAACGTAGGGAAGATCAACCACTAGAAACTGGATCCCAGGTATGGTGGGTGGGTTTAGTGAGTAGGGACAATGAGTAAAGACTAATCAGGGACTGTTTTACAGCTAGATCGCTCTTGGATTGGATTGATTTTGATTAACAGGTCTTGCATTTACCAAATCGCCATAGAATAGAAGCGCACAGAAGGACGATCAACGCTCAACAACCCGAATCTTAATACTTCTTATTATGCTTTAGGTGTTTACTATGCAGGAATTGTCTTCTTTCAGACAAAAAAATAAATTTTATATATATATACAGTGGGTACGGAAAGTATTCGCTGTGTGATAAAACTGCACATTTTAGAGTGGCCTTTTATTGTGGCCAGCCTAAGGCACATCTGTGCAATAATCATGCTGTCTAATCAGCATCTTGATATGCCACACCTGTGAGGTGGATATATATGTATATATGTTAGTCTCATTTGATTCTGTAGATCAGCCATCAATTTGATTAAGAATGTGCTATCCTAGCACTGATGTAGCCTCAACACTGATGTGGACTTTTTTTCTTTACCAACTTTCTTGGCAGGGGGATGGATTGTATGCATCATGGTCAGGTACAGGGGAGAAGGCTACTAACTTTACATTAAGTAAGAAACAAAGTTAAATTTTCACAACTTGTAAATGAACTTGTTAATAGCAATTAGCTGTGGAATCTGTGCCGATCAGGTCCAAATGTGAGTCTTTAAATTTCCAGCCGGGTCCGGGTAGTACATTTATGGCACTTCTCGGTTCTGCATGGGTCTGGGTCCAACTTTCAAATAGTTGATGGGTCCAGGTCGGTTCCGGGTAGCACATTTCCGGGTGTCTTTTTGGACTCATGAAGACCGGTAATGCTGATAGTATGCCTCAGGACCAGTTTATAGCAAACACAGAATGTGACTATTACAATGTTGAGTAAGTAAGCTCACTGATTGAAGTTCTTTAGAGGGTTTTTTTTTCTTTAACCTTATTATTTAAGTTTTCCACATCACAGCACAAAATCATAAAAAGGTCCATATACAGTTTTTTTTTCAGCTGCTTACACACAAACTCTTTATTTGACACACAATTTCTGAAAGCTGACACTCAAACAGCAGAAGCACACACCAAATCTGCAAAACCATACACTAATTCTCGGCCTTTGACTCAGTTTTCAATTTCATAAAACACTTTTTACAAAACACAACACGCAATTTTCTATGTAACACACAAAAATCTAACAGGAAGTATCTTGATTTCCTTTTTCAAACACAACCAATCAGAATGCCACACTAATTCATCACTAACTCCTCACATGTGCTTCACTGAACAACAACCAATCATGGCTTTAGAACAGGCCTATAAACACACATCTACACAACTACATATGCTTGATGTATTTATTTTCTTTCGTACTGTGTAATACTATATTCACGCCACAAATGCTTACAGTAAAATAAAAATTTGGTTTCAATCTTGTTGTTGTATTTACCATGAATTTTTCAACATCTCTCTGTCAATTACTTTCAATCTTGTACAGAAATGTAGCTCATGAAAGAAGAGGTTTAAGTTTTGAATAACTGTGTTTATATGATTATATCCAAAAATATAATAATTTATGAAAATTAATAGCAAAGTTTCTTTACAACGTAAGACAAATGTTTGCTTGATATTTTGAATGCAGTGCTTCATTTTGCAAGAGATGAGGCATTTTGCATTTTGTGTGGGCAATTCTTAGATTTGTGTGTTAAGTTTTGACAAAAAAAAAAAAGAGGCAAAGTTTTGAAAATGTGTGTAAGCAGTTGAAAAAAAAACTGTAAATCACATTGTGGCCCGCTGTTGTGATATCATATTGAGGGACCACTGCTTTTTCACAGATCCTGTTGTTGAGGCGGTGTAGTTAATTCCTAAGTTTTCCCACCTTTTGGCTGTAGTAATGCCATATAGACAATAGCATAGTTCCAAATTACAAAATGAGCTGAAGCAACACAGTTCTTGAACATTGTCACAACATTATTTCATAATCATCAAATGGAAGTTAAATTACAGTTTTTTTCAACTGCTTACACGCATTTTCTAAACTTTACCTCTTTTTTTTCAGAACTTAACAAGCAAATCCAAGAATTGCACACACAAAATGCCTCACATCTCTTGCAAAATGACACTGCATTCAAAAGATCACAAACACATCTCAAAAGCAAACATCTGTCTTACGTTGCAAACACTTTTGCCATAATAATATATTTTTGGATATGTCATATACACACAGTAATTCAAAACCTAAAGCTCTTCTTTCATGAGCTCCTATGGACATTTCTGTACAAGATCGAAAGTAATTGTCAGAGAGATTTTGAAAAATTCACAGTAAACACGAAAGCAAGATTGAAACCAAACTATACATTTTTTTACTGTAAGCATTTGTGGTTGTGAGTTTGTGTGTTACATAGAGAATTGTGTGTTGTGTTTTGCAAAAAGTGTTTTATGAAATTGAAAACTGAGTCAAAGGCCAAAAATTAGCGTATGGTTTTGCAGATTTGGTGTGTGGTTCTGCTGTTTGAGTGTCAGGTTTCAGAAATTGTGTGACAAGTAAAGATTTAGTGTGTAAGCAGTTGAAAAAAACTGTAATGCATTATTCTGCATGACCGTATTCTGAATCCCTTAACCCTACCCAATACCCAAACATAACATTCTACAAAAGCTACCTTTCTTACTATCAATAAGCAGTAATTAGGAGTTTATTGAGGGAAAACTCTTTTCATTAATGTGAAATACTTGTTTTGTTATATGGGAGATTTAGAAGAGTTCCCCTATTGAATTCATACAATGAGTTTTTATTATTATTAGTTGTTTAAATGCTGTATGGAAAAGTAGAAACTGGAAATGTTGCCTTATTTACATCAGTGGCATCTGGCAATATTATGAGATACATTAAACAACGGAAAATGCATTACTGTAATTTACACATTTATTGGTGCATCTACAGTATAATGTTGTAAACGTTGGAAAATCATGAATGTTTTAACTAAATTTTAAAATGTAAAACAATAAATGATATAACATTCTGCACTACTTCTTGGTCACTAATCGAATAAGACAATTTGTGACATTGACCGGGTTAATTGTTTTGTACAGATAGACAAACTTTCTTGCTTACAAAGAAGCACACAAATTGCTCTTTGAAAAAAATCTTAATGTTACCCTGTCAAAATGAGATTGAGCATGTCATCAAATTAGAATGCTGGTAATATAACAAAACCACTTGTAGTTGCATTTATCCATTTGGCAGATGCTTCTAACGCATCTTACTCACTTTATATTAAGTGTCTTTAACTAATATGTACATTTAAATTAATAATTTGATACAATTCACGTGTTTTTAATTAAAGTGTTGACCCTGCCTGTACCCATTTTTTAATCTAGCCATGCCACAAAACCTGTACTATCTAACCTTAACCCTAAGGTAAGTACATAGTGCATAGGCCCATACATTTAGAAACACTAAACGCATTCCCTGAGGATTTAACCCGTGCCAATACTAGCCCCACAGTCTATTGTTTGAGCTACATGAACACTTATTTGAGTTTATCTGGATTTGAGCTGCCTTTGTGAACAAAGCCTACATCACATCAACATAAAAATGAGTTTACATGTGCAAGTGTGATTAATACCGTCCTTACACTTCTGTTACTAATATGACCAGGGCGACTGGCACAGGGCTTGGAGCGTGACATCAAAGATCTGCAGGCCTTCTCCGAACACACCACGGACTCTGTGGCTCAACTCTGGGAGCATCTGGCCATGATCAGCCACTCCAGCCAGAGGAACAGCAGCAGTCTGGGAGAAGAGTTAGCCTTTGCTGCTGGCTCTATTCGAACCCAGGACGCAATTTTAAAGACAATGGTGGTGAACGTAGAGACGCTACAGGAGCGTCTGGAGGAGGTGGGATGGACAGTACAGACATTAAACCATTCGCTTAGTGGAGATGTGAGTCTGCACCAGGTGAAAATCTGTGAACTGCAGGAGAAGTTTGGAAATGTGTCTCATGACGCCACAAGCATGAGGATCACACAGTTACACCTGGAGGAGCAGCTCCGGAATGAGATTGAAGTGCTGAATGTCATCACCGCAGATCTGAGGCTAAAGGAATGGGAGCACTCCATGGCACTCAAAAACTTAACTGTATTACAAGGTAGGCTTTGTTCCTTTTTATTGTTGTCTCAATTATGGACAATTTTACTAAAAATAAAAGAAGTTGTTGGTTAAAGTGTTTAGAGTTTGATGGCTGTGTCGAGCAACTAACAGTCTTTGTTTTTTTTACTGACAAATTGAATTGTTAAAAGTATAATAATATTGCAAATTGCTTAACAGAAGTTGTAGACACTTCTGAGTAGTAGTAGTACTAATAAATACTTTTAGTGGAATTCATCATTATAGATATTTTCCATACCTCAACGTGTGTGGTTTGGCGTGTTTCTTCGGTGAGCGTGATTTCACCAAGTACAACATGTTCCTGGACCAACATTACAATCAACCAATCAGAAGTGAGAGAGAGTTAATTTCTGTTATCATAAAATAACCTATTCTAAGCTTCCACAATCAGTAATATACAGTACATGAGGAGTGGAACGTAGGTCCAATGACATTAATTTATTTATTTTATGTTAATATTCATTAAATTAATTTAGTTATTGTATGTGTATTTAATTCATTATCTAGCCAATGCATGAGTGTTTCTAGGAATCATGCTGGTTTGTGTTATTGTAAAGGAAGAAAAGGAAGATTGATGCTGCAATGCATTCTGGGTGCCCGCATTGTACAAAATTCAACTATGGCTACCTGCATGCACAGCGGCACGAATCAATTATACAGTCTTACTTTCTGGTTTTAATGTGATTTGGTGTATGCTTTCTCTAACTTGTTTTGTAATGTTCAGAGATGTTTCAGTTACTTTTAATAAAACATCAACCACTCATTAATAGAGCTTTTCCTCTCAAAAAGGTCTTTGTGTAAATTTGCTTATAAAAAGTGAAACAGGTCATGCTTTTTTAGAGTTCTTTCAAGCGTCCTCACATAAGTTACTGAGAGATTTATTTTACTGGCAGTTGATTTCCAGCTGTGTTGCTGCAAGTCGCTTGTAATTGTAGAGGCGTCTGCTCTTTTTTCTGTTCTACTCGTTTCTTCAGTGACTCTACTCGTTAACAGCAGGTTTCATTACTAATAGTCAGTCATCACTTGTAGATTGAACCTACTTTAATTAACTGCAGTATTACTTTACTGTTACTTTTACGCTGTGAACATATAAACACTGAGCAGTGTTGATTTAACACTGAGGATTTTGCTGTGACACTTTTCCATTTTGCCATTGGTTAGGCAAACAAATAGTTCTGCCCCAAACTCACACAGTTGAGCTATCGGTAAGCCCCGTCCACCTTAGTTACTGTTTTTGAACAATTTTGAACACAGAAGGGCCACCATTCAAGTGGGAATTAAATACGCCATGGAGGGATATATAAAATATTTTAAAATAAATATGGTGGATAACTCGAAGCGAGGGTTTACAGATCACAATGCAAACGGGAGAAGCATCATGTTACGGTCGCCACGATCGCGGATGACAACATCCCGGATCAACACTGTTCATGTATCGCAGGGTACGATTAAATTAATGTACATTTAACTAGCTTAAAATGGAGACGCACTGAAATGTAGACCTGTGTTTTTGACCTACACTGTACAAGACACAAGAACAGTCCGCTATTTAGGTTTGTACTTTAGCATGGACTCACTAACTTTAACGTTTGCTAGCTTTAGCCAGAAATACCTTGCTGAAGCACAAGATGACATTAACTTTCTGCTTGAGCAGATGAAAATTGTAACTTAATGAGAGTATGACAAACAGAAAACAAACATTTTCATCTTCATTGGGATTGGGGTTGTATGCTTAGGGACATTTTGCTCTGTTTTGTTTGGATTTAGGAAATGGAATAAAATAAATTATATTGCCCATCCTCTCAGGATACCTGGAATCACTGTTACAAAGACCCCCAGGCACATCGTTTTTCCATTTTTGAAGCATAAACCCCAAAATGATGCGAGCTTCGGATCTTCCAATGTTTCTCTATGGCGCTGAAACCTACAGATGTCCGAGTTCCGCTCCCCGTGCAACTGATAGTCGACTGCCATTGGCTCATCTGCATTCGAGGGGAGGGGCTTATCGATTGGTCAATTGGTTGAGTCAGTGTTCCTGTGTCGGGGCTGCTTGTGATGCTCAAACAAACATTTGAAAGCATCACAGAGTAACAGTTCTGGGGGAAATCAACTTGTGAATGGAATACTTATAATGATAGGACAGAGTAATGTAGCATTAAAAAAAGAAACAACACATCATTTTTAAAGAACTGAGTAAAAGTCATTTTACTCAAAGGTCTCCACAGAAGACCTCCTTCCATTGATACTCCAAACACATTCACACACTTACACACACACACTCACACACTCACTCCAAAGAGCTGTGTAAACATGTGTTCTGGATTGTACAAATAAGACTAAACAAAAGGAACAGAGTCTGCTAGTCTAGGTCATAATAAAGAAATCTGTTGTTTGGTGAATCTAGCCTGTAATTAAACGTTTTTCAATTTTGTGTTCAGTTCTTAAATGTTGTTTATCTGCTTTTTAGGACCACCAGGACCAAAGGGTGAGAAAGGTGATGTGGGGCCCCTGGGACCAGCTGGACTTCCTGGTCTGACAGGAATAAGAGGTCTAGCACAGCCAAAACACATTACCAGCAACTGACTGAGCAGTGATGCTATAGCTACTCCTTCAGTGATATCTCTTCGCCTTTTGCTCATTCACAGTCTATAGCACTATTCGGACGGTAATTGTTATTTTCACTATTTACAGGGGGTAGTTGGTGATTTTATTGTCATCTGAATCCACATCTTTGATTTTAAGAGAAGAAATCGATTCAAAATTCAGTGTTTAAATCCTTTCTGACCACTGCCGAGCACCATACAGTAACTGTTGTACTTTGCTGTAATTTGCATGCATATTTATTTCTAAAATGGTGGAAAGTATTTACAAGAACAATACTTCATAACTGCTCCACCTCAGTGAGTGGGAGCAGAAAGAGAAGAAAAGCACGTAAACATTTGAAATGGGTCTTTATAATGGCAGCAGCAGGTATGCAATACAATTTTAAAATATGTATTATATACAGTTAAATACATAACTATATTATGTATAATTATATACAACTATAGCGCGTCTATTTTCCTATTTTTAAACAGGCGATTTAAATAAATAATAAATAGGATTATATATTATGAAATATGCTTGGAATAATATGAATACATATTTTAATACATTTTACACAATAATAAGAATACATGTGTAAATAAAATTCATTTTATTTACAGCAGACAATCATGCGTTCCCGGGTTCATAGGATCACAGAACTCGCTTCTCCACTGTGAATAAATCGCCATCCATGAGTTTTATTACCGAGGTGCCATGTAAATTTATTTTTAAGGACGTTCACATGAGAAACAATCACTGTCCGAATAGGGCTGAACATGAACATTCACATGTATGAACACAGCCCAACAGCTCATCTTGATTCAAATAAAGTTATATGTCTTGTTTAAGAGCATTTGGGAGTATATATCATGAATTTTTTTCTTTGTCAGGCTTGGCAGGAGAAAAGGGCATTCAGGGTCCTCATGGACTGGCAGGACAAAGTGGTCAGGATGGACACAATGGAGAAAAAGGAGATATTGGGCCTGAGGGACCCAAAGGTTAGACCTTTATGTTAACACACACACCAGAATTTGACTATTTATGATTTCGTTTAATAGATTTTCTTTTTTTGTATGCGGTAAATGATATTTTCTATGTCCTAAACCGACCCCTAAACCTACTCCTCACAGAAACCTGTGCAAAACACTTATAAGCCTTCTTAACTAATGAGCTCCTGCTCTCTAGTCAGTGTTTACTATATCAGTGAGAAGATTGTTGAACAGTCAGGACATTTTGGACCTCATAAGCAGTTTAACCTGTAAACACACACACACACACATATATATATATATATATATATATAT
>NW_015630061.1:160193-164105 GCF_001515625.1 Sinocyclocheilus rhinocerous | reverse complement strand
TCTCAAGTCTTCTTTAATTATGTCGAGTCGAGTCGCAAGTCATCAAATTTGGGACTCGAGTCCGAGTCAAGTCTCGAGTCGTGTGACTCGAGTCCACACCCCTGATATATATATATATATATACCTGGGGACACACAAATGTGTCTTTAAGGCCCCGATATACTCAAAACGAAATTCCTTATTGTTCTTCGTTTAGGGGTAAAATGAAATACGTGAGCAGCGGTATACTGTTAGCGAACATCCTGACGCCACCCACTGAGTACACTGTAAAATCTAATTAGTTGGGCTTACTTAAAAAAAGCATGCAAACCGACTGCCTTGAAAAAGCATCTCAAGTAATTTATGAAAAATGAAACTGGAAAATATTCATTAATATACTCACACACAAAACAAAGCACTAAAGCTTTAATAAGAATATAGGTCACTTTTTAAAAGCAACCTATTTATTACTTTTCTTCTCTTGAAATCAAACAATTCTGACTTCATGATGAATTGCTGCATTAACAAGAAGATAATTATAATAACACAAACGAAGTTCCAAGTGCCCAACCAAAGGGAACGCGTAAGTAAATTGTTTTATTTGCCTTGAAAGTTGCTGGAACTTAATTAAACCTAGTAAGTATAACAACTAAGTAAAGATAACTAATTAAATCTAAGTAAGGCAAACTATTGGATTTTACAGTGTAGGTAAATATGTGCTGCGTGCTTTAGTTTTTTTTTTTCGGATTTTGTTTGAAATGACGTCATATGAGTTCGTTCTTCGATTTCGCTTGACGTATCTCGGGGCCTTTAATCTTCTCACCCTCTCTCTTTGTTTGAGGTAGCCTAGTGCTCTCCTACTCAACATGAAATGTTTCTCCAGCCCAATGTGCCATCATCCCCAGTTATACCAGGACTGTGTAATACAAAAATACGTTTCTGTGGCATCTTCCATTTCCTTTTTGGGGGCTCCTAAAAGTGTAACGTTTGACTGACACTCTTCTCTGTTTGCTGTTTTTGCATCACAACTCAGGGCTGTGTTTCTCAAAAGAATCGTAAGCTAAGTTGATCGTAGAAACCATTAGTGGCAATGGTTCTACGATCTGCTTAGAGTTACAATACTTTTGGGAAACACAGCCCTGGATAGTAAGAAGAGAAAGGGGACTGTGTGCGTTCTTGTAGTTTCAAACTCTGTTGTCCTGATTTCATATTGTGTCAAGTCGCACAGAAGTTTTCACTGAAAGCTTGGTTTGGACAGGGTACTGAGGTTTTGGGCTTCTATCTCAGCTTTGACTTCAGACTTTACTAACTTCTTTGTTTCTATTTCACTCTGTATTTCAGATTCACTCTGAGCTCAAACTCCAACCCACTGATCTCATTCTCTGAACATGCGCTGCTCCTTTAACACCTTCCAAAACATGTAATGATTTCCCCTAATGTTCTCCAGAACACCACACCATCCCCCAATCGCTCTTCATCCCCAACTTCCACCAAAACAATCCACCCGTTCCTCCTATTTTCATTGCCTCATTCTCATGTTATTGGACTCAGAACCTTGTTTTTGTAATATAATCATCCTCACAAACATTCGCTGCGATCTCGGGCCTCACAAGACATGTGACCGCGCTGGCTGTGGTCGGCTGCAATAGATGCATCATGTTTTCACAGCTTGAGACAAACAGCTGGGAACGATCAGTGCGATTTGGCCAAACATGCTGCTGCCTAGTACAGCCCAGCAGAGTGAGCTCTGTGGTCGTGAACGACTGACATATATCGTATTGATCATTTTTAATTGCTTAAATAGAGCCACTTGCCCTTTCAGATTCAGTTTTCATTGTCATTTGCCACCAAATTGCAAAGAATTATTACACTGGATTAAGTCCAATGTAATATTAGATTATATTTTGGGAGTTGTTATACCTTTATTAAGTACAGATGAGACAGGAAAGCATTGAGCAGAGAGGGAGAGACGGGAATGACGAAGGGAATCGAACTCGAGTGGCGCAGTTGTGCACACTGCCCATGAGGCTATCAGCGCCAGCAAAGCATACTTTGAAATAATAAAAAACATACTTTGAAATAATTTAGGAAAGTTTTTCGATTATTTTTGTGTTTCAGAATAAGTTTTACGATGAATGTATTTCTTATTTGTTACCAAGTCATTACTGAAATTGTAGAAATGTGACAATAGCAGCCATCATCTATAGTAGGCTACAGAGTAACGACTCCATGCTCAGAGGAATATCAAAGGTTTCCATTCACACCATGTTTTTGCAGGGGTTGAGTATTGTAGCCAATCATAGAGATGTCTGTTGAGCTCATGAACGCAAAGGCTAATCAGATGTGTTTAAGTTTGTCAGAACCAGCTCAAATCATCTCAAAACAAACTTTTCGTTCAGAGCTCACTGAGATCTGCATGCTCGTGTAAACATGATGTAAATAAGAGATTCAGTGTAGTCAGCATCTTTGCTTTGCTTCCTGAAGTGATAATCATAAAGTGCATTCTCTTTGACCGTAATTGGACTCCGAAGTGAATTTAACAGGGTATTTCGCTAGATTACAGATTTTTTTTTTCAGATTACTTTTTTTCAAGGAACTATTAAAGTAACACATTACTTTTTAATTTGCAAGAAAATATCTGAGTTACTTTTTCAAATAAGTAACGCCAGTTCCTTTGTTTTCCATGTATTGACTGACAGCTCTCGTGTCCTCATGTTGAGAGAAATCAGGAGTAAGTGCAGAGGGATTGCTTGCGCTGTGTGAACATGATCTCACTGTAGTTCTAGACTAAATGTCAACATGCATTTACTCATCTCACGGTACAAAAACAGATTTGATCAAAATAAATAAAAACAGTGAAATGCAAACTCAGAATATGATGCAAACCTGCAGTAATTAAACTTGTTAAAAAACACAAATATCCTTTATGTATTTAATTCACATTTTATTAACCAGTGTCTTTGCTGTTCACACTTAATGATCCAACTCAAACATACTAATAAGCAAAAATTACTTTAGATTAGGGCTGTCAACGTTAACGTGTTAACGCATGCGATTAATTTTACAATCCTTAACGCGTTAAAATGATTTAACGCAAAATTACTGTTGCTCCTTGCGATTAGATAATTTTAAGCTGCTAAACTCCAGGAAAGTTTTCAGTCCAATGATCCAGTAAGCGAATGCATTCAAACAATCCGTCCAAAACAGTGCTAATATACAGTAAACCAGGCTGATTACATCAGAGATGGCAGAGAGATCAGAGACTCGCGTTGCGTTTTCAGTTAATTATTTATTCCAGTGTTTTTCGCTTTAAAACACGAGCTCTGTCATATTCTGTGATTATCTCTGAAGAGCGCGAGTCCTCACACGTCGTGCGCTTGTGTGAAGTACAGACTGAACGGATTGTCAACACATCCCACGGCTGTATGGCCAGATGAGACGCAAACTACGCTTTCTCAACTTGATAACCAGTCTCGCTAGTAAAGTTTTGATGGATGAAGACTGCAATGTGGTGGCCTATAGGAGTCATACAGTACAGTGAGCACGCGTGAGTCCGTTATAATAATGTGTGTATGAGCTCTTGACGCACTGATCACACATTGTATTTATGCACAGGCACAGACATTTCCGTACATTCACGTTGTTTCCACACACATTCACGATAATGTTTTGATTTGCCATGTTTATGTTGCTATGTTTAGTTATTCTGAATGGATCCGTGAACTGCAGTGGATATATGCAGCCAGCAGGCAGTTGGTTTAGGGATTTTTTGGCATGTGGTCCTGTTCGGTATCGCAACTTGGCTTCTCTAAAATGTAAAAAAGCTATTTGCTGTTGCACTGTACACATACTATAAAATTCTGATTTTTTTTCTTTCATATGTGCTTATATGGGCTCCTTATATCATTTGGTTCTTTGGTGTCCTTTTGGAGT
>NW_015630061.1:157558-159788 GCF_001515625.1 Sinocyclocheilus rhinocerous | reverse complement strand
AAAAGCTTGCAGAAAATACAGATTTTTGAGAATCACCCTTCAATCTTTTGGTTTACTTTGCTGTATATAGCAAATAATGACAAAATAACCATTTGAAACAAGATAAATGGTCTATGCTTAATTTCATGAAGTGTGCAATTAATCGCAATTAATCACAGAAAAAGGGTGTGATTAATCTGATTAAAAATTTTAATCTATTGACAGCCCTACTTTAGATAAACATAACATTTGTGTTTGTAATGCAGAACTGGTAGTTGTGACTTTTAAGTTCATAGTGCATTCTACAGCTCATCACAACTTTGAGGAAGATTTCCTCATGTTCCCCATGACCCATTTAAAGTTTTAAAAGATTATTATTTATTCACCCTTATGTTGTTCCAAACCTGTATAATTTTCTTTATTCCACTGATTACAAAAGAATAAATTGTGAAGAATTGTACTGGCCAGTAAACACATGACTCTTTGCTTCATGTGCAGGTGTGAAAGGAGAAAGAGGTCAGAAAGGAGAGAAAGGAGAGCATGGAGACAAAGGAGGGAAAACAGGTGAAGATTTTATTCATGCAGAAAATAAACATGAATGAACATGCAGCTAGCTAATTTTATATGTTTTTCTCTCTTTTAATATTATAAATCGCTACATTGTAACATTGCATTTATATGTTTTTACTACATATGGTGCCTAGTGTAAGTATTTTGTTAATATATGTTAATGTCATGCATTTTTAATGATTATATTCCTTGAGACTCATTTATTTTTGTCAAGTCAAGTCAAGTCACCTTTATTTATATAGCGCTTTTAACAATACAGATTGTGTCAAAGCAACTGAACAGCATTAATTAGGAAAATAGTGTGTCAATAATGCAAAGTGACAATAGTAAACACTAATTTTTCAGTTAAAGGCAGTTCATCATTGAATTCAGTGATGTCATCATCAGTTCAGTTTAAATAGTATCTTTGCAATCAAGTCAACGATATCGCTGGAAATGAAGTGTCCCCAAAAATAACACAATTTGAAGTCACCGTTGTGGAGATAAGTGTTTGCTTTAGTTGAGCACTTGACCCTTGACTTTTTAACGATAGTATATCTCTGGTTGCTATAACTGTGTTTATGAAACTCATTGGTTATGATAAGAAAAACCAAGAGAAAATGTGTTTAGATTATGTTGGCTGTTTTTTTGATAATGGCATTGTTGTCATGTTGTAGCCAGGTTCACTGATGTCATCAGTGATAATGTGTAACGTAGTTTGTTATTGATCACAACTGCATTTTAATGAAACAATAGGAAGAGCTTTAAAAACACTTTGCACACCAGTTTTGAACATCTGCACTGTTTAGACACGCAGACATCAAGAATCAGCATATGAATCTCAACAATGGTGACGATCATCAGACAGATTCATGTTGCATTGCATTCTGGGTGCACCAATCATAACTCATCCATGGCTCCCAGCATGCATTGCGACATTAATAAATTATGTAGCTGCATTGTCTTAGTATTTTCTTTTATTTTTACTATTTGCTTTTATTTTTGTTCTTTTTTGTTGTGACTTTTTTACTGCCTTGTTTTGTCACATTCAAAAATCACATAAAAATGATCAGAATATTTTGTCACCATTGCTGAGATTCACATGCTGATTCTTCATGTCTATGAGTGCCAGAACTGAACCCTCTTTATGAGCCATATTTATAAAAGTAATTTATAAAGTTTTCCTCACATTGTTATCTCATATAACTGCAACAACATAGAAACCCTAAAAGCACTACAAATCGCAATCAGAGATTAAAACTCATGACATGATTTTATCATAAGTTCCTTGCCATCATATATGTGTTTAATACACACAATTGTACCAGCCAAAGAGTAACTTAAATTTAAAAAGTCAAGGGTCAAGAGGCAACTAAAGCAACCACTATTCACAAAAATGGTAAGTTTAAGAAAAAAAAAACATTTAAACATTAATTCTCAATAAAGAGCTTCTGTTTTAGATACTCCAGAAATAACGTCTAACTGGTTAGTAATGCACGAAGCTGGTGATGCTGTTTGTAGAGTTGTTTAATTATCTTCTGCTGAGATCTTGAGAGATGTAATGTCTTCTTTTATTTCAGTTGATTTTATCTAAGTCTGTGGCTGAAGTCAGTTGTAATTCTTGTTTCTCTTTTCTTCAGTGATTCTGCTTGTTAACAGCAGCTGTTCATCACTAATGCTCAATCAGCACTTAATTAATCAC
>NW_015630061.1:147750-157410 GCF_001515625.1 Sinocyclocheilus rhinocerous | reverse complement strand
CCCCAGGAGGGATGAAGACCATCTCTTTTCAACAGGTCAGGTCTGCGCCAAAAACTCCTCCAATTGTCTATGAAACCTATGTTATTCTGCGGGCACCACTTAGACATCCAGCCATTGAGTGATGACAGTCTGCTATGTATCTTGTCACCACGGTAAGCAGGGAGGGGACCAGAGCATATTACACTGTAATATTTTTTGTGAAGATTTTTGTTAAAAAAAAAGTAATAATGACCATTTTCACCCTGTCTCCAGCCCTCTAACTGAAACTTTTTGTTCTGGGACCGCTTGCCTTCTTGATTACACCTGTAAAATAGTTTTAAACTTTCCAGATGGCAACAATGAAATTGTCCCTAAAACATATTAGGTATAATTTGGGTCCGCATTAAAACGGTTCAGCCATTAACTCACCTCATGTCATCAGAATTTTGTTCATCTTCAAAACACAAAATGAAGATATTTTTAATGAAACCTGAGAGATTTCTGTCACTCCTCTAAAAAGTTTATTCGACCAAACCTTTGATGCTTCAAAAGTTCATAATGACATAATTAAAAAATCATATGGATTAAGCAATTTAATCCAGGTTTTCTGAGGAGACTCGATCACTTTATATTAGGGTTGCACGATAAATCGAAAGGAAATTGCAATCGCGATTAGACAGAAGCTGTGATTGTCATGCGTATCTTTCAGTGAAGCACGGTTCTGTGATCAGCAGTAAATCCGAGGGCCAGAGAAACTCCAGATACGCCTCGCAGAAGAAATCCAGAAAATGCCTATAGCGGTAGCTGGATAAACAGAAGATTCAACTGCTTTCATTGATTCAACTAATAAACACACGACTACGACAATATATGATTTATCTGAGTTCTTATTATTATAACTTTCATTATAACAAAGTATATCTATAATGCAATGCTAATCGACATAGCCTTTATCGCTGCTTAGAATGTTATGAAATATGTTGCGTGCCTTATTCTGTGTAAGAAGCCACATCATCTCACAGAAGGATTTATTTCAAACACTCGACTGACGTTATGAAGTGAGTTTGGAGTAAAAACATGTTATTAAATGTGGTATTTTCACGTGCTTTCAGATGGAGCAGCATTTACTACACAGAGCCGTAGTTCACTGACAAGCTACACAAACAGCTGTCATTATCTCAAACAATTTCTTCAATTTCATAATCATACGATTATATCGTCTGCAATTTTTTTTGTGTCGCTTGTCAGTGAACTACGGCTCTGTGTAGTAAATGCTGCTCCATCTGAAAGCAGGTGATGGAGATTTACTACTGATTACAGAACCGGCTTTACTAACAAGATGTGCATGACAATCGCATTTGATTAATCATGCAGCCCTACTTTATATGATGAACAGATTTAAGGTCTATGTTATTAGACTTAAGCCCCGTTCACACCAAGAACGATAACTATAAAGATATTAGCGTCCACACCAGCGGACGATATCGTCTGTTTATTCTGAGCGCACGCTCATCTGCCGCTTTAAATTCAGGAGCTCGTTATAGCAGGATTGATTCTGATTGGCTGTCAGTGTTCGTATCGTTCATCAGCTGGAAAAAAAATAATTCTGAAAATGATTCCAACGATATGGTTTCTCTGGGCCTTTAATCATTATTGCTGTGGTGTGAACTCTGCTATTCTTTAATATTGACAACGATTTTTAGAACTATATCTTTGTCGTTTTCTTTATAGCTATCGTCCTTCATGTGAACGGGCCTTTACTTGAAGAGTCATTCCTATTTTACTCTACCATATAAATTGCACACACTCATACCTCAGATGTGGCACTTGAAGCCAGTGTGTGGTTTGCTAACATATAAAGACTGTCTGATTTGGTAAACACAGAAGCGTTTTATATTGGCTGACTGTTCAGTGGCTTAGTGTAGATAGTTTTAATGCAGAACATCTTGTCATTGCTTTGTGATTTATGACATTTAGGGGCAGCTGATGTGGTATAAACAGACATTTAATACTATATGCAATAGACAAAATGTAGACTGGAAAAAGAAAAAAGAAAGTTTGCTCTTTCTAGCTGTTGTAAATGTGGGGCACTTCTGCAATGTAGAATATGGTTAGAGTAAATCACAGAGTGAAGACCGGGTTTTGTATAGCTGTGTAAGATGTTGACATTGCTTTGATTATTCGGAGCTCAGGAGTGTTTTGAGAGGAATGAGAGGAAGACACAGGTCGAGTGTTAACAACAGCATTAAATGTAGTGGGGCTAGGCTAATGATTTGAAACGTTACTTATGTAAACAATGTGACATCATGGTTGGTAGGAAACTGAATCCACATGGGGTGAGCAGGTCATGTTCCATGAAGTCATTTCATATTTGCCATGGTTCAGAGAGCATAAGCATATCCTGGGGCCTCATTTATAAAATGTGTGTATGCACAGATTTGATCTTAGAGTGTGCACATGCTAAAATCCACGGCAACGTTCATATTTATAAAAACGGTCTTTGACGTGGAAAAGTACTTACCGTCACGTCAGGGTGTGAGCAGACGTACGCACTTCTCCTTGTGGCAAAGTCGGAGTACTGCAGCTATTTGAACATCTAAGCTGCAATAATAATAAAAGCACCGAATTCATCATAAACAACAAAGATGCAGTGTAAGAGATTAATGCAGTGTAGTCAGATTTTTTATTAACGGGAGTTTTTGTGAGATTAAACTGACCTTTTTAGTATCCTAATGTTGAGAGTTCTTTACTCGCTTTCTGTATACATTTTTTCCATGTTGTTTTTTTATTATTTTATTTTACAAGATAACTTGCGAAGTCTTGATTTTCTACTAATGTGTAAAATAGAAAAAAAAAATGCAAAAATGACTGTTTTGTCTGTGTAGCCTATAAGAATAGGCCTATGTCGTGCAATAACGGTAATAATACACTTTGTTGTTTATGATGAATTCAGTGCTTTTATTATTATTATTATTACCGTGACGTGACGGTAAGTACTTTTCCACGTCAAAGACCGTTTTTATAAATATGAACGTTGCCGTGGATTTTAGCATGTGCACACTCTAAGATCAAATCTGTGCGTACGCACATTTTATAAATGAGGCCCCATGAGTCTAGTTAGCATTATTTTTTAATGCCCAGCATGTGTGTATGTGTAGCAACCAAATGTCTGAATAACAGCAGATTGTTTGGAACGAACGTTGAAAGTGTGTAAATAATGACTGAATTGTTGTTTTGACATCAATAACAATTGCACTTAAAATGGTAGAAATAGTATGGTGGATATAAGATCTAATAATGGATTGTTGTACATTCAGACTCATGCGCACACTCCAGCTAAATGCGCTTGTTGCTTGTCTTCTGTGTGCCTATTCACATTCTGTATGGACACTTTACTTAAAGCCTTTGTATATAATACATTATAAAGGTATTCATAATGTATGTTGTAATGCATGATATCTTTTCAGAAATAATGGTAAATATTAAAAATAATATAAATATGTATTTACATATAATATTGTAAGTATTATAATCAATTATAACTGTGGTTACAATTATTCATGAGGTCATACAGTGCATCATAATGTGCATTACAAGGCATAAATAATGCATTAAAGCTACTTTTATAATGAATTATACATAAAGGCTTTAAGTAAAGTGTTACCCATGTATTTCTTCTGTGTAACACAAAGATGAAAAACATCTCAGTACTTTTCTGTTTATACAAGAAAAGTAGTTTTGACCGAATTTTTATTTTGGGGCTGAACAGAAGAAGTGGTTAGTAAGTGACATGACTCTCTTTTGGACACTGACAGCTTGGCTGAGTTGCAGGGCTAGAAAATCACAACAGAAAAATCAGTTTGAAATAGATTCTCTTCCCCCTCATAGTTTTTCCTATTAGCTATGCATTTTCAGGGAAACTCATACGCCTTCAGTAGCTGTTTTAAAAAAAACGCTATGCTCCAGGATATGTCAATTTCTCTCCAAAGCCTATGTATATCCTTAATGGCAGTCACATTGATGAGAATGCTAAACCTCAAAAGACATGCTTTATTTTTTATTCATTGGGAAATATTCAGATGTCACAGTCAATAACTGCATGATGTCATGCTTACATGCAAATCTGTTCTTATCTTGTGGTTTTCCACAGATGTGTCTTAGGATCATTCCATCATAGTACATAAATTTTTTTAAGCTGCATCAGGTTTGGTCAATGAGCGATCACAGAGATGGTTTTAATAAATGTATCAGCAGCTGTCTACTTTCTGTACCATTAACGGTTTGTTGTAATGCTGTCTTTCATTCTCTATACTTATTTTCATACGCTCATTCTCTGAGCACACACACCCTTCTCATGGCTTATGCATGTGGCTTTAATCTGCTGTGTGGGTGTGTGTTCTCTGCCAGCAATCACACAGCTGTTACACATTTACGAGATATTTTTATCTGACTGTGCCATCTCATTGATCTACAGTACTCAGTGTGTTCTGCGTTAATGTCATAAAAAAGTCTAAACATTGACCCTTACAAACACTCTGTGTGAACTTGCTCTTATTGTCAGTGACTAAAACAACTGTGTGAAAGCTCATCTTTCACTGTCAAAATCATCTTTTTGGGATTTTAAACTCTTAAATAGCTCTCAAACCCTGCAGATGTGTCTTCTGTCTTGGAAAGCAGTAACACATTGTGAGATCAAGCTATCTGTGAATTTAAATGCTGCAAAGTACAAACACATTTTCTCAAAATCTGTAGTTATAGTCACTTGTTTTTATGTGCATATCCTTTATTTTGACATACTTTTGACAAACTTAGATCATACAGTATAGAGAACAAAATCATTTGTGACATCTGCATTACTTAAAGTGAAGAGTGCACATTTTGTTTAACAGCTAAACGTTCGAAAAGACAGTTTAGAATAAATTTTAAATAAGTTTGACACATTTAACAACAATAAAGCTAAGCCTTAAAGGTTGTAGCAATGCCACATAAGGGGTGATTTATGTATATGGTTGTTGATTAACACTAATGTATTGTTGATCGTTTTAATCTAATTATCACCCCGTTTTCTGTATTGTTGCCTCTATATATGTGTGTGTATTTGCCCCGGATGAGATGTCGCTCGAGATTTCAGGCGTGACCTGGCATCGCGAACTTCCACGTGATGATAACAAGGAAGTTCGTTTTACTATATAGGTAGCCGGCTCACCTGCGTTCGAGAGGGTTGGTGAAATAGTTAATTTCTATTTTGCCCGGGTCTTCAAATGTTTGTGGAATACTTACCGAACTGTTTTTGGATTGTACGGCCGCCTCTCTTGTGGAGTTTTTTTTGTGCGTTTATTTTTCTGGACATTGGATTACTTACCAAGGAGGAGTTTAACAGTTTCGGTCACTACTTTGGATCTGCTCTGAGATGTTCATTCATGATCTTCCACCGGTGAGACTGATTCAAATCTTGTATATCGTTTTCACGGGCGCAAAGACAATCTACATTACCATACATTCATCACACACTCATTTTTTGTGCTTGCTGTATATTTGATCTATTTGTATAATACACTGGGTATTTAATATGTTTTTTCTGTGTCTGTGATTTATATTTTTTTCCTTAGTTGGGTAAAGTGAGCATCTCTCCCATATTTTTTTTGTACTTTCCACATCATAATACGCGAAGTGTTACATAGTGGTGGCCCGTACGGGGACGTTCTGTTTTTGATTGATTTTTGTTGTGTTATATATCTGTAAATATGGAGGAAATTGATTCTGATACCCAGATTGCTATGGTTGGTAATAATGTACAGACACCTAATGATCAGGGTGAAAATGATATGGATGATGTGGGTAACACTGGTGCTACGCCTGATGTAGATTTTACTGCAGGCCCGTTTGTAACACGACGTAATCCTACAGCAGAAGTAACATCTATGCTAAGTTCCCTTTACATTTCTGACACTGAGGATAAAACTGATGATGATGATGATGATGTTGAAGCAACTAACTGTTTGATCAATGCTAATGTTATCCAAGTAATGCAAGCAGACATTGATAAACTTAAGGTGGATTTATTGGCCCTTAGCACAAAGGTACAGGCTGGGGAACATGATTTTAAACAATCAAGTGAAAGTGCCTTAAATCGAGAGGCCAATTTCAGGCAGGCAGTGGATGCTGGCTTGGCAGAGTTGGAGGAATACTTCCAGAAAAGTCTGGAGAAGCTGGAGAAGGCTGTGACAGATTGTTTCCTGAGGAAAGAAGCAAAATGGGAGAGTCAGTTATAAAAAAAAGCGTTACACAAGTACCCCTTCATTGTCCCGCCTTCAATCATACACTTCAGCTACTTCCTTTTCTTCAGTTACTGCCCCTAGCGCCCAGATTCCTGCTGCCAGGACTAAAGTGCTGCCAAATAAACCCACTAACGTTACATATGATGCCTCCTTGGTCAACAATCCACTAACCACTGTGCTCAATCCTCCAGCTGTTCAAAGCGCTACATCCTTCTGTGCGCAGCCTCCCATCCGACTGGAGTTTCCCACCTTTGGAGATGCGTGTGAGACGGCAGATGTGCTCACGTTCATCGAACAGTGTGAGAACTACCTGGAAATCAGGCCACTGCCCAGTGCTGAGCTCGTGGGAACCCTTAGCACAGTGTTGCGGGGTCCCGCTCTAAGCTGGTGGAAGGCTGAAAAGAGGAAGATAACTGATTGGCGGTCTTTCAAGAAGGCATTTATGGCTGCTTTTTTACCAGAGGATTACCTCACTGAAGTCGAAGGCAAGTTGAAGTCAATGGTTCAGTAGCCAAAACAGCGCCTGAGAGACTTTGCCTACGACTATCGGGCCCTCTGCCTAAAGTGGAAACCTGCTATTTCCGAGGACGAGATGGTGAGTTGTATCCTCAATAATATCAATCCCAGGGTGGCAGGCTGCCTAAGAGGGACGGTGGAACAGTTGGTGAAAGTGGGTTCAATGGTGGAGAAGGACTGTATGGGGGCAAAGGATTATTGGCAGAAGGTTGGCAGTCACAATGCTAAGGCTGATAAGAAAACACCTGAAAGAAATACCTCTAAACACCTGGCTGGATTATCTATAGCTCAACCACAGGCAGCGACATCCCTCCTCTTGA
Source organism: Sinocyclocheilus rhinocerous (assembly GCF_001515625.1). NCBI lineage: Eukaryota > Metazoa > Chordata > Actinopteri > Cypriniformes > Cyprinidae > Sinocyclocheilus > Sinocyclocheilus rhinocerous. Next base: position 150,317 of record NW_015630061.1, on the reverse strand, counting down.
TTCCGGTAGTGGTGCAAGGCAGCGAGATGAAGGCGGTGGTAGACACAGGAAGTACCTTCACACTAATGCAGGAGACTGTGTGGAGACAGTTAGGAAGTGAAACCACGACAAGAACGTCTAACCCTCCCCAAAAGTTCATCATGGCAGATAGAAAAGTTCACCAAGCTATAGACCAGAAGTACATTAGTTATAAGTGGCACAATAAGGTATGCAAGTTAAATACCTTTATAATGAAGGATGCCCACTTAGCATTTCCTCTTTTGGCTGGCTTGGACTTTTTGAGAGAGGCTGGAGCCATCTTGGAGCTTGTCCAGAATAGATATGGCCTGTAGGTAGAGGGAGGTTACATGTACTACCCCTTCTCAAACACTCAGGTGGCTACGGGGCAAACAACCATGTTGGTTGGTGAAACCAGATTCCTCACTGCCACTGTAAGTCTCTGTTGTGCATTACCTTCAACCTGGGAGACACCACTCATTTCGCCTAAGCCTCAAGATGATCCGGTCTGGGATTCAGACAATCAAGAGGAGCATCAGAAACTGATGTCTGCTTGGCCACATGCTACCTCCAACGTCCTAGGGAAAACTGATGTGAAAAACACAGAATTATTTTGTCAGATGAAATGCCCATTAAATCTCGAGCTTACTGGGTTTCCCCCTTCAAGAAGAAGATTATTGAAGAACACGTGGACAAAATGCTGAAAGACTACATCATCGAGCCCTCATGTTCCCCTTGGGCATCACCGGTCGTGCTGGTTCCTAAACCAGATGGCTCATACAGATTTTGTGTAGACTACAGAAAACTTAATAACAAGACATTGCCTGGCGCTTACCCCATGCCTCTTGTACATGACATCTTGGAGTCTATGGAAGGAGCCGCGTGGTTCAGCACCCTAGATCGCCAGTCAGGTTATTGGCAGGTGGAGATGGAGGAGAGCTAAGACTAAGACTGCTTTTATTACCACCAAGGGGCTATATCAATTCCGGTCTATGCCATTTGGGCTCAGGAATTCAGGGGCCGCATTTCAGAGACTGATGGAGAAGGTTTTGGCAGAACTTAGGAGACAGTTCTGCTTTGTATACATTGACGATATAATTGTCTTTTCCAGATCATTATCGGAACACATCACATCTAAATATAATATTACAAAGACTCACCCAGGCCAAGCTCACCCTCAACATGAAAATGTGCCACTTCTTTAGAGTAGAGGAGTCGAAGTGCACACTGGAAAAACCAAAGCTGTCATTCAATATCCTCCACCCAAAGACTTCAAAGCACTCCAACGCTTTCTTGGTTTAGCCGGCTGGTATTACAAATTCATACCTCATTTCGCAGATATCACAGCTCCCCTCAACAATCTGAAAAAGAAAGATGTAAAGTGAAAATGGACCCTTGAATGCCAGGCCAGCTTCGATACCATCAAATTGTCACTTCAAAGTCCACCTGTCTTAATCCAACCTGACCTCAATCAGCTGTTCCAGGTCCATACCGATGCCAGTGATGTGTGTTACGGGGCTGATGAGACGTGAGACGTGCGGATCCAAGTGCAAAGCTTTATTAATAGACATGGTAGAGACAGGCAAGGGTCAGATAATGGCAACAGGTATGTAGAAGGCAAGACACAAGAATATATGCTAGGGCTAGCGTGGGTCTACGATCGGCAAACAGGATCAATACGGCGAGACTAGAGGGATAAGTCCAGGTACAAGGCAAGGTCCAGGCAGGGGCAAACAGTATCAGAATAGGGCAAGACGAGAGGGGGAATCCGAGATACACAGGCGAAGATAAGGACACGAGGAAACAGACAAGGCAAGACTAAGCTAAGGCTATGAAAAGTAAACAGGCTCCGTAGAGTAGCTATCGCTAAGAGAGTGATAAATGCTAGACAATACTCGGCAGCTTGACGGGGATCAGAGTGAGTGTTATATAGGGAAGGTGTGATTGATAACAGCTGTGTGCAATCAGTGCTGTGTGCAAACAACTGTGTGTGTGTAATCAGTGCAATGGATGATGGGAACTGTAGTCCGGGTGAAGTGCAACAGTGGTGTGGTGCAAGAGTCCATAGTAGTGGAAGGGTGACCTCTGGTGGCGAGCAGACGGAAGTTCATGGACCGGATTCGTGACAATGTGGGTCTGGGGGCCATTCTCTGCCAGCAGACACCTGAGGGGGAGAGAGTAATAGCTTATGCATCTCAAACTCTACACAGAGCGGAGCTTAATTACTCAACTTCCAAAAGCTTTGACTTCACTACAGACGATCAACTGTGACTTGACTTGCCTCATGAAGATCTGCTGTGACCTGACTTGCCTCATGAAGATCTGCTGTGAGTTGACTTGACTCAGGGTAATCAACTGTGACTTGACTTGACTCATGACGATCGACTGTCACTTGGCGTGCCTCATGAAGATCTGCTGTGAGTTGACTTGACTCAGGGTAATCGACTGTGACTTGATTTGACTCATGACGATCAACTGTGACTTGACTTGATTCATGACGATCAACTGTGACTTGACTTGACTCATGACGATCAACTGTGACTTGACTTGACTCAGGAGGATCAATTGTG
>NW_015630061.1:139877-147305 GCF_001515625.1 Sinocyclocheilus rhinocerous | reverse complement strand
ATCAGAGTGAGTGTTATATAGGGAAGGTGTGATTGATGACAGCTGTGTGCAATCAGTGCTGTGTGCAATCAACTGTGTGTGTGTAATCAACTGTGTGTGTGTAATCAGTGCAATGGATGATGGGAACTGTAGTCCGGGTGAAGTGCAACAGTGGTGTGGTGCAAGAGTCCATAGTAGTGGAAGGGTGACCTCTGGTGGCAAGCAGACGGAAGTTCATGGACCGGATTCGTGACAATGTGGGTCTGGGGGCCATTCTCTGCCAGCAGACACCTGAGGGGGAGAGAGTAATAGCTTATGCATCTCAAACTCTACACAGAGCGGAGCTTAATTACTCAACTTCCAAAAAAGAATGTTTGGCGGTGGTCTGGCCGGTGGAAAAATGGAAACATTATCTGGAGGGGAAACAATTTGATGTGTATACCGACCATGCTGCCTTAGCCTGTGTATTTAACAGCCCCAAGACCAGCTCTCGTCTGACCCGTTGGACCCTTCGACTGCAGCAGTTTGACTTTCGAGTCCACCATTGGAAGGACTGCCTTAACCAAGGACCTGACGCGCTGTCTAGGGCCCCTGGGTCTGTAAAGGAAGAAGAAGCACCTTGTCTGGCGGTTACACCAGCTAAACATTCTTCAGACATTCCCCACGCACTTGCTGAAATAACACAAGCCCAAAACAGCGACGAAACGGTCAGTCAGCTGAAATCAGAACCTAAAACCAGGAAAGTAAAAGACCAGCAAATTACCTTTGAAGAACATCAGGGATTCTTATATCGGCAAGTTCCAATGAAGAATGGGGATACATTTCAGTTGGTTGTCCCTCAAACTTTAATACCTGGATTTCTGCATTACTTCCATGACAACCCAATGGGTGGACATCTGGGCAGACTAAAAACTCTGTTGAGGCTGTTAGAGGTGGCTTGGTGGCCGACAGTGCGTGCTGACGTCTGGAGTTACGTCAAGGAATGGGAAATCTGTAAAAAATACAAACATGACAATTGTAAACCCAGTGGTATGCTACAATCAACACAAGTCACAGAACCTGGTCAAATAATGGGGGTGGACCTTATGGGACCTTTTTCATGCAGCAAGAAACGAAACGCTTACTGCTGGTCATAGTAGATTACTACTCTAACTGGGTAGAATTGTTCCCCCTACTTGACAGTAAGACACCAAAAATCGTGAGGATACTTAGAGAGGAAGTATTCATCTGATGGGGCATTCCAAAGTATCTTGTGCCGGACCGGGGTTCTCAGTTTACCTCTAAAATGCTGTCCGAATTGTGTAAGACCTGGGGAAGCATCCAGAAACTCACCACAAGTTATCATCCTCAGACAAATCTGACAGAGAGAATAAACCGAACATTAAAAACCATGACTGCATCGTATCTGGGGCAATATCATCACTTATGGGATCATTGGTTACCTGAGTTCCGCTTCGCCATTAATTCCGCTTATCAAGAGACCAACAGCAAGACTCCTGCTGAATTAATGATTGGCCGCCAACTTCAGGGACCCCTGGAAAGATTAATTGTCGGGAGATCTTGTCTGGATGAGGTTTCATCCTCTCTCGTCGGCCTCAGATAAATACTCTGCCAAGCTAGCACCCAAGTGGGAGGGACCAGCAGAAGTAATAAAAAGAATGGGGGCCAATAAATTACACCATTCGCTGGGGCAACCCACCTAAAACAGACAATGTTAATGTGGTAAACCTGAAACGCTCGTATGGTTGCTCTCCTCCGATGCCGATGGCTGGGGAAGGGGATTTATGTAGCAATGCCACATAAGGGGTGATTTATGTATATGCTTGTTGATTAACACTAATGTATTGTTGATCGTTTTAATCTAATTATCACCCCATTTTCTGTATTGTTGCCTCTATATATGTGTGTGTATTTGCCCCGGATGAGATGTCGCGCGAGATTTCAGGCGTGACCTGGCATCGCGAACTTCCACGTGGTGATAACAAGGAAGTTCGTTTTACTATATAGGTAGCCGGCTCACCGGCGTTCGAGAGGGTTGGTGAAATAGTTAATTTCTATTTTGCCCGGGTCTTCAAATGTTTGTGGAATACTTACCGAACTGTTTTTGGATTGTACGGCCGCCTCTCTTGTGGAGTTTTTTTTGTGCGTTTATTTTTCTGGACATTGGATTACTTACCAAGGAACATCCCAGAGTAAGGATTACTTACTCTGGGATGTTCATTCATGATCTTCCACCGGTGAGACTGATTCAAATCTTGTATATAGTTTTCACGGGCGCAAAGACAATCTACATTACCATACACTCATCACACACTAATTTTTTGTGCTTGCTGTATATTTGATCTATTTGTATAATACACTCGGTATTTGATATGGATTTTGTGTGTCTGTGATTTATATCTTTTTCCTTTGTTGGGTAAAGTGAGCGTCTCTCCCATATTGTTTTTGTACGTTCCACATCATAATATGCGGAGTGTTACAAGGTGTCATTCTTTTCTTGCGAACTTGTTGCAAAACCTTTTAGTTATTGATGCTTTTGCAGAAGTTCTCTGTGAACAGGTATATTTTTCTCATACTTTGCCCATATTTTCAGCAGCTGAAAATTTCCAATAATGGCTGAGTAATCAGTACAATGTTCTCAGTGTAGGGTGGGGTTAGGCAATAGAAGATTTGATTAGAACAGTATAAAAACCATTACGCCTATGGAGTCTCGGAAAGCACATATACATTGTGTGTGTGTGTGTGCGTTTGTGCTGGTACTTCGGTCTGTTTGTGTGTGGTTTTATAATCTATATATATATATAATTTTTTTTTTTTTCTTTAAATGAAAACCCAGTTGCAGTTTGCATTGTGTATAAATAGATGCATTTAACATTCCAAAGAGATGTATGGACATACACTACACACTTAATTCCTTTGACACAAAGTCAATTAAAGCACATGTAAATTGGATTTATTTTTCCATGACTAAGTATTTCTCTATATGCTGGTATTCCAGTGGATTTACTCTACGATGAATGTGTGTTTCAGTGGAAGAAACTCTGGTAAGGCTGGTGAACGGCTCTGGGCCTCACGAGGGTCGAGTGGAGGTGTTCCATGAGCTTCGATGGGGGACAGTGTGTGATGATGTTTGGGACATAAAAGATGGAGACGTTGTGTGCAGGATGCTGGGCTACCGTGACGCCAGAGAAATCCACAAAACAGGCCGGTTTGGACAAGGTCAGAGTGACTTCAAGGCAGCTACAGTGGACATACACTACACACTTAATTCCTTTGACACAAAGTCAATTAAAGCACATGTAAATTGGATTTATTTTTCCATGACTAAGTATTTCTCTATATGCTGGTATTCCAGTGGATTTACTCTACGATGAATGTGTGTTTCAGTGGAAGAAACTCTGGTAAGGCTGGTGAACGGCTCTGGGCCTCACGAGGGTCGAGTGGAGGTGTTCCATGAGCTTCGATGGGGGACAGTGTGTGATGATGTTTGGGACATAAAAGATGGAGACGTTGTGTGCAGGATGCTGGGCTACCGTGACGCCAGAGAAATCCACAAAACAGGCCGGTTTGGACAAGGTCAGAGTGACTTCAAGGCAGCTACAGTCGTGCTTGCAAAGAGTTACAAAGCCACCAAGAGTGACTGCATTTAGTGCACTCTACAGTACTGTGCCCTAAAAGGGTTTTAGTCATATTTGCACAAATCTCCATGCTTGACTCCTTGATTTCTGTAGCTGAGTGAGTAGGTAATGTGTGAATGGATTAAATATGCTTCAAATCTCAAATGTAACTTGAATAAAAGAGTCCAAGTCAAATGTTTAAAATGCATGTCCATTGTCCTATTCAATTAAACCATAAAGATTGATGAGATGCATGAGATCCATTTTCTCTCTCTTTTAGGCACTGGGTTAATCTGGATGGATGATGTTGCTTGTGCTGGTACTGAAGACTCTATTCACCAGTGTAAATTCTCAGGATGGGGAAAAACCAACTGCGGTCACGTAGAAGATGCAGGGGTGACCTGTAACATATAGCCTGTTTCAAGTCTTCAATATCCTGTAAAATGGACAGTTAAACTGTAAGTGTGGATGATTTGATTTGCAGGCTCGGAGGAAACCGTGTCTGTGTCCTTCTACACAGCATAAGACTTATGAACCAGTTTGTGGCAGAGTAAAAGATCAGACCCTGGAGATCAGACACAGGCTCAACATCCTACCTGCAAAGAACTACTACCCAAATACTTCAGCCATATCCATCAAATGGGGGAGGAATATCCCACATGCAGTAGAAGAGTGTGTGTGTGTGCGTGTGCGTGCTCTATGCTGCTGCTTTTTTGCAAGAAGTATTTTAAAATACTTTACTTTAAACAAAAACCCAGTTGCAGTTTATGTTGTGTATAGATAGATGCATTTAACTTTCCTAAGAGATTTATGGACACACACTAGTATATTTTTTGTAACTTTTAACTCATAAGGATTTAAAATGATTATGTAGTTGCAAATGTGCCTAAAACATTGACCATAACAGACATGTCATGGCATGGTCGGCAATTGTATACCTCAGTTAATGGTGAGTACCAATTACAGTCAGTATTAATTGTTCAGTCGCTTCATTATAACACCAAAATATCAGTATTGGTTCATGTTTAACCAATAAATTATTGTTTACTTAATTTAGTGTTGAATAGCATTATCCAACATGAATAATGCAAATGATACAATAAAATATATATTCTAAATATCAGTAATCAAAGAGTGATTAATTGCAACATGCAATATATACTATGGTCTTTGAATGTTTAACAAAAATAATTTTAAATATATTATATTAAACATAGATGACGATGGGCTTGATTTGCCCACTTTGGATTTTCTAGTGATCAAAGTCAAATTAGTGAATGGAAGGAGATGTGGACAAGCTCAATTTTCTCAAAACTTTTTTTTTGTCCAACAGTTTATTTTCATGTTAAAAGTGCTGTAAGCAATTTCAGATGACGGCTATGTATACTTTCTTCAATACGCCGCCCTCCAAAAATACAGTTTGTTAGCCTACCTGATGTCAGAAATCTGAAATATGCAAAAGAATTCACAGGCAGAGAGTGTCTGATTGTCATGTTTTCTGACTAGTGCAGACCACTTTCTGATGTATTGTTGTTTAGTCTAGTGCTGTACGGAGAGAGGTGTTGGAGTGATGTTTGTGTCTCCAGCGGTCTCTGTACAGTAGTGTCGGGTAGCATGCATGTACATGTCTATCAGTGGCACACACAAGGGTGCGCATTGTAAAGTTCAAGCAAAGATGCCAAGACCTGGTTTGGTCGCCAAGCATTGACTGTGACATTAAGGGGCTGGTCCAGGACTCTGAACTGTGCCTTCTCAGTGGGAAGACTGGACTACCAGCCCTAACACCCATGGGAACACCTTCAGCTACATATTTGTAGGGAAATTAATGGCCATGGAGTTTCTCATTATCAGCACTCTCGGGTGGTCATCTACAGATCTCCATTCAGAATGGCCCAAGATAGTAGCAGCTGGGACAATCCCATCACAGATGATCACACAGACACCAAAGTAATCTGAGTAACTGTGCCCCCTGCCTGAACTGTCATGGCCAGGAGTACCGTCTCTGTTTTCTTCGAGTTTCCCGTCACAGCCAGAAGGGCCATCTCTGAACCCCTGGTGTTCCATGTCAAGGGGAAGGAGTCACAGCCTGTCTCGACTCCACCGTGGTGGTCTTCATCTCTGCTTAGTCGCCAGCTCCACCCTTGTCTCTAGCTCTATCGGTTCCACAAGTTCCCGTGCTGATTGATTGCTCCACCATTGCAATGATCAGCCTTCTTCACCATGGTCCCCTTTTCTACAGTGGTCATCTCCAGCTTCATCTGACAGCACCTGAAATCTGCTCCTTAAGTGGGGGGCTTTGCCATGTTACCTACTTCTGTGCTCTTGTTTTTAGTGGTGGACTTTTAGTTTGTAGGTTTGCTCTGCTCCGTGTTTGCCCTTGTTCTTGTATTCAGTAGTTAACTGATGGCATTTTACTTAGGCAAGTTACTCTAGTATCAATTTTTTTCCGCCACTGAATTTAAATTTTTTTTTTTTAAATGGACTTTTCTTAGAATCGCATGATACAAACTCGCAATTGCAAGTTATAAGGTCAGAATTGTGAGATATAAAGTCAAAATGGCGGAATATAAACTCACAATTGCGAGAAATAAAGTCAGAATGGCAGGTTTCCATCACGCAATTCTGAGAAAAAAGTCAGAATTGCAAGAAGTAAACTCGCAACCGCAAGAAAAAACTGAGATAAGATGTCACAATTTCCTTTTTTATATATTTTATTCAGTGGTGGAAAAGGACTTCCATAGTTTTTCCTGTGGCGTAGATGGAATAAATTATTGCTATCCTAGCAAACTTATTTCTAGAAAAACAGTAATTGTAAATTCCATCAATGCTGGGAAAAGAGTTAACATGCATTCTAGCTGCTTCGTTTTGAAACAGCTGAAGCTTATTTATTAAGTGTGCAGGATATCCACCCAATAAGGCATTACAGTAATCTAATCATGATTTCATAAATGCATGAATAAGATTTTCTGCATTAGAGACAGACAGCAAATGTATTTGTTTAGCAACATTTCAAAGGTGTAAAACGACTGTTATACAAACACTGAAAATAGGGTCAGATCAAGGGACAGATTGCTATGAAATATAAAACAGATTCTTGACTGTAGAAGATGATGTAACAGTAAATCCATCAATGGACAGATTGTATTCAGTTATCTTTAGCTCTGAGTTTTTGGTACAATAACAAATATCTGTGTTTTATCAGAATTTTTGAAGAAGGAAATTACTAGCCATCCAGTCTCTAATATCACAAACACACCATGCTAACTTGTCAAATTGACAAGTCCTTTCGCCAGGACTGGAGGAATATAAAGCTGAGTATCATCTGCTTAAAGTGAAAACTACTGCCATTGTTCCTGATAATATATCATAAGGGGAGCATATAGAAAGAGAAGATTAAGGGACCTAATACTGAGCCCTGTGGTACTTCATACCTAAATTGTGATTAGTCTGATACCTCATCATTGACACAAACAAACTGGTAATGCAATTGCAACAAAATTCTCAAGCTTATGTTCTATCGTGTCAAAAGCGGCACTAAGCTATAATAGCAATAGAAAAGAAATCCAGTCCTGGACACATGATACAAGCAAATCATTTGTAACTCTGATAAGTGCAGTCTCTATGCTACGAAAAGGCCTAAATTCTGACAGAAATACAGATTGTTGGGAGGACACTACTTTTTATAATTTTAGACATAAACAGAAGATTTGAGACTTAAACTTTGACTTATGCTTTATAGTGAATAGTTAATAATGTTGAGAAAAGGCTATGAAATTACAGGTAACAGCTCTTATTGGTTTTGTGTGTGTGTGTGTGTGTGTGTGTGTGTGTG
>NW_015630061.1:135956-139795 GCF_001515625.1 Sinocyclocheilus rhinocerous | reverse complement strand
TGTGTGTGTGTGAGAGAGAGAGAGAGAGAGAGAGAGAGAGAGTATAGGATCCAGCATACCTGTATGTATGTTACCTCTTCAACCCTAGATCGGAGATTGTAACAAATAGCATTTAGATTTTAGATTCTCAGATTTTAGTCAACAATTACCCTCACAACATGTAGGTAACTGATAGGTGCATAGGAAAAATGACCAAAAAAAAAAAGATCCAACTATCCAAACTATCCACACTTGCAAATGTATCAAAATATAAATGTATTCACTCACAGAGTTTCAGTCCTTGACATTCTTCAGGCATATAATTCTCAGATTTTACACTCAGATCCACTTCTTTCATATCTGTGTATACTCATATATGAAGAGATTACAAAGCAAATAGTGTGTTTATGAACTCAGGTATTCCTATAATTAAATTATTATGATTATCATTATTATTATTATTATTATTATTATATATTCCTATATATTATAGGGGAAGGAAACCAAATCCTTCTGGTGACAGAACACTCATGGATATACATTTAACAACATAATTACTGTAAGACATGGTCATCCAGAAACAGAGCTTCTAAGTCTTTGATGGTTTGAAATAAAACAGTGGTTCTTTATTTGTTACTTTCCAGTAAGAATCTGGAAGGATTTGGAGGAAAAGGGAATTCAAGGAAGAGAAGAGTGAAACTGTTCTACTCAGACAAATGCTCCAAACATATGATCAAAGAGTTTTTCTTTTTCTTTTTCTCCATCAACATTTAGCCTCAGGCATAATCTGTGTCTAAACCAGGGCTGAAGAATGAAGAATCAGGGGCACTGAACAGCACTGCTCTATTTCTGTGGTTCTTCATGCTCATATACAATTACATGTTGTAGCAAATTAGCTCCAAAAATATTAATAATTAATTATAACTCATTTTTAACCTGTTTGTCCAGCAAACACAGTGTTATTTGTTTATTAATTCTGAGAAATGTTCATTTCCGGGGTATGGGAAATACATTTCTTACTGTACAGTACTACTCCGATTAGGGACTTCAGAGTAGAAGCAGAGTAAAGAATAAAATCATAGCCGTTATAAAAGTTATAGCAGTATTTGATCTTTGATCTCATCTTCAGTGGAGCCTCATCACCTCAGTGTTGCAAAACTGGGCTACTAACACTGTTGCCGGGTTGTTTTTCATGTCCGTGGGTTGAAGCGCCCCCAATAACGGGATATTTAGCCCCTGGAATGCGAATTTTACTGGATGAACCCCGTCGAAAAACATGTATTTTACCCCCTGGAATGCAATTTTTACAGGGGAATCCCCCTCAAAGCGCGATTGGGCTAGTTTTGAGTAGCAATTGGGTGGGTTTTGTTGCGAAAACCTGGCAACCCTGCATCACCTACACACAGTCACACACAAGTCCGGTGAGCGAGAACAAAATCAATAGTTGTGGAACTCGGCTGTCAAGGCTATTTTATTCACTTAAACATCGGATGAAGTGATTATTTTCTCTTTAATACAGATGATGCCAATGTATTTTTCGATGGGTCCACTATGTTAGCAATATACATATAAAGTCTACAATGGACAACAGCTTGAAGTTGTCTAATTTGGCACGGTCTCCCTGCTACACTAATGGTAGTAAGACTTTCCTCTGTGTGTACTTATCCTTACAAGTACAATTTTAGCTGTATTATTTGTGTCCAAAGTGTTCAAAGTGCTGAAAACCCCACAGGCTGGCGCCAGCTGCTGACAAAACGGTGTAAATGCAGCGAAAACTCAACCCAAACATGTATAATTACACCTTTTACAAACCTATTACAAATAATGAAATACCATTAAATGTGAAGGTTCGGTAAACCTGGCTTTCTTTTATTAATGTGCAGTGCTGGTTGTGTGTGGTATTAGGCAAGGCTTGGCAAACTAGGTCAATCAGAAGCTATTAAATATCATTCTCCTTTTTCTATTATGCATGTAATAAGTATCAAAATTCATTAAATTAATTAAAACTACATTATTAAACCGACTTGAGATCAGTTAAAACCATTATGGGTTCACCAGATCAAATCAATCTAGCAGCGAATCATTGGAATTGTGAAACGTTTTGAAACCAAACTTGGAAACAGTATAACACGTTGATGCTGTTTGCTGAAATCACATGACTTGTCAGGTTGCTAAATGTTTCAGAGATTCATGAAGCCGTGTTTCAGAAGCACCCATCACTGGCGCTAGTTCCTTTCAGATTGAATGTAGACAGAAATAAAGAACTAATTATTGTAGAGGAATGAATCTGAATGATGCTCAGGGAAGATGATCAATAACCATATATCAGACACAAACTCTTTCCCAACAACAGAGAGGGTCATAGATTTACTGAAAGACACGATCGCGTAGTTACAGCAGCAGCATCACAAAGAAAGGAAACAAAAAGTTCAAGAAGTTAAATGTGTGCCATCGCTGAGGGCCCCTAAATTCCAGCTTGCACGGCACCTTTTATTCTGCCTTTTGTCCAAAGAAAAACATGGTGTAACATCACCTTTTATGTAATTATAGGGCCCAAAATGTACTCTCGTCAGCCATCAAATGCAAGTACATAAAAATAAAATGGTTATTTGATTGATAACTTCAACATAATGTGTGATTTCGGGGATGAATCGGCGATGAAACCCAGGATGTTCATCCAGCATAACCACCACTGTGTGTATCAGATTTATCTGTCTAGACCACAACACATCAACATTACTGCCACACAGTGTTATAATACCAGGTTAAAAAGCATATTACATAGTTTGCAATAACAACTCTGTTTTTGGAAATGTAAGCTGTTCTTGCAGCTCACTGTTCTAAATTAAAAGATTTGGATGATAACTGTGATCTTTTACATGTTAATGACATTAATTAGGAGTAATTTACAAGCAGAGAGCTGAAACCATTCATTTGTGCGCAAGTTCAAGATCATTAAACGTTTGTATCACTAAGGTTAATTTATGCCTACGTCTTTCTTTGGCCTGCGCTCTGGAAGTGATCTGTTAATTCTGCTAAACTTTAATCAAACCTGAAACTAAAACTGAAACTAAACTATATAAAATCTAAATAAAAATGAGTTCACAAAATAAAAACTAAACTAAAACTAACAAAAATATGAATGAAACTAATAAAAACTAAACTGAATTTTATAGCAAATTTGAAAACATTAAAATTCAAAACTATAATAACCTTGGTCTGAGCAGACGAACACACTTTTTCTTGTTCGAGTGCTGCAGGTTTTTGGAAATGTAAGCTGTTCTTGCAGCTCACTGTTCTAAATTAAAAGATTTGGATGATAACTGTGATCTTTTACATGTTAATGACATTAATTAGGAGTAATTTACAAGCAGAGAGCTGAAACCATTCATTTGTGCGCAAGTTCAAGATCATTTGTGATTCATAGATTTCACATCTGAAAGAGACGCGTACGTTCATTTTATGAATCACACGTACACATATTTGAGAAATGATCGTAAGATCAATTTTAGGATGGTTTCTGCGCAGCATTTCATAAATGAGGCCCCTGATTACCTAAAACCTTCAGTTTTGTTCAATCTTTTGCACACTTGCTTGTCTGAAAGATAGAAGTGAATATCATGAAAACAAGAAGGAGGAGGAGATGGAGAGTGGTCTAAAGATGTCTCAGCAGTCTGCTTCACTATTGCCAACATCCACATGCAGGTTCAGAGACACACATCCAGCAGAGGTCAGCACCTCCAGCACCGCCTTACAGAGATTAATAGAATAATAGACTCAGTAATATTGTGAAATTAACTACACAGAGCCGTTGTTCACTGACGAGCTGCGCAAAACATGCGCAAAATATGATCGTGGTT
>NW_015630061.1:133684-135222 GCF_001515625.1 Sinocyclocheilus rhinocerous | reverse complement strand
ACGGCTCTGTGTAGTTAATGCTGCTCAATGTGAAAACACGCACGTGATGGAGATTTACCGCTGATTACAGAACCGGCTTTACTGACAAGATGCGCATTAAATATCGCATGCGATTTATCGTACAGCCCTAGTGTGTGTGTGTGTGTGTGTGTGTGTGTGTATGTATGGTGTTCCAGTTTAATGTATTGAAATGGGTTTCACGACTGTCTAAAAAAATTAAATGTTCAGTACTCTTTATAAAAAACCAAAGATTAATGAGCTGAAAAATATACAGTTGGTGTGATATCTTTATCTTACATGGTGTTCAAGTTTCATGGATATAAATGGGTTCAGTACTGTCAAAAAAAAAACAACAGATTAATAATCTGAAAACCGAACCTTGTGCATTATAGGGAATAATATTTAGAGATTTTTACAATTGGTTTGATACCTTTATCTCAAACGGTGTCAGAGTTTAATTAATTTAAGTGGGTACAGTATATAAAACATGAAAAATATTGATTCAGTACTGTATACAAAAACAATAAAGGCATAATATGGAAAACCAAGCCTTGTGCATTATAGGGAATAATATTCTGAATATTTTACAGTTGGTTTGATACCTTTAGATCAAATGGTGTTGTCGTTTAATGGATTTATATTATTGCATACATTAAAAGTTGTAAAATTATAATAAAACACATAAAATGGTAATTCCAAAACCAGAGCTTTGTGCAATAGCAGGGATGTTTTTCTATTTTTAACATTTTAGTATTGGTTTTATATTATAATGTCACGTAGTTACATTGTTTAATTTAAATTGTTATTTTTTTGTCCCTAGAAATTAAGCCTTGTGCAACGTAAAGGGCATATATTTATGTCTATCTGAGTTAGTTTGGGCTCAAAACATAACAGCCGCACAGAGTTTAATTGGCAAAAAAAATGAATGTCTAATGAATGTGAAACATCAAACTAACTTTACCGCCGTTGACTCCTGTACGCCACAGCAATCGTCTTTACCTTGATTGCAGTCTTCATCCATCAAAACTTTACTAGTGAGACTGGTTATCCAGTCGAGAAAGCGTAGTTTGCGTCTCATCTGGCCATACAGCAGTGGGATGAGTTGACAATCCGTTCAGTCTGTACTTCATACAGCGTGTGTGACGTGTGAGGTCTTGCGCTCTACAGAGATAATCACAGAATATGACAGAGCTCGTGTTTTAAAGCGAAAAACACTGGAATGAATAATTCACTGAAAACGCAATGCGAGTCTCTGATCTCTCTGCCATCTCTGATGTAATCAGCCTGGTTTCCTTTATATTAGCGCTGTTTTGGTCGGATTGTTTGAATGCATTCGCTTACTGGATCAGTGGACTGAAAACTTTCCCGGAGTTTAGCAGCTTAAAATTATCTGATCGCAAGCAGAGAAGCAAAATTGGGTTAAAGGGTTAGAATAGAAATAGTGCTTCAGTAATTTTGCGTTAAATTATTTTAACGTGTTAAGGATTGTAAAATTAATCGCATGCGTTAACGATGACAGCCCTAATATATATATATAT
>NW_015630061.1:128301-131342 GCF_001515625.1 Sinocyclocheilus rhinocerous | reverse complement strand
AAAACCAAGCCTTGTGCATTATAGGGAATAATATTCTGAATATTTTACAGTTGGTTTGATACCTTTAGATCAAATGGTGTTGTCGTTTAATGGATTTATATTATTGCATACATTAAAAGTTGTAAAATTATAATAAAACACATAAAATGGTAATTCCAAAACCAGAGCTTTGTGCAATAGCAGGGATGTTTTTCTATTTTTAACATTTTAGTATTGGTTTTATATTATAATGTCACGTAGTTACATTGTTTAATTTAAATTGTTATTTTTTTGTCCCTAGAAATTAAGCCTTGTGCAACGTAAAGGGCATATATTTATGTCTATCTGAGTTAGTTTGGGCTCAAAACATAACAGCCGCACAGAGTTTAATTGGCAAAAAAAATGAATGTCTAATGAATGTGAAACATCAAACTAACTTTACCGCCGTTGACTCCTGTACGCCACAGCAATCGTCTTTACCTTGATTGCAGTCTTCATCCATCAAAACTTTACTAGTGAGACTGGTTATCCAGTCGAGAAAGCGTAGTTTGCGTCTCATCTGGCCATACAGCAGTGGGATGAGTTGACAATCCGTTCAGTCTGTACTTCATACAGCGTGTGTGACGTGTGAGGTCTTGCGCTCTACAGAGATAATCACAGAATATGACAGAGCTCGTGTTTTAAAGCGAAAAACACTGGAATGAATAATTCACTGAAAACGCAATGCGAGTCTCTGATCTCTCTGCCATCTCTGATGTAATCAGCCTGGTTTCCTTTATATTAGCGCTGTTTTGGTCGGATTGTTTGAATGCATTCGCTTACTGGATCAGTGGACTGAAAACTTTCCCGGAGGTAGTACCTAGGATAGCAAAGTCCACTAAAGGAGGTAGAGCTTTTTCGCATTTGGCTGCCAAACTCTGGAATAGCCTTCCTGATAATGTTCGGGGTTCAGACACACTCTCTCTGTTTAAATCTAGATTAAAGACACATCTCTTTGGCCAAGCATTCAAATAATGCATCTCATAATCTTGTACTGCAGTTATATCTGATCAAATGCACATTATTATTCTTTAGTTTGGGTTAAACAAATCAATTTTGCTTGCTTGGAACAGCAGCTACGCTAATTTAATCTTTCGAACTTCCGCATCAAGGTAAGCCAGCTCATAAACTTCCGGGTGAAAGGTCATTTGATGTTGTGGTATTTACAGGTTAGAGGGCAGCACCTTCAAATCCGTGAGTTTGAGAATTTTGAAACTCTAGTAGTTACATAGTCACAAAAAGTCAGAACTAGAAGTTATGTAACTTATTATTTAATCTATATGTGAAAACAAAGTAACAATAGCTTACCTTAATGAAATGAAGGCATTTCAATTTCAGTGTCGTGAGGGGACGGCAGCTGAGCACTGTTGTGTCCCTCAGTGTTCATCCTCAGCTAAATTTAATTCAACCATTAGTTTTCATACTTTCCCTTTCGACGTACAACAGAGAAAGAAATGGGTAATTAATATAAGAAGAGACAGTTTAATTATATCTCACCATACACGTGTGTGCCAGAAGAGCTCACCGAGCTGCTGAAGTAGGAGGCAGGCGAAGACTGAAGCCTGGTGCTGTACCTGTGCTGCTCCCTTGGAATAACTACTCTCTTGGAGTGAGAAGGCTTGGGGTTTGGGAAAGGAGAACGAAACCAGAGTGTATGGAAACTGGGGAAGATGCAGACCATATATCTTGGTTCTGTCATTGACTTGAGTCGTCGCAAAGAAATCATCCAGCTGAGGCAGCAGCTGTCACTCAAACAAGAGTTTTGGGCTGCATTGATTAGCAGGTTCTGACAGGGACATCTGATTCTACCCCAGGTATGTAGACATATTTGATTATTCGGGTGTTACCTCGCTAATAGTCTCTATTGTTATGACTCGTTTGTCCAACTTAGACAACTAACAGTTCCAATGAATATCAGGTGCAGCTGTAAAGTTCAGTATGTTTTAATCAGTGTGTAGCATCTAGTACAGTATAGCTACACAACATTAAAATAAAAACCCATCTAAATTAGGGCTGGGCAAAAAAATCGATTTTCCAATTAATCGTTTTTTTAAATGACGTCGATTTGATATCGATTCTCAAAAGTCGCGAATCGATCTTTTCCAGTATTTATTTCAGCACACATACCATACAAAAAAAAGTATAGGTTTAAAATACAGGCATGTGGTTTTTAATTTCTTTTTATTAATTCACTATTTGTAAACTGATGTTTACTGTTCATTTTTTAGAAATATCAATAGCATTTGTATTAAAACTATATTCACTGAATGTAATCAAAGAAATCGAGAATCGAATCGAATCGGGACATCTGAATCGATACCCAGCCCTAATCTACATGTACATGTAAAAATAAGAGACTATATATAACTTTATATCTTACAAATATAATTTACACATTAACACATATATAAAAATATATTAAGTGAGGGTCATTTTTTTATTATTATTTTTTACCTAACCTACCTAAGTCTCTGAGAACCTGTCTTTTCTTCTCCACTTGTTTTTTTCTGACCCTGAAGACTCAATGAGCATTTTGCTGTCCAATGGTCATGCCTTAACTTTGCAAATTCTAGTATTGCATTAGTATTGCATCCTTCTCACAGGCATTTAATAACTTTTGACTTTTCAGTGTGAGCTAAATCTGTTTTTTGGCTCATTTTATCTGTAAAAGAACACCTGCTTAATAATTCTGCACACCTGAATATAAGGAGTTTTTCACTTCCAGCATTCATGGACAATTATACATCACTTAAAAATTATTAAATACAAAATTAATAGTAGCTATTAAGATTGATGTGGTTTGTAATTAGTAAAATGTGCTTGGAAAAAAAATATGATCAGAATATCAACTTCCATAATAATTATGCACGGACTGTTGACCAGTGCAAGTTACTTCCTACTTAAGGTTCTCCTCTGACCTTTGACAAACTGGTGTGCACTGTCAAAATAAGAACCTGTATATGTAATGGCATGTATGGTGCTAAAATGCAAGAAATGTCACACGTGTGTGTGTGTGTGTGTGT
>NW_015630061.1:125339-128177 GCF_001515625.1 Sinocyclocheilus rhinocerous | reverse complement strand
GTGTGTGTGTGTGTGTGTGTGTGAGTGTGTGTGAGTGAATGTGTGTGTGTGTGTGTGTGTCTGTGTGTGTGTGAGTGAGTGTGACCCTGGACCACAAAACCAATCATAAGTAGTATTTGTAGCAATAGCCAACAATACATATGGGTCAAAATTATCAATTTTTCTATATATATATTGTTTTACAGTGATAAATTTCCTAGACCTTCTACCTTATTTTATTTGTTCTCAAGTCAAATCTGTCCTATCTCATAAGTATCTGAGTTCATACAAAACAGGTCACAGAAGACTTCTCTGTGGTCTGTTCTGGCTTAGCAATAAATCAATGCCAGGGGAGGCAGACTTGTGTTATATAAACACAAGTCAGTTTATTTACTACAGTTAGTAAGCAGTACAAACATTCTACAACTACGTAAGCAGGGTTTCTGCAGGATTTTTAAGCTCAAATTTAAGACTTTTTAAGACCTTTTTTAAGACCTGCACAAATAAAATGAATACCATATGAACGGGGTAGGGCAATGTCTACAGCAGGGGTCGGCAAGTGAGTTTGGCATCGGGCCAAAAAAAATCTTCGCCACTAGATGGCGGACCAGAACATAATTTACATTTACATTTAGACATTTAGCAGACACTTTTATCCAAAGCGAGTTACAAATGAGGACAATAAAAGCAATCAAAATCAACAAAAGAGCAATTATAAGCAAGTGCTATAGCAAGTCTCAGTTAGCTTAAGGCAGTACACTTAGCAAGGTTTTTTTTTAAATCATATAATAAATAAAAAGAAAACAGATAGAGCAAGCTAGTGTTAGAGGCCCTTTTTGCTTTTGTTAATCAGAAGTCAGAAAGTCAGAATTATAATAGTATAATAAATAAAAAGAAAACAAATAGATAGAATGCAAAAAGATTAGAGAAGCAAGTGTTATTTTTTTATTTATTTTTTTAAGAATAGAATTAGAATAGAGAGATCTAGAGTGCTAGTCGTTTCTTGAAGATGGTTAAGGACTCAGCTGCTGGGATTGAGTTGGGCAGGTCATTCCACCAGGAGGGAACATTTAACTTAAAAGTCAGAGAAAGTGATTTTGTGCTTTGGGATGGCACAATAAAGCGATGTTCACTTGCAGAACGCAAGCTTCTAGAGGCACATAAGTCTGAAGTAATGAATTTAGGTAAAGGGGTGCAGAGCCAGTGGTGGTTTTGTAGGTAAACATTGATGCCTTGAATTTTATGCGAGCAGCTATTGGTAGTGCAAACTAATAAACAGAGGTGTGACGTGCATTATTTTCAGCTCGTTAAAAATTAATCTTGCTGCCGCATTCTGGATTAATTGTAAAGGTTTGATAGAACTGGCTGGAAGACCTGCCAAGAGAGATCTTTCATCTTTCATTTTAAGACCACGCCCTACCCCGTTCTTTTCGGCTCATTAAAGATTAATCTTGCAGCGGCATTTTGGATTTGTTGTAGAGGTTTGATAGAAGTGGCTGGAAGACCTGCCAAGAGAGCATTGCAATAGTCCAGCCTGGACAGAACAAGAGCTTGAACAAGGAGTTGTGAAGCATGTTCTGAAAGAAATTGCCTGATCTTCTTGATGTTGAATAAAGCAAATCTGCAGGACTGGACAGTTTTAGCAATGTGGTCTGAGAAATTCAGCTTATCGTCAATCACAACTCCAAGGTTTCTGGCTGTTTTTGAAGGAGTTATGGTTGATGTGCCTAACTGGATGGTGAAATTGTGATGAAACGATGAGTTTGATGGAACCACTAGCAGTTCTGTCTTGGCAAGGTTGAGTTGAAGGTGGTGGTTCTTCATCCAGCAAGAAATGTCTGTTAGACATGCTGAGATGCGAGCAGCTATCGTCGGATCATCAGGATGGTACGAGAGGTAGAGTTGAGTGTCATCAGCATAGCAGTGATATGAAAAGCCATGTTTCTGAATGACAGAACCTAGTGATGCCATGTAGACAGAGAAGAGAAGTGGTCCAAGTACTGAGCCCTGAGGCACCCCAGTAGTTAGATGTTGTGACTTGGACACCACACCTCTCCAAGATACCTTGAAGGACCTATCTGAGAGGAAAGACTCAAACCACTGGAGTGCGGTTCCTGAGATGCCCTTTCCCAATAGGGTTGACAGGAGGATCTGGTGGTTAACCGTGATCCGTGGTGGTTTATTCTAATAAATTTTCTTTGCATGAACATGTATGGATGGATATATGTATACATCCATACATGTATACACACACGATATTTATTATGTATATACAAATACACACACATACAATATATATTTAGAAAATATTTACATTATTTACATGTATATATTTATATTCTAGTAATATAATTCGTAAAAGTTGTACCCGCCAACTGGCGACTGACACGGTTACATATACTCGCCAACGCTGATTATTACTCGCATCTGGCGCTTGGTAAGTGTTAATTTTAGGCCCTGTGTATATATATATATATATATAACAACTAAGTACTAATGAATTATAAATTCAGAACACACACAAACAAACAAACAAATAACATTTACAGAAAAATGTCCTTTAATAAGTTAACAACAGATCATGTACATTTGTGGAAACAGTTCAAAACAAAACATTAGCCAAAAGTAGGGTTGGGTATCGAAAACCGGTTCCAATTTAGAACCGGTTCCAAATTTCCAAGAACCGGGTATTCGATAAGACACGTGCATTTCGATTCTGCTTAACAATTCCTGCGTTCGCATTTTAATGTGATTAAAAACGATTTAAGTGCAGGAAAGAACTTGCGCCCTGTTTGCGTGCAGCGCACACGAAGCGCCAGCGCGAGCACAGAGAACAGAGGTCGCGGTACGGGTTCCCGG
>NW_015630061.1:124505-125101 GCF_001515625.1 Sinocyclocheilus rhinocerous | reverse complement strand
AAGAAAACACACATGTACAGGGTTTTTAGATCTGCATTCATTCGGTGTTAAAGAGACAGCAGCCTAATAAACATGCTGCCTGTCATTAATGTTAATCAAAGAACAAAAGAAAATCATTCACTGATCTTGACTGAATATATTTAATAACTTTAATTGATTAATCTATATTTTATGAAAAGTAACTTTTTAAACTTTTTTAAACTTTTAATTACAGTTTCTGTAGCTGAAATTTTGTTCAGTTGTATTTATGATATTGCTAATTGATTTGTTTGTTCCTATCTTATTACTGACTGTTTACTTGTCTTTAACACTTTAATATTTTAAATTTATATTAATCTAGTTGTTTTTGCTGTGGTATTTTTTTTAAAGCATAGGCAAAATTCCTCTTGCAGTGTTCTGTAGGCTGCTGATTTTTGCTCGTGTTATTCAGCTGCAACAGAATGCTTTGTAAAAAGACAGAATAAATGTTTGACATCTAAATGTTTGACTTAATTTTTTTTATATTGGATTTTTTATCTTATTGGAATCGAAACTAGGAATCGATAAGAATCGGAATCGATAAGCAGAATCGGAACCGGAATCGATAAAATTCAAAC
>NW_015630061.1:101772-122613 GCF_001515625.1 Sinocyclocheilus rhinocerous | reverse complement strand
AACTATTTTTAATGGAGATATCGATTAGACAGAATAAATTTTTGATTTTTTTTTATATTGGATTTTTTATCTTATTGGAATCGAAACTAGGAATCGATAAGAATCGGAATCGATAAAATTCAAACGATACCCAACCCTAGCCAAAAGATATGTACACATTTATGGAAACTGATTGTACGGAATGAAATAAGATAAAAGTGTTGAAAGATAAAAGTAAAAGTAATAAACCTCTTCCTTGACTTGTTTTAATGACTCCCTCATCTCTGTATTTTCTTTGCATGAACATGTCATCTTCAGTACACACAACAAAATCACACCACTTCAACCCGGACATGAGTAGCTGGCCCTGCACCTGCCAGTAGTAAGAATGAGACTGTTTGAGCCAGGGGCGTAGATTACGCGGGGGACGTGTCCCCCCACTTTTAATATCACGTAAATTCGTCCCCCGCACTTTTTCGGGCAAGTGTGTTCGCATAGAGGTTTTCAAGAGCCGGTGTGAATAAATATAGATTTAAATTCAAAGAGACAGGATAGTCTGTGCATGATCTGATGTTTTATTCGGACCCAGAATAAGGCGAGATGAACATCACGTGTTATATATATATATATATATATATAACAATTCTGTCCCCCTCACTTCTGAAATGATGGCTACGCCCCTGGTTTGAGCTGTAGCCCTCCACTAGAGACCCCAAGGGAGGCAGTCCACATAGCTTCTCACATTTGGGCATTTCACTTCCACCGGTCCAAACACAGGATCAGTCATACACCAACCCATCCGGTGATGAGCCAAGCCAAGGTGCGTCGGGGTGGATGATAACACCACAGTGATTTACCTCCTTAATGCAGCAGTACTCTTCAGCAGCTTTGGGCTCCATCTGAAGACCCCTCTTCACTTCTGCAGACTGAGAGCCTGACCGCAAAATACTCACTGCTAGTCTCGCCGCCGAGGACTGCCCTCTCACATGGCAAACTTCTCTAGAAATAAATTGATGCACATAAAAACAATTTTAATATTTAAATTTAAATGAGGTGACAATAAATGAGTATTTAAATGAGAAAACAAAATGTGCTACATGCTACATTATATTTTACAGTTACCTGAATCTAGATGTAACTCGTGGCTTTCTCAATGAATGCCATTCATTCATTGTGCTTTGTTGACTTGTGCCAATCTCAGTTTGGTGTGCCATGCCCTCTGTTGTTGCTAGAGAAGCCATGTGCAGCTGCTGGTGGGGAGTCAACACAAAACAGCACTCCGAGGGACCCAGACGGTAGTGGTGCGGTGGTGGTATGTGGACAGGTCTTTGGTGGGCTCCAGGCTGGAAGTTGATAGGACAGTACACTCCCTTCTTGTACTTTTCCAAAAGCACTGTCCACCAAAGGCACATGCCCTGAAATCCCCATGGTGGTTATTAAAGGAGACGTTCCTCTCGACATGCCTTCACAAACAGGCACGTGCACACATAGACATCAAAGGGGGCTTGAGCACCTGCCCTTTTTCTTCCTCGAGAGAAAGGGCCCTTTTTCTGGGCAATGATAATGATAATGAACGCAGAAAAAAGATTTATCATTTCTCAAATAAATGAATATATATATGTGTGCATGCTACTGTTTGCGCACAGCTTTCCCTTTCAAACAAATAAAAAAAAATATATATATATCAGGTCGGGTCAGGAAATGTTGAGACTCTGATCGGCACATCTGTTACAGACAGAGAACCGCAGCGGCAGAAGTGAAGCCCTCCCTTTCCAGTTGTGTTTGTCTTGCTGTGGAGGTGAGTGGTGATGAACAAAAGACTAAGCTACATGTGCCTCGAATTTACAGCTAATTATTAATGACAAAAGGCAAATATAGTTGATTTGTCTTGCTAACATCCATGACTCATGAGAGCTGCCATGTAAGTTAGCTAAAGTCTAGTAGGTTAGACCAGTGCTCGCTCTGTCACTGCATGATTCAGTTTATTAAAATGCATTTAGAATGAGCACAAAATTCAAGATATCGGGGCAGAAATGTATATTTATATTATTTCATATAGTTAATCAGTATCACGCGAAGACTGACGTTTTTTCCACCAAAAAGCAGCATGGATACAAATGTGATATTGATTTTATACAGCACTTCAATAAACAAGAATTTAATATTAAGACACGTTTTAGACACAATATTGACTGCTTTTGCTCTATTTTGCCAACAAATATCATTCCAATTTGTGTCTCTGAGCAACATGACGCTGTTTTGTTCCTGAATGAATCAACCGTTTAAATGATTCGATTCAGTCACAATGACTCAGTTATTAACAGTGACTTGCTGCCACCTACTGGCGGTTTTAATTTCACAGTTAAAGTATTATTTTTTTAATAGTTTCAAATATCAGTATTCAACGTTTTATGTCTAAAATATCAAAACAGTATTAACCCTCTTAGCGCCAAAGTTGCAAAATTGCGACAAGACGACATACTTAATCAAATAGACTGTAGTTCCTAATATGGTGTAATATCTCATTTGTTTTCCCTACCACTAGATGGCAGACATGTAGTACTTCGATTCTAGACCAAAATTACGTCACGTTCCTATTCGAAGTGTTTGAGGAAAGAGCAGATTTTTCCAAAAAACCCTGGCGCCCAAAGGGTTAATGCATTTGTAGCTGCAGGTTAAATACATTCATGTCCTGCATTAAACAGTGTGTAAATGCATCTAAATGCCCCTTCTAATGCAGCTTCCCTGTTTCCTCTGCATTGCAAAGATTAATTTTGTCAATACTGATTTCATTTGCTTGGTAACAGCCCAAATGACTTATTATTCTAATTGACTGATTCAATTGAAGAATTTGACTGAAAAGATGATGCACACTTTTAGAAAAAATGGCTTTATAAAGGTAAAAATGCCCATAAAAGGTAAAAAAAATCTATTTAAACTTATTGGAAAAGATTAATTTCTGTCACTGCTGTGAACTGATCTCCACACAGAATATGTAGAATATCAAAAACTTTAAGAGTCAGCTGTCCACAGCAGTCCTTAAGATATCAGCACAATATCACACTAAGCAAAATATCGTCTAATTATCTTTACCGATAAAATCCCAGAAATTATTGAGATATTTTTTGTCAATATCGCACACCCCTAATATATTTAATGTTTCATTTAGAAAAAAATGTAAATAAATATGAGAAGTGCCCTTTTTTCCACTTGAGCCCCTGCCCCTCAAAATGTCTGAGCACGTCCCTGTTCACAAATATCATTCAGCCGCAGAACTGACACGTCTGGAAGGCCACAGCTCATGTTACAGGCAGCTTTATACGGTTTGCTCCTGAAAACATACATACGACAACATATACACAGTGTTAAAGGTTCTTGTAACGGGCAGATAAGAATAAATCAAACCATTTAGAAAAAAAGTACTATTTTACATTTTAAATACATATTTTCAATACATGTACAATATGTAGTAAAAGCACTTCCCATTCCTACACCTTACCTGATGCCTTCTGCCAGTCTTCTCTCCTTGGGCCTAGCTGACAATACCACCATTTCATTTGTTGGAGCAGGCTTAAAGCCCTGTAAACAAATACTGCATAAGAACTTATTTACTTTGTGCTATGTTTAGTTTAATTTAGCTCAATGATTACATATTCTTATAAAAAAAGAATGCTGCACTCTCTGTGTTATTGGAAGTTGATGTGAGTTGAAACGAAAACAAGAAGAAAAAAAAAGATTACATCACAAAGAAGATGTAGGATAATATTATAATGTGTATTAATTGTGATAGTGTTGACCAACATCACCTGGGTCCTGTGTTTGTGGCATTGCTGCTCAGACCCTAGGGGTCAGCTGTTGCTCCCTGCTGGCTGTAATGTGCTGTGTGGTAGAGCAATGATGCAATATGATTACATAGAGCAAGCTCTGCAACACACCAGCACTGATAGGCCAACAGCTCAACAGCTCCTCTGCCGCCATCTACTGGTTATAGTGTTAATTTGATGTGCTTACCACAAAGTATATTTTGTTCATCCCATTAAAAATAAAAATAACTTAAACTGGATCATTTTAGAGCTTTACAGTGCTGGAAATAGTTGTGTGAAATTCCTGAAAGTCATTTAAAAGTGCTTGAACTTCTCTCAAAATGTTGTACAAACCCTGAAATGAATTACATTTTATAAGTCATCACTTTTACAATTGGGAAATTGGGAAATACATAAAGTGATTCTTCTTAAAGAGGCAAACAGACACAGGAAGTGCTTGAAATACCAAGTTTCAGGCATTGTTCAAATAAGTACAGCAGAATAAGAACTGATGATTTGGAATCGGCTTTTGCAATCCGCAAGGCTTCTGTGACTGCCAGTAGCGCAGTCTCAGTTGAATGGCCACTCCTGAAACCTGACTGGTTAGCGTCCAGTTTGTTGTCCTGTGAAAGAAACAATGATACCTGGTTGAAAACAACACGTTCGAGAGTTTTCGCTATGAATGGACAGAGAGACCGGTCTGTAGCTGTCTATAAGAGAAATGTTTAAAGTAGTTTTTTTGAGCAGTGGGGTTACCCGAGCCTGCTTGAATGCAGTGGGGAAGGTGCCTGTGAGGAGAGATGTGTTGATGATGTGTGTGAGTGCTGGTAAGAGTGTAGGAGAGATTGCTTGGAGAAGGTGTGAGGGGATTGGGTCTAGAGGGCATGATGTAGGATGGCTGGAGAGAAGTTTTGATACTTCTGCCTCAGTGAGGGAACAGAAGGAGAAGGGGAAGTTTTAGGCATGGATGCGGTTGGTTTGAGTTTGTGTGTGTGTGGGGGGCTGAGAATTGACTACTGATTGTACTAGTTTTGTCTGTGAAGAATGTGGCGAAATCATCAGCTGTTATAGAAGTGGTGGAGGGGGACAGAGGAGAGAATTTAATGTTTTGAAGAGATTACATGTGTCTGGAGCGGTATTGATCTTGTTGTGGAAGTAGAAAGAGTTGGCATTATGGACTTCAGCAGAGAAATATGAAAGCAAAGACTGATACATACTCAGGTCTGACAGATCTTTTGATTTGCACCATTTTCTCTCTGCTGAGTTTGGTCTG
Organism: Sinocyclocheilus rhinocerous; assembly: GCF_001515625.1. Classification (NCBI taxonomy): domain Eukaryota; kingdom Metazoa; phylum Chordata; class Actinopteri; order Cypriniformes; family Cyprinidae; genus Sinocyclocheilus; species Sinocyclocheilus rhinocerous. The sequence continues at coordinate 117,558 of NW_015630061.1, read as the reverse complement.
ATGCTCACGAAGAACATCGGATAACCAGGGGTAATGAATAATATAATAACATTTGACTGTGTCTGCCACAACATCATGGTTATAGTTATCCTTAATATTTCTGGTTTTCTATGTCAGCGCTGTTTGATCTGTTTATAACAGAGTATTCTGTGTAGAATTTGAATGCTTCTCACTGGATCTCGCAGCACTGTAACAGTGTTCTGAGATCAACACTGGTTCCCGAGTAACACTGGTTCTGAGCTCGGACCAGTTTGCTTGTGCTGTGCTGCGCTCAATCATTGGTCCGAGCTGATAAACGATTTTGTTACGCTTTTGTTTGCTGTTTGATGCTTCTCACATGCAACAGAAATGGAACTGGGCAACGCGGTGGTCCTTACTGAAACCTCTCCTGCCTCGTTCTTGTCAGAAGCTGAGAAGGAAAATAATTGCAACACCATAAATAACAATAGAAGCAATCCCTGCAAACAAGCCTGCACTGGCCCTCTCACTTAGCCTCCAGGAAGCCTTAGCGCCGTTTTATTGAAAATAATAAAGTTTGAAGTCACAGTTATGGAGCTAAGCGCTTGCTTTAGTTGGGTTCCTGACCCTTGACTTTTTAACGTAAGTTTTTCTCAGGCTGCTGTAGCTGTGTTTTTGAAGCACATTTGTTATAGCAAAAGTTGCAAGAAGAAAAACTGATCAGATGATTCAATCATCACGTAGTGGCCTGATTCCCTGATCTCATCCAGAGGCTAATCTCTGAGAACATTATTTAGGTTTAGTTATTTCACATTGTAGTAGCCCCAGTATACAACTGCATGAAATTTTGTCCTGCTTTAATATTTTGAACATCTTTAAGACTTTATGTAGAAATTATTTGGACAGGATCATGTAGGCTCACACAGATATCAAGATTCAGCGTATGAACCTCAACAATGGTGACAGTCAACAAACTATTCAGATCAACTCTGGACATCAGAAAACAAGCTTTACGTTGATTGTCACCATTGTTGAGGTTCATACGCTGAATCTTGATATCTGTGTGAGCCTACATGATCCTGTCCAAATAATTTCTGCATAAAGACTTAAAAATATTCAAAATGTTAAAGCAGGACAAAATTTCATGCAGTGGTATTCTAGGACTACTATAAAGTGAAATTATTAAATCTAACCAATGTTCTCAGAGATCAGTGAATCAGGACACTACATTATGACTAAATCATCAATAAGTAACCATCACTATCTGATCAGTTTGTCTTCTTACAATTTTTGCTATAACAAATGTGCTTCAGAAACACACAGTTAGAGCAGTCAAAGAAACATTAAAGTTAAGAAGTCAAGGGTCAAGAGCCCAACTAAAGCAAGCACTTACCTCCATAACGGTGACTTCAAACTTTATTATTTTCAATAAAACAGCGCTAAGGCTTCCTGGAGGCTAAGTGAGGGCTGCCCGTGCAGGGCCAGTGCTAAGGGGCCAACGTTTTGTCAATGAGCAAATTCTCAGGGGCCCTGCGCTGGCAGCCTGTAAAGGGCCAGCGCAGGCTTGTTTGCAGGGATAACATACAGTTTCATGTTATTCAACAACAACAACAAACATTTTTGAAGTAACCGTGCATAAGGTCAATTGTGTCTCTGTTTGTTTCTCTGTTTCTGCCACGGGACTGGCATCCTGTGGTAACTAGGAATTACACAAGCTTCAGTCTGGATCCAGCCCTTACGAAGATCTGAGATGGCCGAACACCTGAGAAGAGATGATGCCAACCCCTCAGAGGACCTCAGATGATGCCAACCCTCAAACAACATACAAAACTACCAAATTGTGCTACACATTTAATTGCAACATATAATCAGTGCAGTTAATAGTGTTCACCGTCTGTTTGATTACATGTCATTAACTGCATTAATTTTACTGTACATTTCTGCCACATGGCCATCAACTTGACAGTCACCACTGATAAGCTATTACTAAATATAATCCAGAAAGTTTAAAATAGAAACTTAAATTTTCTGTAAAGCTGCTTTGCAACGATTTGTATTGTGAAAAGCGCTATACAAATAAACTTGAATTGAACTGAACTGAAGATGACCGGGTCAAAATAGGAGGCAGAACGCAGATTTCCTTTTGCTTACAGTTTGCATGCGTTTTGTCTCACACTGCATACTTGTTTTCCTGCTCAAATAAACGCACAAATGCAATACAACCAGCTACACTGACAATACAAAGCTACTGATGAGACATTCAGTGTTCACATATCTCTTCATAATATGAAGTGAGACACCTGTGAGTGTTATTTTGGTAAAAAAAATTAAAAAATAAAAAAAAAAGAGAGAAAGAAAAGACTTTTGGATGGAGTGTTTGTTTTTGCTAGATATTTGCAGAGTTTTGAATTTTGCATTTGTGGTTTTGCATTTTGCAAAGATTCAGCAAATTTGTGTAAACAATTGGGAAACAGAACTAACCATGTGAATGTGTCGAGTCTGGATGCAAATGTAGCATTCTGAGACAAGTCAAAAATGGTTTTGAAATCACTGTTTGCTTTTGCAAGAGACATCTTGACGTTTTGTTTGTTTTGTTTGTCAAGTTTAGAAAAAAAACTGGGAAAACTCCTGTTTTACTCTGTACTGAAGCCTGATTTGTTCACGTCTGTGTAGCTGCACAAACCAATGGCGCTTTAGCCCGGAAGAAAGGGCGGAGCCGACCTCTATATAAGTCGGTTCGGAGCGCCATTTCATCAGAATCTTCTCCTTCAGTGACGAGTAGTGATGGGAAGTTCGGATCATTTTACCGACTCGGACCTTTGAGTCTCGTTCAGCAAAATGAACGAATCGTTCAAGAACGACCCAACACTAGTGACGAGGATCATCTCTTTGCTGACTCTGCAAGAAACCGAAGAAAGAAGAAGGAAAGAAGCCATCCGGCGCCTTTTGAAAGAGCAAATTTCTGAGCAAATTTTCAGCGTGCGTAGTTGCAAATGTCGCGTCACGAGTGTGGCTCATGCAAGGGATGGACGGGCACAACGAGTGCGTTGCCTGCCTGGGTAGTGCTCATGCAGTGGCAGTGCTCGTTGAAGGCTTATGCTCCCACTGCGAGAGTATGAGTCTTTCCTGTCTCTGCTCACGGGTGCTTCATTGAAGAAGGCGGTCCTCCCCGCTCTGCTCTCCCATTTCCTTTCTCTCCTAAGAGAAAGAAACAGCGGAGCCGCGGGTCTTTCTCAGCGGGATAAAGCGGTATCACGTCTGCCCAGCACCCGCGTGCCCCGCCCTCCCTGCAACGCCTCGTCTCGCCGGTGTGCTTCACACAGGAAGACCAGCGCCCCTCCTCTGCAGCGAGCAGCTTGGTTTTGTTCAGCATTTACGAGGAAGAGATCACCATCAACGACTCCATGTCCTTGGCAGCATCAGACGCAGAAGAGTGGGGTGGCTCGGGTGAGGAGCCCAAAGCCCTTCCCCCATCTCAACCAGATCGGGCGAGACCGGACAGTGAACTCATCTGCTTCCTTAGGCGGCAGAGAACCTAGGCTTGGAGTGGTTGGCTCCGAAAGAGCCCGCCCATGGCCTATTGGACGAGTAGTACCTGCCGGGAAGCCGTCAACATCAAGCCCCGTTCTTGTCTGCAGTTCACAAAGAACTCACCAAGACGTGGCACACTCCCTACTCAGCCCGGGTTAGTTCCTCCACTGCAGCGGCACTCACCACCGTTGACGGCGCTGATGACAGAGGATACAACGAGCTCCCCCCTCTGGAAGAGGCGGTCGCTGCCCACTTGTGCCCGCCATCTGCCCTTGGATTGAAGGCCTATGCAGTGCATCCTTCCAAGCCCTGCAGGACCACCTCGGCTTTGGCCAACAGGGCGCATACAGTGGTCAGACAGGCCGGATAGTTGCTGCATAAGATATCGATACTTCAGGTGTTCCAGGCCAAACTTCTCTGCAGCATGGACGAGTCTGGCCAATAGCAAGAGGAAGCTTTCAAGGAGCTGCGCACAGTGACAGACCTGGCTCTGCGCACAACAAAAGCTACAGCTCAGGCAATCGGCAAGACCAAGGCCAGCTTGGTGGTGCTGGAGCGCCACCTCTGGCTAAACCTCACTGAGATCAGGAACGCTGAGAAAATGGCCTTTCTTGACTCGGCAGTCTCACCAAAGGGCTTGTTTGGCCCCGCCGTGGACAGGTTAGCAGAGCGTTTTTCGGAGGCTCAGAAGACATCGCAGGCGTTGTCTCATTTCCTCCCCAAGTGCTCCGGTTCTGTGACTGCCAGTTGCCAAAAGACCCCTGCCACTCAGCCCGAATCACTCGCTTATGCTTCGGCCGTTCAAGATGCTAACATTGAAACTCGCACATATTTGCCCCGAGGACTGGTTTTTAACAGTGAATCTGAAGGACGCTTACTTTCATATCTATATAGCCCCCCATCACAGACCGTTCTTGAGATTCGCATTCGAGGGAGTGGCCTATCATTATGCAGTCCTACCGTTTGGACAGTCTCTGGCCCCACGCACTTTTACGAAGTGCATAGACGCAACTATGTCGTGTCGCTGTTACTAAGCCAAAAGAGTCATTTGTCACCCAGACAAAAAGCTGTCTTTCTAGGGACAATCTTAGACTCTGCCCAGATGCGGGCATGGATTACGCCAGAATGATCCCTGAGTATTCAGTGACTGGCGGCATCTCTCAAATCAGGGATGTCACGTCCTCTGAAGGTCTATCAGAGGCTACTCGGCCTTATGAAGGCTGCCGCCTCTGTAATAGCTCTAGGCCTGCTTCACGTGCGGCCTCTCCAATTTTGGATCAGAGCCTGTGTTCCATCCCACGCCTGGCACCTGGGATGGCTTTACATCAGGATAGACCAGAGCCGTTACTCCCTGGACAACTTCTCACCTGTTTCAACCAGGTGTGCAGTTGGGACTGACCTCCAGAAGGAAGGTGGTTACAACAGATGCCTCCAACTTGGGTTGGGGCACCCTGTTGGAGGGAAATCCGGTGTTCGGCTCCTGGTCAGCCCCGGAGCAACACCTGTATATCAATTGTCTCGAGATCTGAATTTCTATGCTTGAGAATGACGAGCACAAAGAAAAAAAAAAACTTTACTGAGTCTGAAATTGAGGTCCTGCTGGAGGTAGAGGTTCGTACGGGACGCTTTTTATTTAATAATGTGTAATTATTCTGTGGACAAACAGTGTGTGTGTGGTTATATTTTTTCTATTGACTATTATCAAAATCACTACTTCTAGAACAGAAATAATAATAATATTAATAATAATAATAATAATAATAATAATAATTATTATTATTATTATAAAACAATTAGGTTTCCAAAAGTAGTAATAAACTACGAATTCAAGTCAAGTTTTCAGTCATCTTATAAAAAGTGAGCCATCCTACTTTTAAAATCACTTGCTATGACAACTAATAAAAAGTTAATTATCACAAAATTCTTGCACAACTTAAAAAAAAAAACATTATTGAAAGAAGATTTGGACGTTTCATATCATAATAAAATAAGTTATTACACGATTATGGTCTCCGGTCTGAAAAACCTGCATGTGATTTGGCATTTCTTTATATTTACACAGTTTACTAAAGCTGCTCAAATGTGCCATTAATGTACTGACACAAAAATATAAAGTGTATTCTATTAATTCTCACAGAAGCAAAGCAGTAGATGTTATAAATAAAAACAGTTAACAATGTTATTGAATAGAATATATTAAAACCGTTATTGCACGACATAGGCCTATTCTTATAGGCTACACAGACAAAACAGTCGGAGATACGCTTTCTATGTTACGCATTAGTAGTAAATCAAGACTTTGCAACTTCTCTTGTAAAATAAAATAATAAAAAAAAACAACATGGAAAAAATGTATACAGAAAGCGAGTAAAGAACTCTCAACATTAGGCTACTAAAAAGGTCAGTTTAATCTCACAAAAACTCCCGTTAATAAAAAATCTGACTACACTGCATTAATCTCTTACACTGCATCTTTGTTGTTTATGATGAATTCAGTGTTTTCACGAACACTGCTTTTATTATTATTATTGCAGCTTTGATGTTCAAATAGCTGCAGTCAGGGCCTAAAATTAACACTTGCCAAGCGCCAAATGCGAGTAAAAATCAGCGTTGGCGAGTATATGTAACCGTGTCAGTCGCCAGTTGGCGGGTACAACTTTTACGAATTATAACAATGCAATGAAGTGAAAACAACAGCCAGTTTTAAAAGAGATTCACTGTCTCTGACATAAGCGAAAAAAATAATATTTTCTGACGACAAGATTATCGTGATTAGCTGTTTTGTTATAAGCGACAAGAGCGACTCAAATAATAGAATACAAACGGGCTGATAAGGTCAGAGCAGTGATGGCCAGCTTGCCCCTAGACACGGTTCTAATAACTTTTACCTGAGAAGATATTGCTGCTTCATTTCGGAAGATTAACTTTTCCCTTCTTTATTCTTCATAACCCGAGAATGCGGCGACACATACCTGAGGTTACGCCGCCTAAACGATGCAGTGAAGTATAGTTTGAAAGGCTCCGTTTCAGACAGCTCACCAATAGCGCTTCACCGCACGAAAACACACAATTATGTCAAAATGTGCGGTTTTGGTGAGTTACTTTGTAAACGTAGTTTTAGTTATAAAGTCTTAAATGACCGTAAAGAGTTGTGAGAAAATCGGATGCGTGTCAGATCCGCGTCATATGCATCAGGTTTTAAAGAGACAGCGCTGATTTTAAAGTGAAACCTGCTGAAGTCTGTCACTGATGTAAATCAAAGAACAAAAGAAAAAGAGGAATCCTTAAACTGTTCTAGTCGCTGATTAACTTTTGTAGCGTGAATAAAGATTAATATGTATAGTTTATGCTTATACAATATAGTTTATGTAAAGATTGTTTTAAAATCACTTAAATTAAAAGTTGTTATATATTTCAGAGCCCATTAAATGTTAAAAATAATGGCTTTCAATACTGTAATGTTGAATGGCTATAATTAATAGGTAATACTGAGGGAAAATGCACCAGCAGGACAAATTAAAAACAGTGTAAATATGTTTAGTTGTAGTAGTAATAACTGCCTGTTTTTACAAAAAGAGTTTCATGGCCGGTAAAAAAAATTTTTGGCTGGTAAATTTGATCATGTCACCGGCCGTTTGACAGGTGTAGCAAAAAGTTAGTTTCAGGCCCTGGCTGCAGTACTCCGACTTTGCCACAAGGAGAAGTGCGTACGCCTGCTCAGACCCTGACGTGACGGTAAGTACTTTTCCACGTCTTTATAAATATGAACGTTGCCGTGGGTTTTAGCATGTGCACACTCTAAGATCAAATCTGTGCGTACGGACATTTTATAAATGAGGCCCCAGGTCCGGTCGGACAACATGACAGTGGTGGCTTACATCAATCACCAAGGTGGTCTCAGGTCACGTCCCCTTTACAGGATGGCTCGACACCTTTGTTTTTGAGCACAGAAATGGTGGTTCATGTGCCAGGCAGTCTGATCCTTGGCGCGGATATGCTGTCCAGAGGCAATGTAGCTCCAGGGGAATGGACCCTACATCCTCAAACGGTTCTGAAAACCTGGTCTGTTTTCAGGAAAGCAGAGGTTGACCTCTTCGCCTCAGAAGACAACTCTCACTGCCAAACTTATTTCTCAATAAAGCGAGATGCTCTGGCGCACGATTGGCCCAGTGCTCGCCTATACACCTCCCCCCCGATCGCCCTGATTCCTCAGGTCATCAGACGGGTCAGGGAGGGCAAGTGCTCAGTCCTTCTGGAGGCCCCGCTCTGGAGGAACCAGGCCTGGTTACCAGAGTTAGTGCAGCTCTCAGCAGCAGCTCCATGGCCGATCCCGCTGAGGAAGGACCTTCTCTTGCAGGCGAAATGCAAGATTTGGCATCCCCGGCCAGAGCTGTGGAGCCTTCATGTATGGAGCCTCAACGGGAGCTTAGCCAGCTCCCAGCAAGAGTGAGTAATACCATTTTAGAGGCTAGTTTAGATTTACTGTATTAAAAATACAGGCCCCACAGCAGCAATCAAATCTTTCATTTTTTTCAGTACTTTGCATGTTCGTCTTTATGTTTGCTGAGAGACTCAATGTTCTGTGGCATCGAGCCGTTAAACAAAACATGCACACAAGATACAAAGCATTATTCGCACAGTAACTCTACACACAAACCTTGAATTATTGTAACAACTTTCAAACAATCTGTATTGTATAAAGCGTTATCATTTATTTCTTCCTCAAAACAGTGTTTTGATTTGTGAACATGATTTCGAAATGTTTTCCCCCATGAACACTGTGTAGGTAATCAATACACAAGTGTGCCATTTAAAATTCAGTTTTTCCCAAATGAAACCAGGGCAGATGGTTTTGAATGTGTCTAGAAAAGTTTCTTTTTCAATTGCAAACTGAGTGTAAAGCAGACAATGTGCTTGTAGTTTAGCAGACTTGGTCTGAATATTCTGTATATGAGTGAATGATTTCACTGAGCGAGGCTCAACTACAACTTTTAGTTTGTAAGCAATTAAAAAAAAACAAAAAAGCTTTTCCTTTGGATTCATGTCAGGTTCATGACTGGTGTTCATCTTCATTCACTGTGAACCACACACGTATTAGATCTCAGGTTCACTTTTTAGTGTCAGTGATCACAGTTATATTCACTGCTGATGCCCGAGTTCCTGCTTTAGGGCCTGTGTTTGTTTCATTGTTCGTGAGAGCAAACACGTCTCAACCTAATGCAGTTATTGGGATCATCTGAAACTGAAGTGATAAGGATCCGTGGTGTGGTGTATTTCCATGGGATGTGCCATATTTTCCAGTTTAATTTCAACCTGGAGCCAGAAGATCAACCCTCGTTAAAATCTAAAGATAGAAAAACTCCAGCAAAGGAGACAGCGTTTAGTTCTTGTTTCATTTTTATTATTTTATTTATTTTTTTACAAATAACTTATCTATTACAAAGACAGTTTTCCCAGCTAAGATCAAAAACAATGATTTACTCCCTCTTTTCTTTTAAAACCCACAAACACATGACAGACAGATCTGATTATTTCTTTGGTTTTCTCAAAAGTTAGCACAGAGACTAATGTCTTTGGAGCCAAAAATAGCCTCATCTCGGAAACAGAGAGCAGAGCGAATAAACGTTCTCCACAGCCAAGTTATTTTTAGCCTGGATACCAGAAACCAGCATTTGGAAATTGTATTTATTGGTTTTATAAATAATCTCATTCAGCTTTTCAATGCACAATTTATGCATTAGCACTCTCATAAGGATGGATGACAAAACATTTGTTTTAGTTCAATCAACTAATAAAGTCACAAAACGGCAACTTTATTACAGTTTAATAATAATAAAGATTAAATTCTGTAACATCTGTAAGTTAAGGCACTGTGCATATTGCCACATACCATGATCCGTAACAGAGACCCACATAAAGACCGAAGGCACATGGTGAAATATGTCGCTGCACTCAGAGACACGACTCCTGCGCTTTGGCAATTTACAAATCCTGAAGCATAGAAGGCAGCGGCGAGCACTCGGTGTGTTAAAGCCCTTTGTGAACACTCGCCCGCTGTTCGGAGGACACACGCACACAAGTCTTTCCTCTCAGACCCACATTACTGCCAATAACGGGAGAGAGCTCCATCAATGCATAGCAGAGAAACACCCCTTTCATGGCACAAAGGTATCAGTTCCTCTCATAGTAAACCTAGATTCCAGTTGTCACACAGGAAAGTGTTTATCTTGGGCTTTATGGACTTCCTGTGAACTGCTCCGAGGTCAAGTACCTTATTATTAATAAAATCTAGATCTTTTTCAGTTCAGTTTTGCTGCGTCTGCAGCTCGTACGCTGAATAGAGTGCTTGACAGAGCATTGTTTGATGCACGCTGTTTCAGCATCCCTTTAGCATCTCACAAAAGCTCCATACTCATCTGAGAGAAACAAACGAAACAACAACACAGAGAAATAAATGACATCTATAAAGCTATACTTACAGGAAATACATGTGAATTCTTGAGAAAGAAAAGCTCGTTCTAAAACTATGTACAGTAAAATCTGTGGCGGAGACTCCTCTGTAAACTGTACATCTAAAACATGCAGGGTTTTTTTGTTTTCTTTTCTTTTTTTGCATTTCACTGATCAAACAAAAGAACTGTGAGTCGAGCAGATTCCGCCCATGATCCTTTGGGAACAGCACTGATAAAGCAGTCACGATCAGTTCCCATGAAAAAGGCACACTGGCATCCAAAGCCACATCTGTAAACCGCGTGTGGATGAAATAAACGTGTCAATATCACCGGCAACACGAGCCTCTTCACGGATCAAGCGGGGAAATTTCCCTTGATCTCCCACATGACACACACACGCACACTGTACAGAGAGAAAGAGCTGTAAACATCATCCAGTCTTCAGTGGACATCACAAGACGAACACACACACACACACACACAGTGGGCCGAGAGGGCAGGCGTGGCTCAGAAATGCCGGGGGAATTCACACTCTTCACAGCGGTTGAGGGCAGGGTGGTTGAGGAAGGTGCAGGCAGTGCAGCTCCACTGAACACCGTCGTCCTCCTCGGGCTCCGACACGAGCCTGGCGCTCCGGCTGCCCTCTGAAACACACACACACACACGAGAGAGAGAGAGAGGCGGTCAGAGCGCAGCCGGGGGACACAGAGAGAGGGAGGAGTGCAGAGACCCACCGGCGGGAGGCACAGGAGGGAGAGACGGGTCTCTCTTCAGCTTGGAGCTGACGCTGATCCTGCGCCCTCTCCTGTCCAGATCCACTCCTGACCAGCGCAAGAACAACAAGAACAAGAAGAAGGACAGAGCAAGAAACTCACCATCACAACCTAATGCAGAGGTACTAGTCAAATAACTAGGACCCTATGAATTCAGTCTTTTTTTTTTTTTTCAAATTCTATTTTTTGCATTTTCATTTTTTTGGACTCCTTTTTAATGATTAAATTAAATTATATTAATCAAAAAGTATGTCTAAGCAATTAAAATCATGAAACATACAAGTTCATATCAATATATTAAAAGTTTTACAAAAACTACGTTTACAAGACAAATTTCTTGACATTCAGCGTTAAACTCTTAATTCTGCTTTTTTCCACATCGCAGAAATCATAGGGCCCTAAATAACGCTGTTTCATGATAAAAGCAGAAGTTTTTAGGGACAGAAAATGAAATGGAAAAGAGGAAGCAAAAATGTGCCAAGATCGCATCGAAAGATTAAAACTGACCTGGCTTCGTAGGACCTTTGGGAGGTTTAGGAGGTACAGGACCCAAGAATCCAAGGTTGTCATAAAAATTGTGAATTGCAATGGGATTGAAGTCTGGTCCTAAAAGTCAGAAGAACCAGCGGTCAAAACATTTGCAGGGAGCACAAGATGAGCTGTTAGCATTTTAACAGCAAGCAAGTCACAAATGTGTGGGAAAGAAAGGGCACTTCATAATTAATAACTGATAAATACTGGTGAGTGGAGTGCATGCCAGCGTTTCCTCACACAGCAGAGATCTGATTCACACACACACACTCACACTAACACACACACACACACACACACTCTCACACTCACACACTCACTCACTCTCACACTAACACACTCTCTCACACACTCTCACACTCACTCACTCTCACACACTCACTCACACACTCTCACACTCACTCACTCTCACACTCACTCACTCACACACTCACTCACTCACACTCACAACACACACACACACACTCTCACTCTCACACACACACACACTCTCACTCTCACATACACACTCTCTCACACACACACACACTCACTCTCTCACACACACACACACTCTCACTCTCACATACACACACACTCTCACTCTCACATACACACACACTCTCACTCTCACATACACACACACTCTCACTCTCACATACACACACACTCTCACTCTCACATACACACACACTCTCACTCTCACATACACACACACTCTCACTCTCACATACACACACACTCTCACTCTCACATACACACACACTCTCACTCTCACATACACACACACTCTCACTCTCACATACACACACACTCTCACTCTCACATACACACACACTCTCACTCTCACATACACACACACTCTCACTCTCACATACACACACACTCTCACTCTCACATACACACACACTCTCACTCTCACATACACACACACTCTCACTCTCACATACACACACACTCTCACTCTCACATACACACACACTCTCACTCTCACATACACACACACTCTCACTCTCACATACACACACACTCTCACTCTCACATACACACTCACTCTCACACACACACACACACTCACTCTCACACACACATACACTCTCACACAGACACTCACTCTCACTCTCACACACATACACTCTCACACAGACACACACACTCACTCTCACACAAACTCATATGAACGGCTTCATTTTAATGAGTCAGTCACAAAGATTCACTCAGGAGTCAGAAGTTTGAATCAGACTCTTTGTTCAGATTTGTGAGGCTGACAAACAACAGCATCACTGAATATGAAGTCACTTCCGGTTAGGTCCAATTAATTTATTTGGTCCAGTTTATGAGACTTGCATTACTCTGATTACAGAATGGCTCTATGAGTAGTGTAACTATTTCAATTACTTTATTAATGTAACTGAATACATTTGATTACTTGTCTACATTTCTAATGTTTTCAACTGTTAATCATTTTCAAGCATGTAAAGCAGGCAGGGTTAACATTACAGTAGAACTCAACACTGATTACTGTCAGACTTTCACAATCCTTCATCACCTGAATTAAGAATTCATTTAAAGCACAGCCCCCAAAATATCAGACTTTAGCGCCTCTTTTTACTTTGAGATCATTCTGAGGTTAAATACAGATTTAAAATCATAAATTATAGTTTAATAGTTATGATAGTCAAATCATTGCATAGGAAACACTGGCATCTAACAATGACTTGTTAGATGCCAAAATAAAGCATTCGCATAAACCTAAATAGGAGATAAAACGGTTATTGAATAAGTATGTGTCCTATTCTGTATCTCAAACTCCTGAAACATTGGTGTCTCATATTTTAGAGCAGTTAATGCAATTTATGAAAGTCGTCAATTAAATCTGTTTGTGTGTGATAACATTCAGATGTAATCCCCTTTGTAATCATCAATATTTTCATAAGTATCTGTAAAATTACAAATTTTTTCTCGATAACTGTAACATTACAGTTACATTTATTTTGTAATTAAATTACATAATTCCATTACATGTAACTACTTACTCCCCACACTGATAATATTTGACATGAAAAAAAAATCAAATAAATTATGTTACATATAGTAAAAAACCCGAAAAAAACTAAACAAAACATGAATTTATATAACTGAAACCATTAGTCTATATAGTAAAACATGGCTTCCTCACAGTGCTGTTAAAGACTCGCGAGGCGACTGCACTCAAACTAAACTACTCTGACCTTCCTGTCATTCTGTCATTTATCCACTAAGCATCATTTGCCGTCTGTTTTAACTTTGGAACACTTTTGGCAGCCCATCTGTTTGACCTGTAATGCCACACCCACTTTCCTTTCACATTTGTCCTGAACAGCTGCCGCAAAAGAAAGCGAAACACAAGCTGCTGTGAAAACCCAGAGAAAGCGAGTGTAAGCTCTCTATAGACTCACCTCGTGTCTGAAGGAGGTCAATCTCTTTCGTTAAACAATCAATATCGATCTGTAGAAGTCTATTCTTACACCTCAATTGCTGCATCTCCTCAATCTGAAAATAAATTTAGATGAACATGTCAAGTGTGCAAAAGTGAATTGCGTTGTTCTATATTTAAAGCTTTGTTACTTTGCATCACGTCCATCATAAAAATCAGATATACAGACCAGATATACTCCCTAAATGCATCTGACTCAAGTGTGCTCAAGATTACTGACATCTAGAAAAAAGCATGTTCCGAGGCAACTTACATAGATTATTTAAGCATATCGAGAAGAGAAAAAAAAATCACAAATTGCACCAATTTCATAAAGAATCATACTCAAACTGTTGTCAGAGCATATCTGACCCTGCAGCACGACAGCAGTGTTAAGTCGCTGGGGTATATTTGTAGCAATAGTCAACAATACAATGTATGGGTCAAAATTATACATTTTTCTTTTATGCCAAAAATCATTAGGATATTAAGTAAAGATCATGTTCCATGAAGATATTTTGTAAATTTCCTACCGTAAATATATCAAAACTTAATGTTTGATTAGTAATATGCATTGCTAAGAACTTCATTTGAACAACTTTAAAGATGATTTTCTCAATATTTAGATTTTTTTGCACCCTCAGATTCCAGATTTTCAAATATTGTCCTAAAAAACCATACATCAATGGAAAGCTCATTTATTCAGCTTTCATATGATGTATACATCTCAATTTAAAAAAACTGACCCTTATGACTGGTTTTGTGCTCCAGGGTCACAAATATGCCCTAATCTAGAGGAGATGTTTTCCTAAAAGCATTAACGTACAGATGGTATCTGACAGGCTGAGTTGGAGCGCTGCATTCGTCTCCGTGTGAGGTCATTCTCCATCTCGTTGACTTCTTCTTTCAGCTTCTCCAGCTTTCTCTTCTTCTGCTCCAGTTCATGCCACAGTCGCTCCATGCGTGCTCTCTGATGCACCAGCAAAGCTGCAAGTTCACACGCACCATCGTCAGAAACTAATCACACAAAAACAATACTGCAGAACATCTGATCAACTAGCATTTAGCATCACGTGAGCATTTAGTCGTCTGAGACTCAATATATACTGCATTCCAAACGGCATAAATGATGCACTCATATTTGGTAAGCAAATGATGCAATGCAAATGTATTTAGGTGCTAAATAATTACACAGGAAATATTAAACATGTTTGTATTTCAGCAGCACTACTGACATTAGCGAGTATGTAATCATAACAGAAAATAAATTTGTTTTAGTTTTTTACTAGCATGCAACTATTATTACATGGGGTAATTACAAGTGGTGTCAAAATTAGCGCGTTAACGCAGGCGATTAATTTTTTCAGTTTAACGCGTTAAAAATATGTATCGCAAATAACGCAGGGGCGGGGCTAGGATTGGCCACCCCAATCACAACTGCTGCTTCTGTCACTTTTTCTCTTGACAAGAAGTGCATTTATTCAGTCGCATTATTAATCGATTGACAGCACTAGTTATTACATTAACTATTTTTACAGGAGGTAAAATACGCTGTAAAATTCACATGCAGTCCAGAAATCGAGAAACTACTGAGATGGTCTAGAAGATGGTCTGGTAATTATTGCATTACCCCACCTCCCTATAACACTAATCTCATCAGAATTGGACTGTACACACGTTCACAAACATGTCCAAATACATATAAAACACACACACGCACCATTAACAGCTTTAACAGTGTGTAATGATCTAGTGATGCCAGAACATATACAAGCATTGAGGGGTCTTTAAAGTAGTAAACACAGAGTTTCTCTGCTCACGCATAAACTTGGTTATTCAAGAGACCAATATGAAAACTGGAAGCTTAAAAAAAATAATCTCTAATCTTTTTGTATTCTATCTATTTGTTTTCTTTTTATTTATTATACAATTAACAAAAGCAAAAAAGGC
Organism: Sinocyclocheilus rhinocerous; assembly: GCF_001515625.1. Taxonomy (NCBI): domain Eukaryota; kingdom Metazoa; phylum Chordata; class Actinopteri; order Cypriniformes; family Cyprinidae; genus Sinocyclocheilus; species Sinocyclocheilus rhinocerous. The sequence goes on along the minus strand of NW_015630061.1, from coordinate 101,929 downwards.
CCCTAAGGGTGCTTTCACACCTGGCCCGTTGTTTGGGAACCTGGCGCGTTCCCCCCCTTAGCTGGGTTCGTTTGGGCATATGTGAACACGGCAATCGTGCTCGGATCTGCGCCAAAACAATCGGTCTGAGATCGCCTGAACGAGGTGGTCTCGGCTC
>NW_015630061.1:89540-101611 GCF_001515625.1 Sinocyclocheilus rhinocerous | reverse complement strand
AAAAGCGCACTTTTTCATTTTATAATGCCGTCTTATTGCTCTTCTTCCTAGTAGGTGCATTTTAAAAATGTTTTCCCGATGAATCCTGGACTCCTGCTCAAAATGATAAATTAATATAAGGACAGCTACAAAAAATAAAGCTGTTATCGTTCCCTCCTGACGGATGACCGCTCAGTGGAATCCCGGAAAATAAACCGTGGAACTTTGACCAATGAGAGAACGGTTTACTCACGCGTGACTTGTATTAACAAATTTGGTCCGTTTAGAAACTTTGCAGTGTGAAAGCGAACCGCACCAAGAATAAAAAGCAACACTGTAATAATTGTAATCCCTGTTTCGGAACAAAGCAATCGATCTACAGGTGTGAAAGCACCCTAACACTAGCTTGTTGCTCTATTCTTTAAAAAAAAAAAACAACCTTGCTGCGTTAAGCTAACTGAGACTTGTTATAGCACTTGCATATCATTGCTCTTTTGTTAGATTTGATTGCTTCTATTGTCCTCATTTGTAAGTCGCTTTGGATAAAAGCACCTGCTAAAAGACTAAATGTAAATGTAAATATCATCTGAAGTGTCTGCTAGGAGCTTAAGAAATAAATGAAAATTAAGTGTTACTGGACAACTGTTAGAGTTAAGGCCTTTTCACACTGAAAATTCGGCGCAATGACGCTTTTGAATCGAAACAATAGATCCCTATAGGGCTATTCACGATCATTCGCAGCCTGAAAAAGCAAGGATTCCCCTTCTAGGGAACTAGAGGGCACATTGGGAAATGCAGCCTGCATGGCCGGTGTCTAAAGCACATGTGAAACAACGCCAATCCATTGGTTCACCTGGCCCATGACGTCATAGACGGGATGCCCGGAAGTATAAAAGGGCACCTGCTGAATACGTCACCAACTTTGCAGTCTTCAGGAGCCATCTGTTTGAAGTGCGTGTGAGAGACCAAGGCAGATGAGCGCTGTGGAAAGTGTGTGCCTCCGTGCCCGAGGTTTCTGACACTTGAGGACACACACGATCTATGCGTTATGTGTCAGATGCCACAGATACTATTGGGTTGTTATGACGAAGTGTGACCATGGAGTCGTTTCAGCCTGCTGCTGCGAGATCGTGGGCGGAGCTATATTCAGCTCGGCCGTGCCTCTCTAATATGCATGTTATTGTGTGTGGAGAGCCTCGCTGGGCGTGAATATATTTAAATACTCTGTGGAGAGAGACTTGCAAGCTTTCTCTCCCAGGGTGTTTCAGCACCTAGAGTGGTTATGGGGAATTTCTCTTCCGGAGTTAATCCGGATGGGTTTAGGAGTGGGCTGCCTCCCCAGGCGTCTGGGTAGTTTTAAGTGGGTGGTCCCTCTGAATCCCGCTTAGTGGGTTTGGGCTGAGTACACTGCTCCCCCTCTTCAGAGCTTAAGTAAACAGTCCCTACTCAGAGTGTAGCTGTCTGCAGATGGTTATGCTCCAGTTCAAGCTTATTTTGCTCTGGAATATGGCGGTCTGAGGGCAGCTATGTTCTAGCCTGGCTTGGGTTCCCCTTGGCACAAGTTCTCTCGATTAAGCGCTGAAGTCTTTGTCTAGGAATCTGCTATTCAAGGATAGCTGTGTTCCAGCTCAGAGACTGCTCCCGTTTTTAGGGTTTTTAAATAGGGGTCTCCAAGAGCCCCTTGCATGGACTGTGCTATCTCCCCTTTTAAGTAGATGGCCCACTTCTGTGGTCTGGGCGATCTTCAGCCTTATCTGAGGGAACTGCTATTCGAGGATAGGTGTGTCCAGCCCTCTAGTGTTTTGGCCACAGCTTACATCAGGCTTTGATCTCGGACTAATGATGTTTATGTGTTCGCTCTTAACAAATCATTTACTGATGGCCCGGATCTCCCTCTTGTGAGCTCCTGGTCAATGACACGGTGTTTCGTTGCCTACTGTGGGACTGACATGGACTGGGAACCTCCTTAGCATAGCCATCTGAGGATGGTTATATTTCAGCCATTGTTATGGCAGGATGGGCTTACTTGAATACAGCTATCTGAGGTGAGCTGTGTCTTACTGGCAGTTCTGGTGAGCCCTCTCCTGGAGTGATCCCCTTTCCTAGAGCCTAGCTAACTGAGGATAGCTATGTGATAGCTCAGTGATTGCTCCCCTGCCTAGGGTTTTAAGTAGTGGTCTCCTAGAGCCCTTGCCTTGACAGTGCTATCTCCCCTGCTAGGGTTGTAAGTAGATAGCCCACTCTCTATGGTCTGGGCAGCTTTGCAGGAAGGTTTTGCCTGGCTATCTAGGCTAGCTGTGTATGGTTATTCTGGTCTACAAGCCTTCTTAAGACCTATATGACATAGCTATCTGAGGATAGCTGTGTTCTTGCTCTGCAGCTATTTCTCCTTACTGGGATTTAAGTAGCTATCTTTGAGCTCCTCTAGTGGCTTTCTAGTTAGTCTCTTCAGTGGTCTTGTGTATCCAGGCTTATATGGCTCAGACATAGCTATCTGAGGATAGCTGTGTTCTTGCTCTGCAGCTATTTCTCCTTACTGGGATTTAAGTAGCTATCTTTGAGCTCCTCTAGTGGCTTTCTAGTTAGTCTCTTCAGTGGTCTTGTGTATCCAGGCTTATATGGCTCACATAGCATAGCTATCTGAGGATAGTTGTGCTCTTAACTTGAGTGGGATGTTCCCCTTGATCTAATCGGGTTCCCCATTTCTGACAAATTGTGTGAGCGGCCCGTGGCGCAGTGGCATGGCCCCTTTCTGAGGAAAGGCTTTGTTTATGTCTGTCACTTCCTTGGTGCTCCCCCCACCAGGTGGACAGGCATGCACCTCGGCACGACATGGTTGGATTTCGTTCCCAATATGCCCCCTAGGGGGCACAGCGTGGAAATCCCTAGAAGGGGAACGTCTCGGGTTACGCATGCCTACGGCCTGCCTGTTTACGTCTCCTTCAGACATCTAAGTGGATGACGTATTCAGCAGGTGCCCTTTTATACTTCCGGGCATCCCGTCTATGACGTCATGGGCCAGGTGAACCAATGGATTGGCGTTGTTTCACACGTGCTTCAGACACCGGTCATGCAGGCTGCATTTATCTCGTTCACTGTGGATCTCGCGAGCCAGATTTGAGGATCACTGCTACAGATCTTCCGTACTAAAAAAAAAAATATTGAGTGAAACATTTTTCTACACATGAAATATGAAAACAAATAGACATAAGATTACGACGATATATTTTCTGCATGTGTTTTGTGTGCAGCTCATGGTATTTTTATAACAAGAAAAGGATGTTGACAAATGATAAGCAGTGTAGCGTCATTAAACATACAAAGAGTGCATGTCTGCCTATTATAGAATCAAAATCAACTATAGATCACAGTCAGAAGTTATTCCAAGCACTAGATGATGGTTTAAAGTGGGTTTTAAGCAAATACATTAATTACATACATTTTCAAATGTTGCTTGATGCAAATTGTACCTCTAATTACATTTTAGGATGTATTCTTGTAAGCATTATAGATAGTTTGTGTTTCCGGTGTAGAACCAAGCTTTATTTATCTTAATTTAAGGCTGTATATGGAGCAGCAGAAGATGTTAAATCCATATACGAGATACATATCTGAGGAAAAATGCATTGTTGGTCGGTGCCACCTAGCGTGCAGGCGTGAATTAGCAGAAGGCGATCAATCGTTTCGCGTTCGATGCGAAAGCACCGTTCGGTGGCAATTTGCCTTGCTTTTTCACATTGCACCCAGTGTGACACGGCCTTTAGGTGTCATATGGGCTATATAAGGCAAACACAACACTGTTCATTACATTTCACACACACGCATAAGGAGCTTGGCTTTCATCTCCAGCTGGAAGTTAACAACACAGTACTCCGTTTACGACTGCAGTTTTTCTAAGCATGTCTGGGTTATCGGTATTTTAAAGTTTTACAACATAAAATATATAGCATGCCTCACACTAGAAAGGCTGCTTTCTATATGGGACACAAGTGCTTGTGAACATATCTCTGGCATTATTCTCAATATAGGCTAATATACAGAGAAAGAGGTGAAAGCAGAAGAAAGATTATTTGCTGTATCAGAATTTAAAGTCCCCCTGTAGTCAAAAATGTTATCCTTTAAAACTCATCTTTGATCATCAAAATGACATATTTAAATGTTTTTTCTTGTAAAAATAATTTTCTCATGCCTTAAAATAGTTTGAATGCAACTCTACACCCTTGCCTCATCACACACACGCATAAGGAGCTTGGCTTTCATCTCCAGCTGGAAGTTAACAACACAGTACTCCGTTTACGACTGCAGTTTTTCTAAGCATGTCTGGGTTATCGGTATTTTAAAGTTTTACAACATAAAATATATAGCATGCCTCACACTAGAAAGGCTGCTTTCTATATGGGACACAAGTGCTTGTGAACATATCTCTGGCATTATTCTCAATATAGGCTAATATACAGAGAAAGAGGTGAAAGCAGAAGAAAGATTATTTGCTGTATCAGGGGAAATATTAACAGTTAGCGAAACATCTACAGAAAAAATATAACTGTTACCGGAATAACCTGGCTGCCTTCTCACTAGTCCCTCTGCTTTGCAGCACAGTTAATGATATGCTAATTGGTTATTGAGTTTTGTGACGTAGCAAAAAAAAGGCTGTTTCAAACCGCGTTTCTGTGACTGCCTTTGGGAAACTACAGTTTTAAGGAGAAAATACTCAGCAATGGTGTTGATAAATGGATTGGCACATGGTTTGTCTAAAAGCATATTAAAAACACTACATAGACAAATAAACAACATTAAAAAAACTTGATGTTCACCACAGGGGGACTTTAACACAATTACATTTTTTCTAATGAACACTATGAGCAGATCAGATGGACCATGCGTCTATTTTCGGTACTTATTTGCTTTAATGTCTAGCAACCTAAAATCAGAAGGATCAAAAAAGGTAAATATCTGAAATAGCCTAGGGTGGTGGTGAGGACAGTTCTAGTTTAGAAATCTTAAATATCTTAAATGTAAAAATATCCTACAAAAAGATAATCAAATAATGTATTAAAGGATTTGTTTACTTCCAGAATGAAAATTTTCCAATAGTTTACTCACCCCCATGTCATCCATGATGTTCATGTCTTTGTTTCTTCAGTCACAAAGAAATTAAGTTTTTTGAGGAAAACATTCCAGGATTTTTCTCCAGTGGACTTTAATGGTGGTCACTGGGTTGAAGGTCCAAATTGCAGCTTCAAATGGGTCTAAATGATCCCAGCCAAGGAATATGGGTCTTAACTTGCCAAACGATTGCTCATTTTCTAAAAAAAATTAAAATGCATGTACTTTTTAACCACAAATGATCATCTTGCACTAGCTCTGTGATGCGCATTAAGAAATCACGTTGGAAAAGTCACGTACGGTTAGTTCTTTGTCTGTGTACTTCGGTTCAAAACGGTAGGGTAGGGTGAAAATCTAATTTTCTCCTCCAACTTCAAGGGTGTTTGACTTCTTTGCATGTTCACTTTGTAAACAATGGGTCGGTGTTTCCGCCTACGTCACCGCATGACCTTTCCAACACTGCATAACGCGTGAGGTCAAGCTAGTGCAAGACGAGCATTTGTGGTTAAAAGCAAAAATTTTTTTTAGAAAATGAGCAATCGTTTGGATAGATAAGACCCTTATTCCTCGGCTGGGATCGTTTAGAGCCCTTTGAAGCTGCAATTTTTGACCTTCAACCCGTTGGCCACCATTGAAGTCCACTATATAGAGAAAAATTCTGGAATGTTTTCCTTAATTTCCTCAAACCTCAATTTTTTCGAGACTGAAGAAAGACAGACATGACCATCTCGGATGACATGGGGGTGAATTATCAGGAAATTTTCATTCTGGAGTGAACTACTCCTTTAAATCCGAACGGAAGGCATCGTAAAACACAATCAACAAAACACCAGAGCAGGAGAAAGTGCTCGCCCTCACTGACGAACGTACCTTGTGTGTACGCAGCATCGTCCGCACCCATGCTGAGTCTGTGCTGCTCCGAGCTTTTGTCCTGGTGAGGTGAGAGCGGGTCGGACTGGTACAGCGGATCCGGCTCCGCGTAATGGTGATCGCCCGGTAGACTGAGCAGGTTAGTCGGCTCAAACGTGGGCGACACCACCCCAGGAGACACAGCCGGAGGTTTATTGGGGGAGACAGTGATTTTGAAGGTGTATTTGGTGTTGGGCTGCGTCACCACCACGCGAGGAGACGTGGCCGTGCCTCCAGCTCCCACAGAGGGACGGGATTTGGGCGGGTGGTGGTGTATGTATGCAGGGCCCATGCTCACCTGGCTCCCCAAAGCTCGCAGACCGGCGGAGCCCTGTAGCGCGGGATTGGCCGAGATATAGACCGTCGGCGGATTCCTCGCCCCTCCGTCGTCGGCCGATGCATTCGCAGAGATGTAGAACTTGGGCTGCGAGCGAGGGGCGTTGGGAACGAGGGCACAGTCGTCTGCAGCGGGCGGGGACGGGGAGATGTACACCGTGGGCTGGCTGCGACTCAGCCCAGCGCCGCCGATCGAGATGGGAGTGGAGGGACCCGCGGACGCAGCCAGCGAAGACGACGCTGGACAGGACGAAGACGTAGAGCTACAGGCGGCTCGCGGCGCAGAGCTGGAGCGCAGGAGTGTCGCCGTTGACCCTCCGGACATCCTCTGCGGAGACTCCAGCTTTATCTCGATCTGATTCTTCCGCGGCCCGGTGGAGATGTTCTGGATGTTGTACTGGCTGAAGGAGGACGAGCTGGAGGAAGGTGAGGGTGTGGAGGAAGCGGCCTGTAAAGCCACGGCCGAGGGAATGGAGGGCGCCTGGGTGTTGGTGGGCGAGCTGATGGGCATGTACACGTGCGAGGTCTGATGCTGGCTGCCGGTCCAGGAGCTCTGGGAAGCTGCAGGGTGGCTGATCTGGTAGATCTGCTGAGCAGGCTGCGAGGTGGGGCTGTACTGAGCTCGGCCCTGCACCTGTCGCGTGGAGCCCGGCTGGGTCACGTACGGCCGGATGTAGATGGAGTTTGGGCTGTTCAGGCCCGACTGAGGCCCTCCATGGATGTGCAGGGAGGTCGGCGTGTTGCGGCCGGTATTGGGCGCAAGCGTCACCGTGATCGGGTTGAAGCGCGGGGTGGGAGGCGGTCCGTGACCTTTGCCCCCGACCTGGTAAAGGCCCAGGTGCTGAGGAGGCTGTGGCTTGCGAGTGGACTCCATGGTGGCGAAGGCGCCGAGGCTCGCGGGCGTGTGTGTCATCACAGACGGCGTTTCGGGCTGGTAGAACTCGGAGAGAGGGGATGGCACGGTCAAAGGCCCATCGCTTGCGCTGGGGGTGACAGTCCTGCTGCCATTCATCCTCATTACATCTCGCTGCACGGCGCCATGGGTATTCTGAGAGATGCCGAGGTTGAGCTGGGTCATGTGATTGCGAAGATCTGTCGAACTCTGGCTGCCTTCGCTATACAAGAAACCAGGACTCACCTTGGTCAGGTACTCGCAACACGCAGCTAAATTGTTCTTATTCTGGGGAGAGAAGAGAGAGACAAGTCTGTCAGCTTCAGATCGAGTAGATACTGTATGTGTGGGTCACTTTTGTATACAGTTAGTTCCATATGTATTTGGACGCAGACACAATTTTTATTATTTTAGCTGCTGACCAAAACATATTCAAGTTAGAGTTATATAATGAATATGGGCTTAAAGTGCACACTCTGACCTTTAATTTGAGGGTATTCACATCAAAATTGGAGGTTAAAGGTTAAGGAATTACAGCTCTTTAATATGTACCTCCCCCACTTTTTCAAGGGACCATAAGTAATTGGACAGTTGACTCAAAAGCTGTTTCATGGACGGGTGTGGGCTATTCCTTCATTATTTCTACATCAATTAAGCAGGTAAAAGGTCTGGAGTAGGGATGCTCATTTTAACCGGTTAACCTAACCGACCGTAATAATTTTGATCGATTAATACAATCAGTTAAACGGTTTAAAAAGTCATTTATTTATTTAGTTATTTTTTTCAGTAATTTACCAAAATATTTAAAAAGGTTTGCTGCATGGTTAAAATACGCTACGCACATAAAAATTTGTGTTTTTTAGGGAAAAGAAAAAAAAACATAAGTCGCGTATAAGTCGCATTTTATGATTTCATTTTCAGAGAAGGTGCTGGCTCTTTTTAAGGATAAATTGGATTTGGACCCACTCAACATCGGTATACAGAAAGTTCAACGAGTTGGAAAAGCTCTTAAAGTACAGGATGAAATCCGGAGTCGACCTCGACCAACAATGGTGTCTTTTTTAAGAATCAAGCACAGAGATCGAGTGATGGCCAACGCGAGAAAGCTGAAGGGTTCGAATATTTTTATAAACGAGGACTATCCTGAATCGGTTCGAAAGAGGAGAAAGGAACTGATTCCTAAAATGAAAGCTGCAAGAGAAAGAGGGGACATTGCTTTCTTAAGGTACGATAAACTCATTGTTCATAAGAGGCAAGCAAAGGAGAACATGTGAGGATGTGACAAGGATCAAGGTGTGACGTGATGTGATGTGCTGTATATTGTGTCTATTGCCGTTTTATTGCCAAAAAAATATGTAAAGTTTGCTCATTTTAATATTTGTAGTTTGAGGAACAAAGTATATGAAGTTGCTGATTTGTTGCTATCAAACACAATTAATATTGTTGCTATATCTGAAACTCATTTGGATGAGACATTTGATGATAATGCTGTTATATCCTAATAAGAGGATATAATTTATATAGAAGAGATAGAAATAAGTACGGTGGAGGTGTTGCCTTTTATGTGCAGAATCATATTTCTGTAAGAGTAAGGAATGATATCATGTGTAATGAAGTGGAGGTTCTATGGCTGCAAGGTAATTTACCTCATGTCAAGCCAAGTTTAGTAGGATGTTGTTATAGGCCACCAGGTTCAAACCATAAATATTTGGAAGACATGGGTGAGATGCTGAATAAGGTATGTGAATTAAATATAGAAGTTGTTTTTTTTAGGTGATCTTAATATTAATTGGTTAGTACATGAGTGCTTTTTAAAGAATCAATTGGTAAATATAAATTGAAACAGACGGTTAGACAACCAACGAGAATAAGCATAAATAATAAGGGCAAGTCCACGTCATCTTGTATAGATCATATTTATTTGAGCAATGAAGATTTGTATACGGCAGCAATTTCAGTTCAAGTAGGTTTTAGTGATCATAATATAGTTGTGATTGCAAGGAAAAACAAAATTTCCAAAGCTAAGCAAAGAATTGTGTTTAAAAGGTCATATAGGAGGTTTTCCCAGGAAGCTTTCTTGAGGGATATTAGTAATGTAAAGTGGTCAGAGATTTATGATGTAGAAGAACCAAATAATGCACTTGAATTATTCATTAGAAAATTTCAGCCAGTTATTGATAATCATGCGCCTGTTAAGAAATTAATTATAAAGGATTGTAGAGCATCCTGGATTGAAAGCGAACTAAAGGACTATATGGCTCAGAGAGACGAGGCTTTGGAAAAAGCAAAAAAAACTGGTAGTGTAACGGATAGACAGAAATATTGTAAATTGAGAAATTATGTCACAGGTCTTAATAAAAAGAAAAAGAAACAATATTATACATTACAGTTAAGTAGTAAGAAGAAAGATGGGAAGAAGCTTTGGAAGGTATTAAATAATATAATGGGAAGACAGAAGTCCTCACAACCTGCTTCAATTGACTGTGAAGGTACTTATATGACAAAACCTGAAGAAATTGCTAATTATTTGAATGATTATTTTAGCAGGAAGATACAGAATTTGAGGAAAGAAATATCATATGTGACAGAAAATACCTCTTCAATTCTTAATATAAAGAACTATATGAGAGATAAGAACTGTTATTTTGAGTTTGGTGAATTGGGAGAAGAAACTGTGAAAAGGCTAATAAAATCTGTCTGTAAAGAAACAACCAGGGATAGATAATATAGATGATAATCTGATCCGATTAGCCATAGATTATGTGTCTGGTCCAATACGTCATACGTTAACCGATTATTAACCGTTAACCGACAAGATTATTTTAAATTAGAATTGAATAAAATTAGAAAGGAGGGATGTAACGACTAACCGCGAGCCGGTTGAAAATATCATAGTTAGTTATATGGAAACGAAAGTTGTTAACATTCAACCCGTTCTTTATCATCAGTAGTATTATTTGTGATTTGATTTGAATTATGTGAATGTGAGTTTCTCTTTTGCTGTGTTATACCGCAGGCTTCGGATGCTTTCACTTTCGAATTCACGATCTTGTTGTCACTGTTTTGCTTGCATACATCTACACACCTTCCATTTTTTAAGACTAAAACAAAAGATGGATTCTTTGTTATTCTTAATCAAAAAGCACAACAACAATAAATCAGTAAGATACAATGACAAACTAGCTTACAAAACGTTTATTAACAAAAACCATAGCGTTATGTGAGGTAAACAGCAAAGATACGTTTTTCAAAAATGAAAACAAAAAGAAAAGTAAAACTAAAGTAAAACTGCATGTTTTTTCCCCACAATAATACCAGCAGGTTCACCTTCTCTGGTTTAAGAAGCGGTCTTTTACTTGACTTTCGCTTGAAAACCATCCATCGTTTCCTCAATATGCACGTCATTTTTGCTGTAGCTGAGTAGGTATACTCTCTAAGCGCTGTTTCATGGATCGTGATTAAAATGCAGTGGTTGCCTCTAATTTTAAATGGAAAGAGCACAGACAAAGCCTTAGTTTGTTTATATGAAGAGATTTATTTTATTTGGGGCTTGTTTTAAATTTTCAATTTAGTTTTGTTATTTACATTTACATTATATTTAAATTTAGTCATTTAGCAGGTGCTTTTGTCCGAAGCGATTTACAAATGAGGACAATAGAAGCAATCAAAACCAACAAAAGAGCAAATGCATGCAAGTGCTATATTAGTATATTATTATAGTGTTATATTTCAATTTCACAAAGAAACGTACAGTATTTTGTCCAAGCAATAATAAAAGGACGCATTTAATTTATAATTTGTCTTAAATCTCATTTTGTTAAAAAAATAAATAAATCGTGCATCGAACCAAATCATGAGTTGAGTGAATCGTTACATCCCTACCTGTGACCCATTAAACATACTAACATTTGTTTCCCGGGGATTAATTTTACAAAAGCAGCAAACAACAGAACATGAGGATTCACATGGTCTTCATATCACATCACGCACCAGCAGCGCTTCTGCCAGTGGAGAAAAACATCATAAAGCTAGGCTATATATATATATATACACAGTGGGTACAATTCTGTCTCTGAGCTCTTCAGGCAGTTCCTTTGACCTCATGATTCTCATTTGCTCTGACATGCACTGTGAGCTGTAAGGTCTTATATAGACAGGTGTGTGGCTTTCCTAATCAAGTCCAGTCAGTATAATCAAACACAGCTGGACTCAAATGAAGGTGTAGAACCATCTCAAGGATGATCAGAAGAAATGGACAACACCTGAGTTAAATATATGAGTGTCACAGCAAAGGGCCTGAATACTTAGGACCATGTGATATTTCAGTTTTTCTTTTTTAATAAATCTGCAAAAATGTCAACAATTCTGTGTGTTTCTGTCCACATGGGGTTCTGTGTGTACATTAATGAGGAAAAAAAATCAACTTAAATGATTTTAGCAAATGGCTACAATATAACAAAGAGTGAAAAATTTAAGGGGGTCTGAATACTTTCCGTACCCACTGTATATAAAATAATAATACATTTTCCATTTTGTTACATTTTCTTTAAAATGTTACATTTTCTTTAAAAATCTTTAATATGCAGCACAAACATGTTCTGATTTGATGCCTTCAAATAAACAATGAAATTATAACCGTTTACATGAAGGATTGGTTATTTATCCTGATAACAGAAAAAAAATTGATTTTTGGAATTCTTTATATACATGTTAGAAAGAAATTTCTATTTCATTAAATTGAGATTTAATATTAAATATTATGTTATTTATTTTATACATGTAAAAGAGATGTCTATTTTTCAGTAAATATTAAAATATTAAAAGTTTATAATAATTTAAAAATTATAAT
>NW_015630061.1:82526-88346 GCF_001515625.1 Sinocyclocheilus rhinocerous | reverse complement strand
CCACTGAATCATACTCAGACTTAATGCTGACAACAATGAAACCACTTGAGAGAGAACTGCCAGGAGATTTATTTCTTAGCATAAAAGAGGACAATGGTACAAGAGGAATACCAAATTATTGTTTTAAGTGTGAAAATATAGCAGAAGTAGCACCAACGTTCAAAAACAATGGACTTGTGAAAAAACCCCTGAAATAATCAGGTCTTCACTTTAAGCTTTCATTTAGTGATGAGTGAGTTTTTGCTAGAAAAAGAGCCGGAGAAATACTGTGAAAGTGTCTCAGAGCTGATGTGATATGAAGACCATGTGAATCCTCATGTTCTGTTGTTTGCTGCTTTTGTAAAATTAATCCCCGGGAAACAAATGTTAGTATGTTTAACAGGTCATAGACACTTATCCTTTATAATTTAATTAAATTCTAATTTAAAATAATCTTGTCGGTTAACGGTTAACAATCGGTTAGCCAGCGTCGGTTAGGAAAAATAAGCGAAATGAACCTAGTCTGGAGTTGATTCTGAGTGTGATCTGCGTTTGCAAGCTGTTGCTGTGAAGCACATCATGCGGTCAAAGGATCTCTCCATACAAGTGAAGCAGACGATTGTTAGGCTTCAAAATCAAAACAAATCCATCTCTGCTGATGTCCATGAGTTCCAGACGCAAGGCAGTCATTGCCTGCAAAGGATTCTCAACAAAATACTAAAAATGAACTTTTTATTTATGATTATATTTATTTGTCCAATTACATTTGAGTCCCTGAAAATGGGGGACTGTGTATAAAAATGGTTGTAATTCCTAGGGATTTCATGTTATATTTGTGTTCAACCCTTTGAATTAAAGCTTAAAGTACTTCAATTTCATCTTGATTGATACGGGGTCGAAATTATGAAAATTGTGTCCGTGTCCAAATATATATGGACCTGACTGTATGTGTCACTTTTGATATCGATTAGCTTAACAGCTGAACTGAATTTCAAAAGAATGCACAAATTCGCAAGGCTCTGGGAATCAGGTGTACCTCACCTGCAGGACACACTCGGACACCACGTCCTCGGGAAGCTCTGGAAACTGTTGCCGCAGGTGACGCAGAACCTGGTTGTCAATCTGCTGGTTTCCCTGTGCCATTCGTCTACAACCAAAACAGAGCGGACTTGACCACGGCACTCGCTCACACGCACTGGCTTAGCATCTTCTGCAATCAAGAGAGGAGAGGACAGGAGAAAACCACATTAGTGAGTCCATTATATAATCAATCACTCTAGGAAAGACTGAAGAGTTGGACTGACAAGAGCTACTAATGTGTTTGCCAACTCTATTTAAAAACAGCCTAATTTTACAGATTACATACGTCTTTAAGAACGTACATTCTCATCTTTTTCATTTACATTGCTGTTCATGGGATTTTGTGCTTTCTCTAGAAATTGACAATTAAAAATGAGGCTTCTCAAAGTTGTATAAAAAAAGGTGTAATTTCTGCGCCATTAAAGTAAATGTTTCCACAGAGGTTTTCTGAACATACTCCCTGTATTCCATTGGTCAGTCCAAGCAGATGAACCCGCCCCAAACTCACTCTATTGGCCGAGCAAAGGCTGTTGTGTTGGGCTGGTCATGGATTGAATGTTACAATCTAATCATCTAATTAAAACTACACAAATGCATATTCACAAAAAAGTTTAAAAATGGTACGCAGTTCATTATTCAGACACGGTACGGGCAAGTGTGACCGCAGATATCTCTGCTGAGACGCTCGTAGCAGAAATGGTTTTAGCAGCTGCTAAAATATAATTCCACGCTTGAAGCAAACCAAAAGAGCAATAGCAGCCAAGTCACATTACATAATGAAGAGACATCATTGGTTTATATCAGTGTTGTCAAAAGTACCGACCGCGATACCATTCGGTACTGAAATTTTAAATACTCCCAATTCCCGCTAAGCTTTGAGCGCTGTTGAGCAGATTCTTAAACAGCGCTGACTGGTCATAGTGAAGCAATTATCACCGAAGCCAATCACAGACGTATCTGTTGAGCGCGTGAACACTACGACCAATCAGCGCTCAAAGCTTAGCGGGAAATGGGAGCGTTTAAAATTTCAGTACCGAATGGTATTGCGGTCGGTACTTTTGACAGCACTAGTTTATTTCATACCACTCCATTCAGTGCATAGCATTCAGTCATTTCTTATTGTCAGCCAGTGATGAAGATGAAACTTATGTTTCTAGTCTATACACATTGTTCCTGTTTATTAACTATACTGTGGTAAGTTTTATAATGAACAGAAATTTTTTTTTTTCACTTCTCATAACAACATAAGATCACATTGTATTTTTTTGCCAGTGCTTTGTGAAAGCAATTTAGTTCAATCTAATATTGTCTTGACTGTGATTGAATTATAGAAGTGTACAGTGTTGAATGTGGCTCGTCATCAGTGTTTTCAGCTTCTCAGAGCGGTTCAGCTCACGGTGCGTGCTGCAAACACTGCATGTGTTTTGAGACTAATGTGAATTTGGGAATGTGATGTGCACCAATTACACTATTTCCACCTTCACATAATTTCCAACATTTTTGCAGACAGTAAAAATAAATTTTGCACAGCAAGGCGGCGGCTAAAAAGTCATGTTAATTTGACAAGCAAATGCTGTCACACTGCATCTACAGTAAAAGCCAGCCGTGATTTGCGATGCAACAAAACGTTCGCTGCACTACACTGCCAGCACACACTCGCTCATTATACAGCACATGAGACGAGCATCTAATGCTATCAGAGGAACACTTAAAACAGCAGCACACCTGCTACATTACACCAGTTATACTCGGTGCACTTTATACATTTATTAGCCTCATTTTAATACAAAAAAACCCCACAAGACATTCAGGAACAAACTTTTTAGCGCTGCCCCGCAATTTTATCAACTAAATAGCTTAATCGCTCTAGAGCTACATTATCTTTCTCAACAAGGAGCTGGTAGCATCATTGTTTCTAAAGGAATTAAAGCCACAGCTTCACTGTTAATAGAGAAACGCGGCAAAACGGTGGTAATTCATACATACAACAGAACGGCTCGCTTTGGACCACACCAGCTTCAGCAAAGACAGCACAATAGGCTTGCCGCGATAGATGGTGCAAAAGGTCTATAAATGCTAATTATTAGTTATATTGTTTTATTTATAATATATGGCTATTAGGCTTGCCGCGATAGACGGTGCTGACGGTTATTCCGGTGTTAAGCCGCAACACCGGTTACGTCACTTGCTCACCGCGGCAGCGACCCCCACCGTCGTTTTGATTTTTTTTATAGTAATAAAAATCATTTAGTTCAGTAAAAGAACAGACACTACAATTAAAAACTGAACGCGGCTGCTCAATGCAGCGTGCCGAACGACAGTTGCATCACAGATCAGATTTCAATTCTCCAGTGTGGAGAGTGAGTCGAGCTGACTGACAAGAAGAGTGGGGTGAGACAGACAAGACGATGGCGGATGATTTAGTTTTGAAACGAGATGCAAAAGCACCTGTTTGGCAATATTCTGGATTTTGAAAAGCCTGTTGACATCTGCCGTTTATCTGAGGTGATTTTGGAAGTTTTTTTTAAACATTCGTATCTTATTTAATTGGTTCCACATTGTTTGCTGATTTTTACTTTATTTAAACTGTGTCATTTATTTATTTTATTTGACATTTGTTTTGCTAATAAACGTTCTACGTTTCTTATTTATTTGGTTATATATTATACATGTTTACTTGTTTCCAGTTTTGTACATTTAAACTTTATGTAAGTTATTTGTTATTTTATATTAGGCATAGCCTGCCCTATAGCATGGTGTATTTTTATTTGTTTTGTTAATAAAAGTTCTATGTTTTATATATAGGCTAAAGTGAGTTTGACGTTGTATTTTGTTGTTGCATTCAAGCAACTGACACCTAACTGCCGCCAATTCAAAAGTGAAAGTAAAATGCGCACGCTGCTTTTAAGCTATTTAAAAGTGAAGGAAAGCGAGGAAAAGAGGGAACACCCCCGCGGTGATATCGGTATTACCGGTGTTGTCACACGTCGATTAACCGGTGGGAAAATTTCCTCACCGTCACAACCCTACAGCACAACTTTCTGCAAGACCACAAGACGCTAAATAAGTACTTTAAACGCATGAATGCAGAACAAATCTCTTAAATAAAAACTGCCAAACTCTCCTGCAAGGCTAGCAAATACATGATTACAGATACATAGAGTTCCTTAAAATCACAATGTTGTTGAAAATGCAAAGAGTAAGGTTTACCGTGCGAGGTCTGAACCTGCATCGATCGCCACAGCCATGAACGAAGCGAAAGAACCGCTTGCTTTAGGCAGCATCTCACTGGCTGAGCTGAAACAAGACTGCTCGGAGTGTTTGTGCTGCAGTCACACTGGGGTTTCATTCCTCAGAACGTAATGCAAGTGCAGCTTGACTACTGCTCAAAGCTACTAAACAAACTTTCCTATGACACTTCACAAAGTAAAAGTAGACCTATGACGATTAAAAACACAAATAAATGAAACAAACTGACATAGACAAAGCTTTATAAATAACTGACCTGCAAAAACACTGTTAATGCAGACAATTTCTCTGAGCAGGAGTGTGCTCTTTCTCTCTATGACACAGTTTCATGTTTGGACAGCCTTTCATGATGACACTCAACTCTTCTAGGGATGCAACGATTATAGATTGTGTTGGTCTGAGGAATAATCACGGTTTCATGGTTATTATGCATTTATTCATTTCACAACATTGCTAGTGTATAAAATCACATGAACACTCTTTAGATTTTAAAGTGTTATTTATTGCTGCCGTTTGAAACAGAAACAACACAGTAACCAACAATAGGCCCACAGCAAAAAATAATAATAATAAAGACAAACAAAAGGCCACCTCTCCTATTCTCATAGGATGAGAAAGGGTGACCGCTGCTCTGTAAACATCCATGACAGTATTTCCCTTTTGAAAATAACTAATGAAAAGTATTTAGTGTTTTCACATTCTTAGAGAACTTGGAAACATGGTGAAAAAAATCTGGTTGGTTTTTGACTTATGAATAAAACAGGGATAATCCATACCAATGTTAATGAAGCATTATTAATATAAGACTAATATTAGCTTTATTTATCCCACAGGGGAAACTAAATGAGGGGAATAAACTGAATTATAATTGTAATCAACTGTCATCCATACGTATAAATTTTAATAATATTTATAATAATTCATATGATTTTACATGTGGCCTGAAAATAATGTCTATTTTGTGAGATCGGAGATCACGCTGCGCACACACAAACGCTGCCCCTCGACTTTTATTAATAAAATAGCTTAGATACTGAATCTCTACATTATATTCATCAGCAACAAGGGGGTTATATCTATGTTTAAGAAACTAAACTCAGCTTTATTGTTTGTAGAGAGACGCGCAGACTATTGTCAGCTCTCTCTTTCTCTCTCTCTCTCTCTCGATCGATCAATCGAATAATTAATTCAAGTAGCTAAATGTTATAATTAATTAATCTGATCTGAAGCGGGCCGTAGCTTTGCGTCAATTGGTTTTGGTTTTTAAAATTGTTCAATGCACAGCTAGCCGTGTATTATCCTAGGGCTATAATATTTTATATTGTTCAGTATCGATAATTACTGACATTTTTTATAACCTTTTTTAAAACAAAGAGCAATAGAAATTTTTTTTTACATTTAACCACTGTATTTTTAAATTAACTCAATTTATTGAGACAAACAACAATTTTTTTGTTTTGTTTTAACAGTCAAACACAATAAAAATTAAACATATATCTAATTTCTAATGTT
>NW_015630061.1:65035-82516 GCF_001515625.1 Sinocyclocheilus rhinocerous | reverse complement strand
GTGCATTACGTCTAAATTAACTCATATAAATCAAATATAATTTGGTAAATTCCATAAACAATTATGATCAAAACAGCATCATGCATGTATGCATTGCTTAATCTAAAGAGCCGAAGCATCATTCACACAGATTGCATTTAAACACATGAGATGCAGTGAAAAGGAATAAACCTCCACAAATTCGTGACGTGTTTTCTAAAAGTTCAAACTGTTTTAACTTTGCATGGCTACTAGGGATGTAACGATTAACCGCGAGCCGGTCGAAAATTGATTCAAATATGTGATGATTCAAATCGGTTGAGATGCTAAACAAATCGCGATACAACTGGAGTAGGAGTTTATATGAATGTATCTCTGAGGGGAACTTACTGTCTTTAGAAAAGTTTACGTGGTATTTTCTTTTCATCTTGCCTCTGTATAATGCATATTAAAGTAGTGTTCATAAGTGCAGCGCTGCTTTGTTTACAGCGGTAACCAAGGAAACACTGTATCATTGCTGTTCATAAGCGCCACCTGCTGGCAGAGAGTTAATCTGCGTCTCATTCAGCTCGTCTGCTATATATGGGGATTTCACATAATTATTCAGCAATTCGTGAAAGGATTCATTGATAGAACTGGTGATTATATGTGACCCATGCTGGCAAAATGAGTGTGAATGCGAAAAGAAAAAAACAAAGATTTTGCTCGAGTTTCAGGTTTTCACAAAAGTGAGTTCATTAAGCCCCCGTCTAGCAATCCTAATGCTCCAAATAGTAATTAAACATCTAAAAATTATCTTTATTTGTACGTTTTCTAAGAGTAGGCTACTCGCTTCTAGTTTTAATAATCAATTTATTTGTAATGAACACACAGAAGTGATTTTTACATTTTTTCATTATTTGTTTTTCTTACTTCAATGCTTTGGTTTGGATGTAAAATGAAAAAAATAATGCACTAGGCCTATTTGTTTCTTTCTTATATTTGTTCTACTGTTGTTGTTGTTTGCATCTACTCTTTATTTCTAATATCAAAGATCAAATAAAAATGGCTATATAGTGATCATTAATACAGTAATTAATATTATGAAAGCAAGTGGAGGAAACAATGCAACGTTGCTGGTGATTCTTCAGAAAACTTCATCTTGAGTTTTCTCAGGACTGACTTCGATCGGCTGGAGCTCAGTCACTGCTCTCATGTTCCTGACAGACCTTTCTGAAAAACATGAGCCACTCTTTATCTCATTTGTGTCTTTACTTTGTTTATTTGTCCTTAATAAGCTTACTAAGTGAGTGACGCAGGATATTAGCTCATGTAAATCTGTGCCTAAATGCTTGCTGCTATTGAAAAACTCTGATTAACCTCATATATGCAGTAAAAAAGTAACTTTGGGAAGGCAGGGTTTTCTGTGAGAAAACAAAAAAACTCTTTTACACAGCAATTTCAGCTATTAGCCCAGAGACTCTTGCACTGGCTTAGTTATTGTATACATCTGTTGTGCAATCTGTTTTGGAAAAGGAAAGAGGGAGGAGACGAGGGACAGTTTCTACCCCGAGGCTAAAGAACTGCAAAACACAAGCAATGTAGCGTTTATATAGTGCCTCTAATGTTTGGTTGTTTGAGACTCAGGCAGCCAGTTCATCCGTCCCATCGGCACTGCTGATACACAACACAACGGGCTTTTTGCTTGGACTTAAAAAGAAAACGGCGTTATATATTAATAAGGGCTTTAAGAGTGATTTATGATGTTCACTGAGAAATTAAAGACATAAAGCACCTACTAAAGTGATCATCTGCCGCACCTTCAGATTTCTGGTAACGTGTCTCAATCTGAACGGTCTGTTGTCTAGTGTGAACTAAACGGTTTAGTAAGACAGTCACAGATCTCGTACTGAAGTTCTCAGACCACTTGGCAAACTCTTCAGTTTTAGTGTGTTTGTTGACCATAAGGAAAATGATTTAAACGTTATTTTTCAGTTCCCTTTGAGAAAATTATCACTTTACCAAAAAACATGCATCTGTATTCATTAAACAAGCCAAGGGTTTGAAAATGATGCTCTGTGCACATTTCATTCAGAACAAGCATTATAAAGCCTAAAGCCTAAGCAACATCTACAAAGGTTCTGCATTTCTAGTCCTCAAAGTTTTTGCTGAGGTTGCACTGGCGACTACATATAATATTTACATGTTATGACTTAAAAATGTGCATATAATGCCTTTTTGCAATCACATCTTTTGTAATGTTCTCGTATTAAACTGAGACGATGCGCATCAAAGTGTTATTGGGAAAGAGTTTGAATCAGTCCTCATCTCTGACGCACACCTGCTAAACAGCTGAGCTGAGCAGCGCGAGAGAGATCGACATGACGGAGACGTGCGTCTATTTCGTGCACAACTTGAACAAACTGCAACAGGATTCAACTCCTATAAAATTGCATTTTACTAATGAAGAAAAACAGACTGAACGTGTGAAAGACACATGACAACATTTACAGGAGGAGCCCAAACTACACTCAGTGGCCAAGTGATGCTTACGGTCCGTGATACTGGTACAGATTCTGTGTAATAAACTATGTGTGACTGTATATTTCAAGCTGGAAAAGATGTTTAGTTCCCAGGTCATCTACAAGATGGGTTAAAATGCTGATAAAGTCAAGAAAAGGTGAGACAAACACATGACAGTATGATTGAAACATTAAAATGTAAAAAAAATATATACATATAATAATATATAAATATAATATATAATAATAATAACAAAATAAATAAAACATGTTTATTCTGTGGCACCTACAAAAATAATTTTGCGCCCAAGTTTTTTTCTTATAGGAGCCAGTGGCTCCTTACTCGATTTTTTTGTCTGAAGCCCTGCAAAGAGGATTAGTCAAATAATAAGCAAAATAATAGGGCTGGGTGATATACGATAAATGCCTGCATTGAGTTATCTTATTGAGCCTGAATGGCCAAACGCACACTAAATAAATTCAAATCAAATACAATGTCAAAATGCCGTCTTTGTGAATACACACATAAACACAGTCAGTCATGTCTTTAGTGAATGTGAACAGCTCGATTAAAATAAATCAGATGCGTGTCTATTTACCAGAGCCGTGCGTTAGCTGACGGTTACTAAATCATAGTAATGTTTGTGTAAAGTGAATCGATACACACTGACGTTTCATGTATTTGTAAAGATTTCAGAAACACTTAATATTAATGCAAAATACTATGCCTTTAATTTAGTATTTCCCATGACCCAGGTTTGGTTAGCAAGTTATGTAACTCTTTACATAGGCCTGTGGGCTAATTAAACAGTAATAACGTTAACTACTGTGACAGTGAACAAACAACTCACTATTCGTACACAGTATATCCATGTATTAAAAACAGAGAGAGCATATTTTATAAACGATGAATTCATATTTATGCTAAATGTGTTTAGGTTAAGCACATTTATTAATTAAAATGTGTTTATGAATTGGCTTACTAGTTTGCAAATGAGTTAAGTGCCATGTTAACTGTACTTTTTATAAAGTGTTACCCAGTTGTATTTTTTACATTTGATCATTCAATTTCTGTAGTATTTCTTACTTCAATGCTATTGTTAAATGGATCTACTGTATATTTGACTGTATAAATCAGCTGTTTTTTAGTACATCAGACCAAATGTGTTTATGAATTGGCTTACTAGTTTGCAAATGAGTTAAGTGCCATGTTAACTGTACTTTTTATAAAGTGTTACCCAGTTGTATTTTTTACATTTGATCATTCAATTTCTGTAGTATTTCTTACTTCAATGCTATTGTTAAATGAATCGACTGTATATTTCTGTATATTTGACTGTATAAATCAGCTGTTTTTTAGTACATCAGACCTAAAAACTGTAATGTTTCTTAAAATGCAGCTGTTGCCTTCTCTCGTTCAGCGTAAGCAGGATTCGATTCAGTTTGATCAACATTTAGATTTGGACGCTAGGTGGATTCGCAGCACAGCTGTGTGCGCAAGAGCGTTTCATTCTGCTCTTTCAGTTCTGAACTCAAATTAAAATAACACTGAACAAACAACATATGAATCCACACACTTAAAGCATCTTTCTGGCGGTGCGGTGAACACTAATAACGGCTTGCGTTTCTCTCCCAAACGGATGTAAGTTCAGTGAGCGGGACGAAATCACGAGAGCAACAAACGCATGTGTGCAGCTATGAACCGTAATTATTAGGGATGCACCGAATGTTCGGCAACCGAAATTATTATTTCCGAATAAGCGAAAAGACAGAATAAATTGTACCGAACAATGATATGACGTGATCAAATAGCACCCAGCGCAGAGTGAGAGGCGCGCACCAATGCAGCACACAGGTCAGCAGTGTGGAAGCATTTAAACTGTCGGAGAAAGACGCAATAATCATTACAAGCACCGACAGCGAGAGACTGTTTAGCACTGCAGCGCATGTCTTCAGTGAGAAGAGGAAGGGGTGATTGTTGCTGGTTACTGTATGATGATTGAAATGGCCTTAAACAATTAGTAGATACACTGCAGAACGTTATGTTTTCTAATACACGCAGCAGCAGATCTGCTTGTTAACCAGGGTTAGGAGTCCGAAGCGCGAGGAACATCTGCGCTGATACAGTCGTCAGTTGCTCAGTCACATTTTTATGAATTTTTACAAGGCATGTGACAATGCGATACGTACGACGTATTCGTAATGAGACTCATTTATAAATCTGTTATCAACAAAAATAAGCCCTGAGGTCTTCCTGCGCGTTTCCGCCAAAATAAAAGTTGAGAAAAAGCAAGAACTCTTATCAACATTCATAAATGTTAGTATTGTAATTTTACTGTTGTTCTGTAAAATAAAATAAAAAGTAAGACAATAATAATGATAATAATCATTACAACAGCTCTGTTTTAATACATTTATTACAACATTCACACGTAGTGTTCAAATTAGGATCTGTCATATTTTCTAATGTTTTAAGAAGTCTCTTCTCAGCAAGGCTGCTTGATTTTGGCTTTTTAATTTATGCAATGGTGAAAAAAAATTTGGCAAAATACATGGAGAAAAAACTCTGTGTTCGGCTTCGGCCAAGAATTTTCATTTCGGTGCGTCCCTAGTAATTATGACAGATATATTTGTGATAGTTAACGTGTAAAATTTCATTTATTTTTATTTTCAAAGAGTGAAATTAAAAAAAATAATAATAATTTGTCTCAGAGAACGGTGAAACTTTCCTGGTATTGGTACCAATTAGGGTTGTGCGATTAATCGACGCTCTAATTGGTTTTCTTTTGGAAATATGTTTCAAATTCACACTGAATGCATAAATGACTGTAAAGCATGTCTGTGTCAAAATCGTGATTAAAATCGAAATCCCAATATTGATCAAAGAAATCGTGATAGGTTTTTTTTGTCCATATCGCACAGCCCTAGTACCAATACTGCAGTTCTGGTCCAGTGACAACGCTAGTCTCCACAAAATGAGAGAGCATTTAGAAAGATATACAACACAGTGCTGCTGATTTTCCTGATTGTAATCTTTTATCTCTAGCTTCATATGCGGGATGTTTTCATCACCATCACATGTTGATTATGTCAGAGTGATGATAAACCAGAGTCCTGCAGACTTCAGCTCCAGCACACTGAATAAACTCCTCACAGCATATCAGCTAGTGTGCTTCTGGAGTTCACACAGGGCTCCGCGAGCAGAGACTGAACTGCTGTCAGAGTCTCATGAGAGTCAGTGACGTCCAGGCTATAATGTGATGAGTCAAAGGCACATGCTTTGGTTTGTTCAGTGGTAGAAGCACAGAGGCTGGTCTCGGTCCACCTCTGCTTTCCTGCCTAAATAAAAACCTTTATGGATTTAACGTTTGGTAGAAAATAAATAATTACTAAAAAAACAATAATAACAATTTCTAAATTACTACTGTACAGTAGAATGTACTTCTCAAATAATAACAATAGTTTATTAAAACATTGTGTTAGTAAGCAATATCACAGTTTGTCTGCACTAATGTGATTACCACCATATTTGATATTGAATTTGCACTGAATCTTAAACAAAATACAGAAAAATTAAAAACAACAAAATGTCTGGAGAGAATTTTTTTATATATATATATATACATGAAAAAATGTTAGTCTTTTGTTAGTCTATCCTGAACCCATAAGATGCGGCGCTGCTGCGTTGTTCAAAATATTGTGGAAGGAGAAGATCTACAGCAAAACTGAAACCAAGCCGTCCACACAGAACACATATTTACCACCTTCTCTAGAGGGACATCTATCACCGCTGCACTCGCGTCTCGCACAAGAGCCGCATGTTTAGAAAGCCGAGTAATATTAATGTAAGTTCTTAAAAAACACGTCTCGAGACTTTATGGTGGTTTTTCCTCCATCCCACTGCATCTCATGTTTTTAAATGATGAAAGTACTCTTTGTGATTGGTTTTCGGCTCTTTGTATTAAACTATAAATACATGATGCTGTTTTGTTTCTAATTGTTTAAGCAACTTAATTTCTTTTGTTAGTCTATCCTGAACCCATAAGATGCGGCGCTGCTGCGTTGTTCAAAATATTGTGGAAGGAGAAGATCTACAGCAAAACTGAAACCAAGCCGTCCACACAGAACACATATTTACCACCTTCTCTAGAGGGACATCTATCACCGCTGCACTCGCGTCTCGCACAAGAGCCGCATGTTTAGAAAGCCGAGTAATATTAATGTAAGTTCTTAAAAAACACGTCTCGAGACTTTATGGTGGTTTTTCCTCCATCCCACTGCATCTCATGTTTTTAAATGATGAAAGTACTCTTTGTGATTGGTTTTCGGCTCTTTGTATTAAACTATAAATACATGATGCTGTTTTGTTTCTAATTGTTTAAGCAACTTAATTATATATGGTTTATAAACATTATGCACTTTTTTCAAAGATAGTCGTTAGGGCTGGAACGGTTCAACTTACTCACGGTTCGGTTCGTATCACGGTTTTAGAGTCGCGGTTTCGGTACGGTTCGGTATGTGCTTTAGGGAAAAACTATACTGTCAAATAAAAATAATGAAAATAAGAACAATCTATCTAACTACCAGCAACAGCACGAATGAATACAATAGAGTAAAGATACAAATAAAATAAACAGTGCTTTCAGGGTTTTTCTAGGTAGGTCTAACATTAGTTTTCAGGTACAGAAATTGAATAAAGTAATGAAATGTAAAATAGCATTGCATATTTGACTGTGTACATTAAAGATGAATCTTTATTAAAGTTACAAAAGCTATTCAGTCAAGAGCAGTGAGTGATTTCTTTGTTGTTGCTGTTTGATTAATATTAAGAAAGTGCTGTCACTTTAAGAGAATGCACTGATACAGTACGGTCGTTCAGGAGAGAAGACAAAAGCGTTTTCTCCCTAACTGAAATTATGCCTTTTAATTTTGAATATTGATCATATTTAAGTACAAAATTTGCATTTAGTTTTTCAG
Source organism: Sinocyclocheilus rhinocerous (assembly GCF_001515625.1). Lineage (NCBI taxonomy): Eukaryota > Metazoa > Chordata > Actinopteri > Cypriniformes > Cyprinidae > Sinocyclocheilus > Sinocyclocheilus rhinocerous. Next base: position 75,059 of record NW_015630061.1, on the reverse strand, counting down.
CCATTTTGACATCCCTAGTGCTCAAGGCCCAATGCAAAGCAGGAGTAATAAGTAATTAACAGATAATGCCCAAATGTGTGGAACGATCCAAGAGCTGCACGTCTTTCACAAAAACAAATATGCTCTTCATTACAGGCAGCCTATTTTACCGCAAGTTCCCAGTTCATTTTCAGTGGGAGGGACTCACATTCACATGAATCCTGATGCACAAATGCTAGCTTTGCTCAAGATAAAAACATGATCTTTTCACAGCCTCCGCATGTCGTCGACAAACCAGAGATGACTTCATTCAAACTCAATCTAAGATAATATAAACAATGCAATACATTGATTTTCCTCACTTTTTACCAAGACTTTATATACAATGCTGACTAAACAGTCTCAATTTACACTTGTGCACATAAGTAGAGCTATTGACTAGAGCCCGACCGAAATGGGTTTTTTGGGGCCGATACCGATATTAGGGAGTAAAAAAAGGCAGATATTGATATATCGGCCGATAGTGTGTATGTATATTATAGTACAGTACCAGTCAAAAGTTTGGACACTTTCCCATTCATGTGTCCAAATATTTGACTGGTACTATATATATATAGTATATACATAAACAGAATATATATACAAACACATTTTTTGCAATGATAACTCAAATGTGGTGATCAACACTTATAATGACGTGACAGAGATATGTAAGGGCATTTAACAATTTAACAAACTTTATTATCCAAAATGAGTCTGACATCAGTGCACTGAACAGTAAAGTTGAAGTTTATCCAACTTTAATTAAATTAAATTCCATTCAACTTTATTGCGCTGGTGTCACTATCTCGCGAACGCGCCGGCGGATCTCCACCAAACTCGGGGGATCCCTTCAGCTCAAGGAGCCCTCTCGAACGCCACCCTCCGCGCGCCTGTAGCCCCCCGGGATCGCTAGATCAGTCGGCGCCAGACCGCGAATTTAACCACCCATAACTCCCGAACCCCGGGGGCTATCCACGCAGGGGTGGTCTCATTCGAAAGCGGGCCTCTAGACGTACACTCAATTCGGCGTTCGAGAGGGTTCCTCGCGCTGAAGGGATCCCCCGAATTTGGTGCAGATTCGCCGCGCCGTTATGGAGATATGGCCGTTCAAAGTTTCAATGGTTTTCCATAGACTTAAGCTTTAAAGCGTTTCATCCAGGTCTGCAGTAGCAAACAATAGAGCGCGCTCTGCTGGACAAACTAAGTAATTACACCATTTCAAGCATTTTATCTGCGTTATATGCTCTGTAAAAAAAATTTCATATCGGCGGCATATTCACCGATATATCAGCGACAGGCTCATATCGGCCGATAATATCGGCAAAACGATATATCGGTCGGGCCCTACAATTGACACAGATTTCACAATTCGATTTTGATTCACAAGCTTGCGATTCAACTTAATTATTTTGGATAGATATCAAGTAGGCTACAGTACATGGCAAATTCTCAAGAAAAAAATAAAAATTCTCATCTAATGCTGTGAAATATACATGAGTCAGTTTGCACTATATTACTATAACATTGAAGGTTTAAATTAACTGGTTTATATACAAACGCTTAGAATACACTCAAAGTTGAGTGCTTATTTTTCTAGCTGACTAATGAGTTTATGGTCACCGAATATGTTTTTTTTTTCTGAGGAAAATGTGACATTACGTGACATTGTTTCCAAGCTGTTATACTGACATCTTTCCATGGCTGAAACACTGAGCGATTACATGACAGAATATGGATTTCGGCAAGTTCTACTCTTTCTTTTAGCCTACCTTCAGATGTTCATTCATGTTTATTTCATGCTGAAACTGTTATTAAAGTAGGGCTGCAACAAACGATTATTTTGATAAATCGATCAACCTAACAATTATTAGAACGATTAATCGACTAATCATCGATTATTTCGCTGATTAATCAGTAGACATTTTTTTATTATTTATCTTTTGCAATTAATTAAAATATTGAGTTATACATATTCTAACAAATAAATTAAGGTAATCACTTCAGCTTTTGAAAGTCATATTATTTAATTACAATTATACAATTAATTATACAAAAATATTTTGGCACACAAAATGAGGTGGCAGAGAAACTCTTATTCACCATTTAATTAGCTATATGAAAAAGTAGCTGAATGACACATCATTCTGCCTAAAATCTCTTTTTGTAAGTCATATGGATAAGAAACAAAATAAAGGTTAAGTGATAAGACGTTTTATTTTTGGATAAGCTATTTTATTCACAACAATCGCTCTTAAAATACCGTATAGGGTTATGATAATCAAAACAGTCCTGAGCTAGATCAAGCTTTGATCTCTGCAAACCAAACTTTAACAACTTTAATTAAACTTGTTTCCCCCCACTAGTAAAAAGATGTTATCATTAGCTAGCTCCAACACTGGAGAGCTGCGTTATAACAGAAAATAAAGTAAAATAAAGCGACATTGACTCTGGTTTTTCATGTTTAATACTGTAAAGCTGCTTGATTTAAGGCCATCTATTGCATAAAGTACTAAATAAATAAAGGTGACGTGACTGGACTTTATCACTCAGTGTTTTTTTAATTTTACAGTGGGGTAATTTTGGTGCAGTAGCACGAGATAGCTTGATTTCAAACTTTGAATTGAATAAAAAATGACAAGTAAGCAGTCAGTAATAAAATAAGAACAAATAAAGAAATTACTAATGATAGCAAAAATAAAAAATAACGATAGGCCTAAAACTTAAATAAATAGCTTTTTAGTTTTTCAGGTAGGTCTAACAGTAGGGCTATTAAGAGATTTTTTTTTTTTACCAATTATCCAAATAATGTTTAGTCCTAGAAAGCTATTATTATCAGAGGACACAAAGCATAGCGGTTAACAGATCAATGAATGAGAGGGCAGTGTTTCCAGAGTTGCCCATATACCACACCATGTTACAGTAGAGCTATTGCAGATAGAAACAATACTGTACTACATAGATGTTTCCTGTCGACTCAATGTTTGAGTGGACTTTGCTGTTCTGATGAGCATGAACGGTAGAGCCCTGCAGCCCGGGCCCGACGGGCCACAAGCTTTTTTACGCCCCTGGGGCAAGGCTTCGGGCCAATTTTCACGGCAGACGCGGGCCGGGCCTCGGGCCTGTTTTAGGCTTCTTCTTATTTTTATATTTTAGACATCCATCAATTAGTGATGAAAAAAATTGCCGCGCTTGTGGAAACAACAGGAGACCATGCTGCCGTGACTGTAAGAGCGGCTCGACGGTGTTCAGTGTCCAGCAGCATGTATGGTGCGTGCCGTCAGCGCAGCTGAACAGTTCTGCGTTCAAATGCACACAATAGCCTTAAGCTTGCCACAAAGCACTGGCAAAAGTAATTACCATGAATGTGTCCGGGGGAAACAGTAAGGAGATATTTGAATTATTTACTAATAATTAGTAATTACTAGTGTTTTCTGAGTCGGTGTCGCAAAGATGAAGATGTCGATCCTGACTCGCCATCTCCTCATTACGTGCCTTTAGATAAGTTTCCATTTTACGGATTATAATTATAATGAAAGAGTTTTTGATTTGTTTTATTTCATTAAGTAGTCACAACGTTTTGTTGATATTGTGAGTGCACACAAATAAAAGTAGACCCTTTACAGTTACGAATGATGTATTACTCTTACCTTTGAGCAAAAATAACGGCGTATCCACTGAAAAAAACACAAGTGATCGCGCTGGCGCCTCCATGTCCTGCAGAGCACGCTTTAGCTTCCACTCTCCGTACAAACTATTGGATATAGCGCACATTTATCTAGGTTTAACGTTTAAACGTTGTTATATGCTTGAACTGTTTTATATCTATAGATTTTATTTTAGTCAAGTCGTGATGATTTGAGAAGGATAAATTGATCAAACATATGCTCACTGTCTGCCGCTGGCCGCTTGGTCGTTACTTTAAAAAACTAAAACTTATATTTAACGCACAAAAAATGCTCCAAACGTTTTTCTAAATTAACTTAATAAAAAAAAACTAAACGGGATAATACGCAGTGCGTCACACCACGTGACAGTGAATCCTGAGCGGTGAACTTATTTTCAGCAGCCGGAATTTCAGTGCATCTCTAATTATTGGCGACATCAGAAATGAATATTATATAATATACGCTTTTTTTTACATTTTAGCCATTTAAAAATATTAAAAAATGATTTTTTACACGGCACCCGGTTGGGAAACACTGCATTAGGTCATATGAGATCAAACGACTACTCGACAACAAAAATATTTGTCGACAATGTTTTATTGTCGACGTTGTCGATAATGTCGACTAATCGTTTCAGCCCTATATCAAAGTGGAGGAGATGATCAGCTGAACCGAGGCGCTACAGCGAACCGTCACTGCACATTAAACAGCGCCAAAACGGCATTTATTGTTTGACTATTGTAACAAAACATACAGAATTTGAAATCTGAGACATTGTTTCCTATCAAAAGCAACAAATTACAAAGCTTATTGCGATTTATTGGATGGGAGGTGCACTACAATGTTTCCTTCATTAACTGAAAACTAGACTAATCAATTCTTGGGATTTAAGAATCAATATCGTTTCATAAAATGAGAATCAATTAAAATTGAGAAATCAATATTTTACACCCAGTCCAACTCCTACCCAGCCCTTTCGACTGAAAGATGCTCTGCCAAAACAATGGAGCAAATCACAATGTTGGAGATCTTTTCTGCCATGGAAGATAATGAACAAGAAACACTAGACCGTATCAAGCTGTGGCTGCCACTTCACTGGCACCTCTTGCTCCTTTACTGATAACCATACAGGTGCATCTCAATAAATTAGAATGTCGTGGAAAAGTTCATTTATTTCAGTAATTCAACTCAAATTGTGAAACTCGTGTATTAAATAAATTCAATGCACACAGACTGAAGTAGTTTAAGTCTTTGGTTCTTTTAATTGTGATGATTTTGGCTCACATTTAACAAAAACCCACCAATTAACTATCTCAACAAATTAGAATACTTCATAAGAACTTCATACTTCAATAAAAAAAACATTTTTAGTGAATAGTTGGCCTTCTGGAAAGTATGTTCATTACTGTACATGTACTCAATACTTGGAGGGGGTTCCTTTTGCTTTAATTACTGCCTCAACTCGGCATGGCATGGAGGTGATCAGTTTGTGGCACTGCTGAGGTGGTATGAAAGCCCAGGTTTCTTTGACAGTGGCCTTCAGCTCATCTGCATTTTTTGGTCTCTTGTTTCTCATTTTCCTCTTGACAATACCCCATAGATTCTCTATGGGGTTCAGGTCTGGTGAGTTTGCTGGCCAGTCAAGCACACCAACAACATGGTCATTTAACCAACTTTTGGTGCTTTTGGCAGTGTGGGCAGGTACCAAATCCTGCTGGAAAATGAAATCAGCATCTTCAAAAAGCTGGTCTGCAGAAGGAAGCATGAAGTGCAAAATTTCTTGGTAAACGGGTGCAGTAACGTTGGTTTTCAAAAAACACAATGGACCAACACCAGCAGATGACATTGCACCCCAAATCATCACAGACTGTGGAAACTTAACACTGGACTTCAAGCAACGTGGGCTATGAGCTTCTCCACCCTTCCTCCAGACTCTAGGACCTTGGTTTCCAAATGAAATACAAAACTTGCTCTCATCTGAAAAGACGACTTTGGACCACTGGGCAACAGTCCAGTTCTTCTTCTCCTTAGCCCAGGTAAGACGCCTCTGACGTTGTCTGTGGTTCAGGAGTGGCTTAACAAGAGGAATACGACAACTGTAGCCAAATTCCTTGACACGTCTGTGTGTGGTGGCTCTTGATGCCTTGACCCCAGCCTCAGTCCATTCCTTGTGAAGTTCACTCAAATTCTTGAATCGATTTTGCTTGACAATCCTCATAAGGCTGCGGTTCTCTCGGTTGGTTGTGCATCTTTTTCCTTCCACTCAACTTTCTGTTAACATACTTGGATACAGCACTCTGTGAACAGCCAGCTTCTTTGGCAATGAATGTTTGTGGCTTACCCTCCTTGTGAAGGGTGTCAATGATTGTCTTCTGGACAACTGTCAGATCAGCAGTCTTCCCCATGATTGTGTAGCCTAGTGAACCAAACTGAGAGACCATTTTGAAGGCTCAGGAAACCTTTGCAGGTGTTTTGAGTTGATTAGCTAATTGGCATGTCACCATATTCTAATTTGTTGAGACAGTGAATTGGTGGGTTTTTGTTAAATGTGAACCAAAATCATCACAATTAAAAGAACCAAAGACTTAAACTACTTCAATCTGTGTGCATTGAATTTATTTAATACACGAGTTTCACAATTTGAGTTGAATTACTGAAATAAATGAACTTTTCCACGACATTCTAATTTATTGAGATGCACCTGTACTACAAACAATTATTTCAATTTTCTGCACAGAATAAGGTAGAAAATATACTTTGTAGTTTCTGTACTGTAATAAATGATGTGCCAATTAACACTGCATCATTCATAAATTGCATTTATTTATTGTGTTTATTGTCTTAACGTTTCATGCATCTTTACGGATTATGATTATAATGAAAGAGTTTTTGTTTTTGTTTTTGATTTGTTTTATTTCGTTAAGTAATTTAAAGCTTTCTATAGATATATTTATCATGTCTGTGAGCATGTGGCATGTATTCGCTGAGTTTCGGTTAATTTTTGTGAAGCGCTCCTGTTGAAGACGAGACGGCAGAAAGCGCATCATGTTTGATTTCTTTATTTTATACAAGCACAACGTTTTGTTGATATTGTGAGTGCACACAAATAAAAGTAGACCCTTTACAGTTACGAATGATGTATTACTCTTACCTTTGAGCAAAAATAACGGCGTATCCACTGAAAAAAACACAAGTGATCGCGCTGGCGCCTCCATGTCCTGCAGAGCACGCTTTAGCTTCCACTCTCCGTACAAACTATTGGATATAGCGCACATTTATCTAGGTTTAACGTTTAAACGTTGTTATATGCTTGAACTGTTTTATATCTATAGATTTTATTTTAGTCAAGTCGTGATGATTTGAGAAGGATAAATTGATCAAACATATGCTCACTGTCTGCCGCTGGCCGCTTGGTCGTTACTTTAAAAAACTAAAACTTATATTTAACGCACAAAAAATGCTCCAAACGTTTTTCTAAATTAACTTAATAAAAAAAAACTAAACGGGATAATACGCAGTGCGTCACACCACGTGACAGTGAATCCTGAGCGGTGAACTTATTTTCAGCAGCCGGAATTTCAGTGCATCTCTAATTATTGGCGACATCAGAAATGAATATTATATAATATACGCTTTTTTTTACATTTTAGCCATTTAAAAATATTAAAAAATGATTTTTTACACGGCACCCGGTTGGGAAACACTGCATTAGGTCATATGAGATCAAACGACTACTCGACAACAAAAATATTTGTCGACAATGTTTTATTGTCGACGTTGTCGATAATGTCGACTAATCGTTTCAGCCCTATATCAAAGTGGAGGAGATGATCAGCTGAACCGAGGCGCTACAGCGAACCGTCACTGCACATTAAACAGCGCCAAAACGGCATTTATTGTTTGACTATTGTAACAAAACATACAGAATTTGAAATCTGAGACATTGTTTCCTATCAAAAGCAACAAATTACAAAGCTTATTGCGATTTATTGGATGGGAGGTGCACTACAATGTTTCCTTCATTAACTGAAAACTAGACTAATCAATTCTTGGGATTTAAGAATCAATATCGTTTCATAAAATGAGAATCAATTAAAATTGAGAAATCAATATTTTACACCCAGTCCAACTCCTACCCAGCCCTTTCGACTGAAAGATGCTCTGCCAAAACAATGGAGCAAATCACAATGTTGGAGATCTTTTCTGCCATGGAAGATAATGAACAAGAAACACTAGACCGTATCAAGCTGTGGCTGCCACTTCACTGGCACCTCTTGCTCCTTTACTGATAACCATACAGGTGCATCTCAATAAATTAGAATGTCGTGGAAAAGTTATTGGCATGTCACCATTTTCTAATTTGTTGAGATAGTGAATTGATTGGTTTTTGTTAAATGTGAGCCAAAATCATCACAATTAAAAGAACCAAAGACTTAAACTACTTCAGTCTGTGTGCATTGAATTTATTTAATACACGAGTTTCACAATTTGAGTTGAATTACTGAAATAAATGAACTTTTCCACGACCTTCTAATTTATTGAGATGCACCTGTACATGCCAGCTCGGCTAGACACAGCTATGTAAATATAGGTACATGTCAACAAAGATATAAACATAAGAAAGTGACTCAAAATGTTATAGCATTGGAACAAGACACTTCCTTTTGCTTTAAACCACTTTCAGGTTGCTTCTTCAGCATGTGTTGCGAACTGATCTGTTTGAAGACGAAAGGCTGATTGCAGTTCGCTTTCATGATCATGATCACAGTTAAGGTTGCCATGATTAAAGGAATAGTTTACCTGAAAATTACTATTATGTCGGCATTTACAAATGTCAACGGTACATGAAAAACGCACAACGTTTTTTTTTACAGGGTTTGCCTTTCTAGAGCACATATTGACCGATGCCAGGAATTAAAAATGCCAAATATATCACTCAGCAACTTACAGCGCTACGGTATGATTAACACACAACACGTTGTTGTGCTGCTGCTGAGGAAAAAGCTAAAAACTACAATGAAGCAGCAGCTCTCACATTCAACAGGTGCATGCACAAAACAGCGAAGAAACTAGTAAATGAAGCAGAAATTCTGCTGGCAGCAGGACGATTGAATAAAGCATCCACACAGAAACACACAAGAGACGCAAGATCTAGAAATGCAGCTTTTTCTAATGTGAGCGCAGGGTTTTCAGAATGTGCGCTGCGATCTTTTGTAGCTGCACAATTTTAACAAAGCAAACTGTGTCTATTACAGCGTTTTATGTTTGTTGGTCTGCTGCTGTTGTGTCAAAGGTTTCAACTTTCAATGTGTTTTTGCAGCGCTGAGATTTACGGTCATGTCCACTGACTGCATGAATGCAATGGCCATTCTGAAGGGATGTTTCTCATGCACTCATTTCCTTGAGAACCGACGGAAGAAATGTATTCGCATGCATCACTGGCACAGATGAAATACCACCAGTACCACAAAACACCAGAGTAAAAGGAATGTCCGAGTCTTACTGCATTCTCACATACACTCCTTTTACAGTATATTCAACAAGGCAAAGCCACGGCGTAGAGACGGCTTCAAACTGATAGTGAGAGGGCAGACAGTCATTCTCGCGATGTAATTTTGCTTGATTAACCGATAACATGAGTTTGATAAATGTTCGATATAATGTTTATGCACCAGAAGCAGAACGAAACGTTTATCGCTCGGCTCAAAGTTCAAACGACAGCGCAGCGGTTGCGAGCTTCACTAGAGCAGATGCATTACTCGCTGATGAGTCTCGACACACAACACTAAACAGAGCTGTGAGATCCAGTGTGAAGCGCCTGAAGAACACAAATGACTCGGTGATATAAGCTAGTTTAGAGTAGGGATGTGCGGCTCTAGTCGACTAAACGGTACAGCTCCTACTAGTCGACACTGAAAACAATAGTCGATTACACGACAAAAAAAACAACAGCATGATTTTATCATTCAAATTACCGTCATTTTAACATTGCATTTAAAACATTTTAAATAACAAGTTAAAATAAAAAGTTTGAAAAATAATATATTATTTTTAAAAGTTTATCTGGGCGGAAACTACATTTTTACCTCAGACCTCACATGCGTTTTCTTCGTGTCAGTTGCGGCGAGTTAAAAAATGACCACGCGAAAGACGAGAAGGTGTGGGATTATTTTGAATTAGAAGGAAACGGAAAAGTTTTGTGTAAACTGTATAATGTCAAATTGTCTTACAATAACTCCACTGGAGCGATGCGTAATCATATTCAATACAGGCACGTAGGCGTTAGCTTAGAGGCTGGCCAAAGCCAGCAAATGTCAATCACGTCATTCACTACAACC
>NW_015630061.1:61144-64926 GCF_001515625.1 Sinocyclocheilus rhinocerous | reverse complement strand
GACCGCCTAAAATGAAATGATGATAACGCGAGGCAAGTGTGCGGCAAGCGAATTCATTGAGGGATTTGACAGTGTGATTTATAGATTAAGTATTTCAAATATAGGCTATGCTACATGCACGCACAGAGTTTTTTTTTTCTTCTTACCATCTTTTGGGGGTTTCTTGCTTTTAGACTAGTCGGATTACAAAACTTTCGTTTAAACGTCAGTCAAATTAGTCGTTGCGCACATCCCTAGTTTAGAGCAGATGAAACAGCGCTGACAAACAGCAGAAACACTGTGAGCAACGATGGAGTCAGAAGATCTTCAGTCTACGAGGTAGGGCTGGGAAAATAAATTGATGCATCACGAATCGAGAAATGATTCAGCATCGAATGCATGGCGATTCTTTCTCGAGTGGATTCTGAGGTTAGTTTTGAACAGCAGATGGCGCTGCATTCTTTAGAAACAGCCAAATCCTTACACACACTTGAACCTAAAATAATCATTCATAAGATTGGAAAAGGTTGAAGCGAATCACAAGGGTGTTCACAGTGGACTGTGTTTACATTAATCTGGCGTCATAAAAGCATTCTGAGCCGAGGTGAAATTACAGACTCAGCCGAACGCACAAGCGCTCTTCTTCATGAGTGTTTGAGTGTGTGGATAAAAACTAGAGTCATCTGCTGTTAAAATATAAGCTCAGAATCCATTCCAGAGAATCACCATGCATTCGGAAGATCTCAGAATCGATTCCGCATCGATTTACTGTCCTACGAATGAAGAATGAAGCTCCTATGCTTGAGAAGGGCTCTGTGAAGCCAGAAGCTGGCCACATGGGTCGGGTGCCAGGTATACCTTACAACACTGATCAGCTCTGTCAGAGTCCAGTACCTCGTATTAAGAAAAACGCAAGCAAGTTTGGAACAGCGGCACGTGATTAAATTGTGTGAAATTTAGTGCTGGCCGATACGCTAGATAATCATATCATCCTAACGTCAGCCTGTGAGAATAATGTGTTTTTTTTACTTTAAACCGCATAAACACATTTCATTACACCAAATACACAAAATACTGTTATTTTTAGCAGCGTCATATGACCTCTTTAAGAGATGTGCTTTTAACATAGCTTTGAAAACCGGTAGTGAGTTAATAGATCTGATAGTACGAGGGAGGTCATTCCACAGTTTTGGACCGGCTCGTGAAAAGGCTCTATCTCCCCTGTGGTTGTATTTTGTCCTAGTAACACAAAGGATGTGTTGATTTTCGGAAAAATTATGAACACAGTAATCGAGATCGCCCCCTTTCCAGCGGTGCTCTTACGCTCCTCCATAAAAGCCCAATTCCACGCGCAAATCAGTAAAATCAGTCACGAGACTTTCGCAAAACGGGACGTGCTTGATTTATTAAAGTATATTAGATTTATTCATGTTTTTAAAAGCGTGAAAGAGAGCTTGCGCTGTTCCTCGGGAGGATTACTGTGTATGCGCTCAAAATCAGAACAAAGTCAACTTTTAACGCCAATTAAACGGTCAATTACACGCAAAAATGTGTCAAAATGCAGTGATTAGTGATTATTCACATAAACCCTCGTCGGTTATGTAATAAATGAATGTAAAGCGTTGAGAATGAAAATATGTGTGTAACAGTAAATTGGATCCGTGCAGCTCTTAAAGTGACAGCAGCCTAACATTCCTGCTGCGACCGTGAGCTTAATATTAATCAAACAACAAATACAAAATATCTCCCTGCTCTTGGCTGAAAGACTTTTGTAGCTTTTGTAACAAAGGAAGTTTAAATCTTACAGTGAAGACTATGCTGTTTTGTTATTCAATTTATCTTGTAGGCTACTTTAATACTTTAGACTTGCATTAAAAACGTAAAGCACAGTTTGTTTCATTTGTATCTTTTTTTATTCCATTGTATTACTTTGCTTTTTTAGTACAGTTTAATTATTTTCACTAATTTTGAGGACCTTTTGTTGTTGTTTTTTTAACTAATATTAGTTACTCTAGTACTCTGCTGTGGTATTGAGAATTGTGACATTTCGCTGGTCTCTAAAATGTAGATGTCATTGCAACCTTATTTACAGGAAATATATATTTGATATATATCACTATCTTTAAATAATCTTCCGTATAAATATATATATAGGTTTTTTATTTCATGTGGGGCCATTGACTTCCACAGTATGTGTTTCTTCAGTAGGCTACGGTCAACTATAGCAACAGCTATTTTATTAGGGGAGAAAATGCAATTTGAGTTCTCCTTCAAATCATACAGCCCTACTTTACAAGCTTCATTTACCCTTGCTGTGCTTAGTGAAGAGAAAACTGGACATTTAGCCCACTTCTTATAAAACACAAGGATACTGTACATGGTCACTCAGCACAAAGCCCCAGCATTATGCTGTTGTTTACTGTAACTGTAAGAGAGCAATGTGTGTCTAATGCACTTCTCAGACAGACTGCGAGTCAAACTCTTGCTGCACATTCACACGAGACTGCTTCACTCCTGATACTGTCCTTTATTTTATTGTGAAGTCTTTTCCAGGTTAATACATCACACAACGCCACATTTGGACCGCAGGACTTAGGGTTTAGTTCACCGTGTAACACTGGCCTTCTGATCAGCACACACTCACTGCTGTTTCTGTGCGAGATAGCTTGCAACATTAAAGTGCTGGTCTCGTGTGATTTATCTGATCGTTTATGTTGCTGGAAGTGTAGGGTAAACTGCATTATGGGATACGAGATCACAGGCAGTGTGCAGACCAGACACAGTATATCCAGAAACAGTGCTATTCTCATCACATACACGATCAAGCGCTCCAGTGAAATCTACTTCTGACACGGGATTATTACATTATTATCACTATAAACGCCGCTTAGGTGCGTCAAATTATGCGTTTGGATCTGCCAATAACAAACCAGCAGTTCAGATGTATGTGTGTGTTCTGGACTCGTGAAAGCGAGTGTAATGTGGTTCATCATGATTTTTTATTCCATTGTATTACTTTGCTTTTTTAGTACAGTTTAATTATTTTCACTAATTTTGAGGACCTTTTGTTGTTGTTTTTTTAACTAATATTAGTTACTCTAGTACTCTGCTGTGGTATTGAGAATTGTGACATTTCGCTGGTCTCTAAAATGTAGATGTCATTGCAACCTTATTTACAGGAAATATATATTTGATATATATCACTATCTTTAAATAATCTTCCGTATAAAGTGTTGGTCGTATGACCCACGAATAAGCGTGATTATGAGCAGGCCTAGCTCTGTCTGCTCACACCGAAGCGCACCCGTTTGGTCTTAACGTGACTGAACGGACAAACGCAAGAAAAAGTACGTCGGAATTATTCCTTCCATGTTTTTAATAATCATAACTCTACAGTTAGTTTATATAGTGAAGACTACGCAGTATTATTTTACATCCAGTTACTTAATTTCAGTAGTGTCTTACCTAAATATTATTGATCGAGCTATCGGAAAAACTTCTTTATTTGTACATTTGTTATATTGTTTATTTGTGGTATTTCTTGCCATTTCTTATTTGATTACTGAGTGTTTGCTTGTCTTTAATAATGTTTGAACATTGTATTACTTAAGCTAGAGGTTTTGTTTGTGCTATAAGAATCAGAATCAAGAATTGTGAAATTTGATCAGTAAGGCTTTGGTGTGAAAACAAGCTGTTTGGCAGGGTATATTAAAATCTGAACCATCTAAATCCTGAGTGTCCTGCCCTCTTACTATTATTATTACTACCACTACTACTTTATAGCAACCTGGTTTTATTATATA
>NW_015630061.1:58234-60679 GCF_001515625.1 Sinocyclocheilus rhinocerous | reverse complement strand
ATATATATATAGGTTTTTTATTTCATGTGGGGCCATTGACTTCCACAGTATGTGTTTCTTCAGTAGGCTACGGTCAACTATAGCAACAGCTATTTTATTAGGGGAGAAAATGCAATTTGAGTTCTCCTTCAAATCATACAGCCCTACTTTACAAGCTTCATTTACCCTTGCTGTGCTTAGTGAAGAGAAAACTGGACATTTAGCCCACTTCTTATAAAACACAAGGATACTGTACATGGTCACTCAGCACAAAGCCCCAGCATTATGCTGTTGTTTACTGTAACTGTAAGAGAGCAATGTGTGTCTAATGCACTTCTCAGACAGACTGCGAGTCAAACTCTTGCTGCACATTCACACGAGACTGCTTCACTCCTGATACTGTCCTTTATTTTATTGTGAAGTCTTTTCCAGGTTAATACATCACACAACGCCACATTTGGACCGCAGGACTTAGGGTTTAGTTCACCGTGTAACACTGGCCTTCTGATCAGCACACACTCACTGCTGTTTCTGTGCGAGATAGCTTGCAACATTAAAGTGCTGGTCTCGTGTGATTTATCTGATCGTTTATGTTGCTGGAAGTGTAGGGTAAACTGCATTATGGGATACGAGATCACAGGCAGTGTGCAGACCAGACACAGTATATCCAGAAACAGTGCTATTCTCATCACATACACGATCAAGCGCTCCAGTGAAATCTACTTCTGACACGGGATTATTACATTATTATCACTATAAACGCCGCTTAGGTGCGTCAAATTATGCGTTTGGATCTGCCAATAACAAACCAGCAGTTCAGATGTATGTGTGTGTTCTGGACTCGTGAAAGCGAGTGTAATGTGGTTCATCATGACCTTTATATCCTGGGATTTCTTGTCAAGCATTCTTCTTCAGCGGTCCACGACTGGCAGAGCTCGAGGCCTGATAACCTCCATACTTTTATTTAAGTCCTTTACGAGCCAACTGTCAGATCAAACAGACACCACGACACGCTCAGCCTCCCGAGCTGCTTTACCGCTAACCGAGAGCTCAATAACGACTAACGCTAGACGCTTAACGGCAACAAACTGGGCAGAAGACAGATCGCGACGCCACCGGATCATCGCGTTCTCGGCGGGTCGTAAACGAGCAGAAACAGCGCAGATCTGCTCGGCGTCGCTCTCTCGGAAGGCCTGCTCTGAAGCGCTTTTCTCACCGTGTCAGCGCCGCGGATCTGCGGACAGAACCAGGCCCAATCCCGCGCCGCCGCCGCCGCTGCCTCGCTCTCTTCTGACAGCTCTTCTGCGTTTCCCCCTCGGCTCCCCCTTAGTTTCTCTCTTCCTTTCTCTCTTCCAACAGATAAGAATCAAAATAGTGTCACACAATATGGCGGCCGTACAAGTGAGCGCCTCTCGCGAGACTTTTCGGGCGTCGAGAGAAGATAGCTCATGAATATTAATTAGGTCGTGCTCAAGCTGCTACGTGACCTTATGGACTACTTGCACAACTACTTCCGCGTTCTACTGATTACGGCTCGGGAGTTTCCGGTTAGCGTTCAGACAGTTTCTCATTAGAACGCAGATTATTACTACATTTTAGGGCTGGCATTTCTTTAAAAAACGATTAATCATATTCTCTGTGTTAACATGAATTATCTCCAACCTGCTGAAATGTTCCTATAAATATATTTCCCTTCCAAAAGTGCTTTCTGAATAATAAATACATATATTTCCCCACTAACCTGCCGCTTGTCTTCTCATGAACAGTGTTTTCCTTTTACTGATCATATTTCATACAGATACTTCTGATCTTATTCATCAGATCTCACAAACCCTGCAGCGTCACGTATGATTACCAGCCACGCTTTCTCAGATCGGTTTGTGTTACGCTCCGTTGAGTTTGGAACATTCTGTACACAGTAATCATCAGAATATGTCTTCTCTGTCTCTGAAAATATCCGGCTTTTGAAATCATCCCGCAATCTCTCATTTTATTAGGCGTTTAAGTCAACTGCATGATTACAGCACACTGACAATATACAGAACCGGAAATAACTGAGCCGTAATATTTCAAAACGGAAGTGCGTCACGAGGCTCAGTGCAAGTAGTCCATTAGAACGCCCACACAGAAGCTTACTATTAGGAGGATTCTAAGGGCCCACGCACTTTTGGGGCCCCCAGAGATCTGTTTTATTAGTAGTAACAGTAGTAGTAGTAATGTAATAGAAATTATAAATGTATCTACCAAAGAGTTACAAATAAAACAAAATTACGGCTTATTTCTGCATTTCCGGCAATATTATCTCCCCCCATTCACTGCATAGTTTCGTCCCGTCCTAAGTAGCCTAGAGTCACTGAGAGAGATCAGATGGTAAACTGTCAAATTAGAGATGTCTTCGAGTTCGAGGGGAGCAAACCGAGCCGGACGATTTGATCAGTCGCACTTTTAAACACATTTTAGTTTTGC
>NW_015630061.1:56651-58161 GCF_001515625.1 Sinocyclocheilus rhinocerous | reverse complement strand
TCCTACATAGCCTAGAGTCACTGAGTGAGATCAGATGGTCAACTGCCAAATTAGAGATGTCTTCGAGTTCGAGGGGGGGGCAAACCGAGCTTGACGATTTGGTCAGTCGCACTTTTAAACACATTTTAGTTTTGCAATAGAAAATCTACAAATTCACACTCTGATTACATACAGCAGCAGCAGGAGGCGCGTGAGGTTGTCAAGGCAACCAGATACGCGTATTACGGCTGCGCTTCTATTCTGCCACACTAAACTTAGCAATAAACACGTAGAAAATAATACACAATAAACATGTCTGTCAAAACTATCTCAAAGGAGGCTTTTATTAAGCAAATTAAGGAGTGTATTACTCATCCACTGTTTAAAAAAAAAATACTTTAGCTGGGTTTCCACAGGCAGGGTCACAATTATCTACAGTGTATGATGCTAAAGGTTTTTGAGTTAAGGTTTATAATGTAGAACATTTTTAACATTGTATGCTGTATGTGCATAGGTAGCTAGCAAACAAGGAATACAGTAAGTAAGCTAATAGTCACATTTAGCTGAGTAAGATCTAGGGTTGGGTATTGTTTGGGTTTTTTACGATACCGGTGCCAAATCGATACTTTTAAAACGGTACCGGTGCCTAAACGGTGCCTGAACCGATACTTTAAAAAAATTAAATAGATAAATACCCAAAATAGGATGGATTGGCCATTAATGAGCGCTATAAACACATTTAATGTGTGTTTCATTCATACTGGACGCCAGAGGGCGCCCTCACGCAGAAGCTCCACATGTGCATCACAGAAGTAATAGGACTCAGGAAATCCCTATACTCTTTGCTAATATTCGATAAAGGCATTGCTATCGCTGTAACTGAGTAAACAGAAGATATAAACGTTTTGAATGATAAAACAAAGACAATAAACACTCGACTGTGACAATGTATCGTTTATCTGTGTTATTCAAGCCATCTTTGGTATTTTCATCATGATTAAGTATATTTATAATCCATTGCTAATCGACAGTCTTTTTACCATATGCTTTTTACAGTATAGAACATATTTTCTGCCTCATTCTGTGACAAGAAGCCACTTCAGATCACAAAAGGAAGCAGTTGTGGAGTAAACACTTTATAGTGTTCTCTTTTGTTGGACAACAAGTTTAGAAACGCTTCTCATTGCAAGTCATTACAAGGGAAGTTTAGCTTTAGTAGGGTGACCATATTTTAGTTTTTCAAAAAGAGGACAGTAGTGGGTGGGGCTTCGCCTAACAGTATAAGTAGCAAGGTTTTTGTTTGTTTATTTGCTTATTTTGTTTTTATAATAAATAAAAAGAAAACAAATAGAAAGAACAGAAAAAGAATAGGGAATGCTAGTGCTAGAGGGTCATTTTTAAATAAAAATAAAACAATTCAATAGAACAGAAAAAAAACAGATAATGCAAGTGTTAGAAGGTCATTATTTATAATAAATAAAAAGAAAATAAGTAGAAAGAATAGAGAATGCTAGTGTTAGAGGCTCTTCTT
>NW_015630061.1:49904-56291 GCF_001515625.1 Sinocyclocheilus rhinocerous | reverse complement strand
TGTGTTTGTTTGCTTGTTTTGTTTTTATAATAAATAAACACAAAACAAGTAAATTGAATAGAAAAAGAATAGGGAATGCTAGTGCTAGAGGGTCATTTTTAAATAAAAATAAAACAAGTCAATAGAACAGAAAAAAAACAGATAATGCAAGTGTTAGAAGGTCATTATTTATAACAAAGAAAAAGAAAATAAGTAGAAAGAATAGAGAATGCTAGTGTTAGAGGCTCTTCTTAATAAAAAAAAAAAAAACAAGCAGATAAAATTAGAAGTAGCATTAGAATAGAGAGTGCTAGAGTTAGAGGGTCAAATGAAGATGAAAGAGATGTGTTTTCAGCCGTTTCTTGAAAATATTAAGGACTCAGCTGCTTGGATTGAGTTGGGCAGGTCATTCCACCAGGAGGGAACAGTTAATGTAGAAGTCCATGAAAGTTTTATCATAGGTAGAATGCAAAATGTTTCAATACAAGCATTTCAGTCAAATGTAATTTATGCAATATTTCAAACCTTTAACCCACTTGGGAAAATCAACCCATGGCAACAGTTTAAAAGTAGCCCAATTCTGTGGAAAAAAACGCGGACTTGGCAACCCTGCATCCAAGAAAAGCTGACTCCTCTTTGACTGACCACAGGTCGAGAATAAAGAGAGACGACTGACAAGACCATGCTGGAGTATTTGCTGCTCAACAGATTCTGAGCTCATTGACAAATATCTGATCTTGTAAGATGTGCTCCCTTTACACAGAGTGCCTGTGATCGCGAAATCGAAAGTGAAAGTAAACAGCGCAAACGCTCATTCAAAAATATTTAAATACACCGCATCCTGAGAGCGGCTCCCTGATGCGCCAAAATTATACACAATATTAGAATGTTTAAAGGAGTGGACACGAAAATCGCATGAGCGAAACACATGTTGCGGGAGCAGGCGGCAATGGTCAGAGATTCAGCGGGAGCGGGATTAAGAAAACAGCCGAATCCCGGGCATTTTGGGCGATTAAGAAATCCCGGCCGGATGCATTTTTGTAGGTCCAAAAAGAGGACATGTCCGGGGAAAAGAGGACGTATGGTCACCCTAGCTTTAGGCATTTTAATTTAAGAATGTTTAGCTTAGCTAGCTAACGGTATCTACCTGCTGCCATCAGAGCAAGTGTAATTACTGCATTCACGCGCTCCTCAGATGCTCTCATTTCCCTTTCCGACTTACTTTCGTGAATTTTCTCAGTCGAGAAATTATTTTTCACGTGCGGTGCCGGTGATCTTTACGTCCGTTTCGGAGAACAAATATTTCAATCGATCGCTCAAGCATTTAAGTGGCACGGAAATGAGGCACCGAAATCTGCGCTCTGATTCGGTTCTAGTAGCCTACATACATGGCACCGGGTTTCGGTACCCAACCCTAGTAAGATCATGATTGAGAAATGTTGCTGGAAATGCTGCTATGGGATATCATTTATTATTTTAGGATTTTTTTGTTTGCCCCAGTGAAGCATTTCTATTAATATAACTGATTAAGTCGTCAAACTCATTCCATATCAGCAGAATAGTGTGGTACAGCAAGACTATGTTCATAAAACAGGTTCTGAATGAATTTCATAGCCCAAGTTGCTTGAAGTCCAGTGTTAAGTTTCCACAGTCTGTGATGATTTGGTGTGCAATGTCATCTGCTGGTGTTGGTCCATTGTGTTTTTTTGAAAACCAACGTCACTGCACCCGTTTACCAAGAAGTTTTGGAGCACTTCATGCTTCCTTCTGCTGACCAGCTTTTTGAAGATGCTGATTTCATTTTCCAGCAGGATTTGGCACCTGCCCACACTGCCAAAAGCACCAAAAGTTGGTTAAATGACCATGGTGTTGGTGTGCTTGACTGGCCAGCAAACTCACCAGACCTGAACCCCATAGAGAATCTATGGGGTATTGTCACGAGGAAAATGAGAAACAAGAGACCAAAATATGCAGATGAGCTGAAGGCCACTGTTAAAGAAACCTGGGCTTCCATACCACCTCAGCAGTGCCACAAACTGATCACCTCCATGCCACGCCGTATTGATGCAGTAATTAAAGCAAAAGGAGCCCCTGCCAAGTATTGAGTACATGTACAGTAAATGAACATGCTTTCCAGAAGGCCAACAATTCACTAAAAATGTTTTTTTTATTGGTCTTATGAAGTATTCTAATTTGTTGAGAAAGTGAATTGGTGGGTTTTTGTTAAATGTGAGCCAAAATCATCACAATTAAAAGAACCAAAGACTTAAACTACTTCAGTCTGTGTGCATTGAATTTATTTAATACACAAGTTTCACAATTTGAGTTGAATTACTGAAATTAATGAACTTTTCCATGACCTAATTTATTGAGATGCACCTGTATATATTAATCACTGCTTTTTTTTCCCCAGAAAGATGCAGTGGTAACCTTAACATTTTATTTTATGATTTAACGTTTGTAAATGGTCTAAAGCAAAAGAGTTGTAAAAATTCTGAAAATATTTTGGAGCTCATAATTTGTTTAAAATATATAACATATTACACATTAATGAATAAATCAGTATATATATATAATTATTTAATTTAAGTGTCATTTTTGTGATTTTTTTTTTGTTCATGTAAGCTATAGCTTCTGACCTTTAAATCAAAACATACTTATTATTTTATAACATCAATTACCGCTTTATTTAATCAGAAACACAGTCTAAATGTTATTTGTGTATTTTGCTTTCATTTTATTAGAAGTAGGCCAACAGCGCCCCCTACGGGATTAAAACTCTTTACCGAGCGGGCTTTAGGACCCTCTGCTCGTGCTATTACTGTTTACTCTTTCATACACCAAACGCATCATTCTGTACCTGCTTTCACAGATTAAATGCAGCGATCCAACACAGTGAATCTAATCACCATTCAGGCAAAACTTTGCTACAAGAATGAGCCACAATGCTGACCTGATCTAATCGCTAGCACACACTGAGCACATGTGAGTTAATGTATTCCTCTTATCTGCAAGACATATCGGCAACATTTTTCATATCGGGCTGAAGCCGATATTTACATTTAAAGCCATTATCGGCAGATTTCTATATTGGTCCGATAATATCGTGCATCCCTAGTTTAAGCAAATAATGCTATTCTAGGGAATTGTGTGCTTCTAATTTTATAGCAACAGTTTGGACAGGACCCTTTTCTATTCTAACACAACAATGCCTCTGTGTCTAAAACAAGGTTTAAAAAAAGATTGGTTCAGTCAGTGTGGAAGAACTGGTCTGGTCTGCTGAAAGCCAAGTCCTAATCCCAGCTGAACACCTCTGCTGTGACTTTAAATGCAGACCTCGAGCCAAAAACTCATCGCCAAACACCAGTGACTTGTATATATGCATACAATCATTTTAGGCACTTCCAAAACTGTGGCAACAAAACTGGAAATACAATTTTTAAATACATGAATTATGTTTGCATCTTTGTTGCCACAGTTTTGGAAGTGCCTTCTTCTGTTCTAAAGAAGGGGGTGTCTGTCCATATGTATGTACAAGTCATTGGTGTTTGGAGTTTTTGGCTCAAGGTCTGCAAAACCATAGGGTATGGCAGTGGCATAAATCACGGGGGGCACAGTTTTGATGAATAAAAAATCAGATGGCACACCACTAAGCACTGAATATAGGAAAAAGATAATATAATTAAACACTGCGTCATTAGAGTGGGTATTGTGGCTTTATCAGACACTTAACATTTTATGAAAATCAAGATCAAATGGAGTTGGTTGACCAGCGAATGACAGAGATCTGTGTTTTGTCTCATTAGAACGACTGTATCTGAGGCAGCAAGTGCATCGCATTAAACACTTTCATCTACTTACAGGTTATAACTTTTATTGTAGCTATATGGGCGCTAAAATGCTGGGTTATTTTTTACACCCAAACGCTGGGTTCAGCTTGTTGGGTCATAATATTTTTTACCCAGATGATGGGTAGTTTTCTGTAACTAAGCAGCTGGGTCGTTTTTAATGTTGGGTCATTTTTTCCACCCAAACGTCGGGTTGAGCCTGTCTCTGACTGAGTTACAGTCAGTGCACGGGCTTTTTACGTACTCTACAGGAGGGAGCGGTTCTCAGCGCCGCCGGTTTGGTGCACTTCTTCATCTAAATCATTTTATTTCATTTATAAAGCCTTTACTATGCTGTAAATTATTTTACTCAATGCAACATAACAGGACGAGATATTATACTGAATCTAATAAATTGGGATGTTAAAATATGTTCTCAAAACTCTGTACTGTTTGTTTGTGTGCAGCTTATGGAGTCAGCCGTGGCATGTTTCAGCTACGAGTGAAGCACGAGTCGGTGGTCTGAAGTTCACAGCTCCCCGGCGAACAGCAGACCTTCAGCGGCTCAGATCGCGGCGACACCGGCACCAGAATTACTGCTATTTCAGTGAAAAGGGATTACAGAGAATGGTTCAATACACTTAAATTAAAATGCTACTTTTAAACAAGTTTAAATGTATGAAATAGTGTGAACGATGCTGTATTCACTCAAATACATTCAATTTGTCTTATATTTTTGTGTTCTTGCTTATTAATAAATGTTCATCTGCTGCCTCTGTGTGTGATTTTTAATTTCCAGCCTATTTTAAGGCAGCAATATAGTAATTTTTAAACGATAGATAAATAAAACAACCCAGCATGTTGGGTAAAAACATTCAACCCAACCAGCTGGGTCAGAATAAACCAGCATGTGTTCTGTCCAATATTTACCCAGCGCTGGGTTGCCAAGTAAACCAAGTTGGGTTGTTTTTAACTCAGCATTTGTTAGAGCGTGAAGATTATATTTTATCTTGACATATTTTTATCAAAACAATACACATGATATATGCTTATATTGTAGGCGTGAGGGCAAACAATTGCATTGTGCTGTCAATCATTTTTCTTGGACTAACTGAATCCTCAACTTTCCCCAACCTTCATAAAAACAATAAAGTTACTTATACACTTCACGTGATGATTTTAATATATACGTGAAGGGAATGCATTTCACACATACTTTGTTAGCCTATTTGTTAACTGTCCTTTATTTTGACAGAGAACTAGGCTGACGTGGGGAAAAGATATCTGTCCAAGATTTAAGAAATGAATGCATATTTTATCAAATCTTTTCTTTATTTGAGGAAAACGTGAGCACAGTATAATTTCGTTCCCATATTTAACATTAACAAAACATAAAACATTAATGGAGCATGCAAACAAGACATTAAGGACAATAGACTGAATGGGTGCTTAGATGAAAGAAAAAAACATTAAACATTTATCTCGACAAAAACCATTTGTAACAATTTTCTATATTTAATACAATATTTATAACTGAACACGAATCAATTAACTATACATGTTGTGACTATGGCACGTACTGCCTTGAGATCGAGCTGAAATATTAGACAGAGACTTGCGTTGTCTTAAATGCTTTGTTCATTGTATTCGTTGTATTTCTATATGTTGATGAATAGTATGATAAGATATAGTATGGTAACTATAAATATACAAGGCACCACGCACACATTACAGCCTAAACTTACAGATGTACTGAAGCAATCAACCCCCCAAATTCTGGGATGGGAAAACTTGCAAAACCGGTTCGTCTTAAAATAGACTGAACGCCTTGTAAATGAAAGGTGAGAAAAGACCGACAATTAACACACCTCAAACAAAAACTAGCTCCTTCTTTAAAAGAGCCGTAGCCTATATTTACGAAAACTGGAAACAAACAAAATGTTTACAGGAACATAACCAGAAACGGAAAAATCGTTCTGAAAAGAAACGCTTATTTGAAATGTCCATTCAAAGGCCAGAGAAAACATAATAAAATTATCCATAAATAAAAAAGAATATTAAGGCCTATACCCGAAATATATTTCACTTAAATATTAGGCTAAAAAAAGAAAAGAAAATGTGCTTCTTTAAAGATATAGGAAAGGAAACAAAGACATTCAGTTTGTTTTCGTTATTTAGCAAAATTGGAATATCTTTTCTAAATTTATGAATTATGTCTTGCTTTTATCTGTATGACAGTTTTGATAAATAAAAAATCCAACAGCACACCATAAGCAATGAAATATAGGGAAAAAAATAGAAAGAGAAAAAGATTTATATATATATATCAGTGGCGAGCGGTGACTTATGCTCAAAAGGGATCACAGATGACAGATAGCTAAGAAACACCGTGGCAGGTGTCGATTTAAATGTATGCACATTTACTACCTTATTTGTAAATGAAATTCATCTCCAATCCTTCTTCTATCGTTTCAAGTTTATCCATTGTTATTCGAATGCTAGAAAAATCTAGCTGGTTTTCCAAGTAAAAACCGCCAAATAACGTTTACACGTAGTTACGTTATGATACGTAATCAGAGGG
>NW_015630061.1:48444-49804 GCF_001515625.1 Sinocyclocheilus rhinocerous | reverse complement strand
CAGGTGTCGATTTAAAAGTATGCACATTTCCTACCTTATTTGTAAATGAAATTAATCTCCAATCCTTCTTCTATCGTTTCAGGTTTATCCATTGTTATTCGAATGCAAGAAAAATATAGCTGGTTTTCCAAGTAAAAACCGCCAAATAAGGTTTACACGTAGTTACGTTATGATATGTAATCAGAGGCTGGGGAGATGGGGGGCGGGGATTCCCCGGTCTATATGTCTCTCTGCATCAGCTAAATGCTTTTTTTATTCCCAGTGAATAGGAGTTAAACCCCACCCCCCGGGTGACACTACTCCAACAACAGACCATGCACAATACCAAAAATATTCAAAATATCGCAAAGTAACGTTGCAACCTTGCAAACAATAATAAAATCAGAGAAGGACTTTAACTATAAGCGACACGAGCATATGCAAAACAAAGGGAACAATATGATGTTTGTTATTGTTAAAATTTTATATAGCCCACGTTTTTATTAAAAAAAATGTATTTACTGCTTAGGCAATAACGTTGACAATAACGTATATCTTCAACATACGTTGTCTATGACCAAAAATTTGAGAAGATACGTTTTCAGTGGACTTCAGTGGACAGTGAAAACAAAAATATACAGTTACAGCGTTTTTTTTCTTTTGATTTAGTCGAGTTGGTTTTGCATCAAACACAATGTGATTCTCTGCAATCGAGATCTGACAGCAACAGCACATTTTTCCGCTTGGGCGAGCACTTCTCGGACAGCTTTCCTCGTGCATTACATCAGCCGCAGACCAGCAAACC
The DNA here is from genome assembly GCF_001515625.1 of Sinocyclocheilus rhinocerous. Classification (NCBI taxonomy): domain Eukaryota; kingdom Metazoa; phylum Chordata; class Actinopteri; order Cypriniformes; family Cyprinidae; genus Sinocyclocheilus; species Sinocyclocheilus rhinocerous. Next base: position 49,020 of record NW_015630061.1, on the reverse strand, counting down.
ACTGAGAACGCGCTACAATCCTGACGAGTCAGCAACAGAGCGGAGGCGAGAAAGCTGCGGAGAATCCGCTCGCCCGGAAGCTGCCGTAACTGATGTAGATTTACAGAAAATTACTGCCGTTTAGCAAATAAATCATTTTACGTTCTTATTCCTAGCTCTTTAAGCTTTAAGTTACATTTCAAATGACAAGGGATCAACTTATAATCATGTTTATATGAATTATCCCGTGAACTTATTCTCTCAAATGGCCTGGGTATGCGGAGCATTCGCAGCTGCAACGGAACGCCACTGAGATGTATGTATGTGTGTGTATATATATGTATGTATATATGTGTGTGTGTATATATGTGTGTTTGTGTGTGTGTATATATATATATATGTATATGTGTATGTATAGTTAATGTGTGTATACAGATATGTGAGTGAATATACACACTCATATATATCATTAGGATGAATCATTATGATACACATATATATACATAAATACATGTGTATGTTTTTGTATGTATATGTTTATATATGTGTAGAATATGTATATATATATATATATATATATAAATACAAAAATTTTTT
>NW_015630061.1:36697-48045 GCF_001515625.1 Sinocyclocheilus rhinocerous | reverse complement strand
ATATATATATATATATTAGGAATGTATATATATACAGTATTTAAAGTTCTATATGTATTCATTACATCATATAGATCAGATTTTTTTTTTTCAGGAAACGGCGAGACTAGAATAGCAACACAGTAGCAAACAATAAACGATATGGCAAGACAAAAATTAAATAATTAAATCAAAGTTTGACCAATTAGAGTAAGGTTAGGCTAAAACATGTAAATATGATATCTGGATCACTGTCAGATGAGCCGTCAGATGCTGAGCCGACCCAGGACACATAACTTACCATCAGACTCTCCATCACTCATGGCATTTAGTGTTTCTACCTTCCATAAATCGCCTTTTTTAGAAATTTTGACTTTATTTATGAAACTGATAACCACTAAATCAGTGAGTGAAAGGCGTTGCCTAGAAATGTACAATGTTAAAACATAAGCGGCAAGAAAATTACGAAAATACATGCATCATATACTGTAGGTGGGTAAATTTGGCGTTTATAGGTATAAATGCCCCGTTTTTTGATCTGGTTTTATCTAAATAATTTTTAACAACATTGGATTGTAAATTACATAATTTTAGTAAAAGTCAATGACTGGGAGACTTGAATGTTTTATTTTAAATCTTTTATGTACATTTGAAAAACAGCCACGGGTAAAGTTTACCCCGTGGCGGTTCTAGTGTTAATGCAGACATGGAGGCGCCGCGAACACTTGCATTTGTTTTTTATTAACAGTGGAAACAACTTAACATTTTTACTTGTAAATATACGATTAATACATCATTCAGAACTGTAAAGGGTCTACTTTTATTTTTGTGCACTCACAATATCAACAAAACGTTGTGCTTTTGTAAAATAAAGAAAACAAACATGATGCGCTTTCTGCCGTCTCGGTCTCCGTGAACAGGAGTGCTTCACAAAAATGAACCGAAACGCAACGAATACTTGCCTCAGAGACATGATAAATATATCTATAGAAAGCTTTAAATGACTACAAAACAAAAACTCTTTCATTATGCAATCCGGTGCATTTCTCTCTAAAGGGAGTCCAATGAGGAGATCGTCAGGATCGTCAACTTCAACTTCACTTCGGGCTGAAATGCAGGGCTCTAGTACAGAGATTACAAACAAATTAGTTTTAATTTTGGTTAGTTTTTAACAAAATCTTACTTGTTAGAATTAAATAAATAATAATGAAGTTCTTTTATAATGGGAGTACACTGAAAGCTGAAAACAACTGTAAATTATATAAATCAATCACTGCATTTTTTCCCCCAGACAGATGCAGTGGTAACCTTAACATTTTATTTGAAGATTTAACATTTGTAGATGGTCTAAAGTAAAAGAGTTGTAACAATTCTGAAAATCTTTTAGAGCTCCTTGTCTTTGATTTTCATAATCCGCTTGAAAAAAACTTTACACATTAATGAATAAATCTGTATGTATAAAATTATTTAATTTACGAGTGTCATTGTGATTTTTATTTATGTATGCTATAGCTTCTGACCTTAAAATCAAAACATACTCGTATTTTTACGACATCAATTACTGCTTTATTTAATCAGAAACACAATCTTAATGTTATTTGTATTTACTTTTTATTTTATTACAAGTAGACCAACAGCGCCCCCTAAATAAATAAAACGCCTTACCGAAAGGGCATTAGGACCCGAGGGAGGCTGTTGTTGCTGATGCTACTGCAGCACTGGTGACTGATGACTCTATCGCACATCGGACGTGCCATTCTGTACGTGCATTCTCAGATTAAATGCTGCGATTCAAAATAATGAATCTAATCATCATTCAGGCAAAAGTTTGCTTCAAGAATGACCACACTGCTGGACGTGATCCTATCGCTAGCACACCCTGAGCACATGTGAGTTAATCTTCTTATCGGCAAGACATATCGGCATAATTTTTAATATCGGGCAGATGCCGATGTTTACATTTTAAGCTGTTATTTTTTTCCACTTGAGCCCTGCCCCTCAAAATGTCTGTGCACGTCCCTGTATATCCAGGACGGATGGACCTCTAACTGCTGCAATAGCAAAAAAATAAAAATCTTGATATTTTAAGAACAATTACAGAAGAATAAAATAAAGCATATTTCGTTTCCTTTTAAAACTTAGAAGGGTTCAATTTGAGCAGATGATTTTACCATCGCTGTCATCGTCAGACGCACTTCCACAGTACACCCAGCATCTGCCTCACATTCACAATCTCAACCATATTCTCAAAAATATCATTCTAAATGACTTCATTCAATATTTTGATCACTGGCAGCTTATTCACCACATCCAGCATCAAATGACAGTGACATTTATATTTCACTGCGTGCAGTAATTGCTCTGCAGTAAAGCTATTCAAACCAGTTCAGTTTTTGCTGATAATATTCTTTTGTTTTATGCCTGCGGTAATTATGAGTGAAACATCATGTCATCATTGTGTCAAACAGTGCCACCTCGAGGAATAAAGATGCATTGCACGTATTGAGTCTTCAGATATGTAAATATAGTTGCTCAGGAAAAAATACTTACACATTTACATACCTCGGGTCTCTAGCGACCGTGTACATATCGTTTTCAATGACTTTTCATTCAATATTTTGATCACTGGCAGCTTATTCACCACATCCAGCATCAAATGACAGTGACATTTATATTTCACTGCGTGCAGTAATTGCTCTGCAGTAAAGCTATTCAAACCAGTTCAGTTTTTGCTGATAATATTCTTTTGTTTTATGCCTGCGGTAATTATGAGTGAAACATCATGTCATCATTGTGTCAAACAGTGCCACCTCGAGGAATAAAGATGCATTGCACGTATTGAGTCTTCAGATATGTAAATATAGTTGCTCAGGAAAAAATACTTACACATTTACATACCTCGGGTCTCTAGCGACCGTGTACACTTTTTACAAAAAAATAATCAGAAAACAGGCATTCTTTTATATATTTTTTTTTTCTTGTTATATTGTTTATAATTAATAGATTGAGGAATACTAAGAAAGCTGATGTCTAACTTTAAAAAATGAAGGAGGGAGAGGGTAGAGAATGATGTCCCGGGTCACTAAAGACCCGAGGTATGCATTTTAGGGTTAAACCGATTTCCTTTTTCATTTCATTTCTTAGGGCCAACATTTGGACAAAATCTTGTTATAAGATTATTGGAGCACTATAACTTGAAGGCAAATGGCAAAATCTCAAAATTATTTTTACAGTGTACATAAACTATATACTTAAACAGTAATGCATTACTTTTTGGTGTAAGTAATCAACAAAGTAATTGAGTTACTTTTTGAATGAAGTAACTAGTAACTGTAACTAGTTACTATTTCTTAGTAACTAGCACAACACTGCTTAAAACTGTGATTCTCATGTTTGAGCTCCATTGCTTGCTGTCAATACGCGCCTGAGAGAGGTAAACACATCCGTTAGAATCACAAACGATCCAAGTCTGTTAAAAGTATGGTAGAGGTAAAGTGATTATCTGGCAATATCTGTGAATAGCATTGGGTCTATTCATATTAGACACAACAGGACTATATGTAAACTCTAATGCCATGACAAGATGCGCATACGTCCATCTCGCGCATGTACAGTCTTCTGCCATCTTCACCCATTAGCCGCTTTTCCACTGGCCAGTGCGAGCTGGGGGCGGGGCTTACAGCGAGCCGGGCGGGGCTAATAGCCTCGGACCTTGAGCACAGAGGCCGAAATCATGCCGCGTTTCCAGTCGGGCCAGTAGCCTCGCGGCACTGCTGTTAAACCCGCCCTAAACACGCCTTCACTGGACTACGTCACACAATACAAAGTTCCACCAGTGAGAGGGAGATGAATGAAATAAATCACTAAACAAATATATCAGAAGCTGTCGTTTAGTCTTTATTTACAAACTTGGACACCACACGCGGCTATTGACTGACCACGAACAGGAAATAGAACTTACTTGCAGTTAATGTCTCGCGGTCTTGCTGTTTTGTTTTTTTTGAACAATTACATTTTGGGCTAAAAGTGTGTTGTAACGCATGCGTTACTGAACATGTACCGAGTAAAATATTACTGAAAATTGATTAGTAATGCCTTACACTACTGCGTTACAGCAAAAAGTAATCAGTTACTGTAATGCATTACTTTTGTAACGCGTTACTCCCAACACTGCCCATGTTGATGCCTACAGCACTATAGCAAGCGCAACAACTTATGAGCAACAGGTTTAATCCATCTGTAAATATCTTGATATTGAAAGTGAAGTGACGCATGGCCAAGTATGGTGACCCATACTCGGAATTTGTGTTCTGCATTTAACCCATCCAAGTGCACAAACACAGTAGTGAGAAAACACACGCACACACACGTTTGTTTCTGTGAATTGTGGGGACTTTCCATAGTATTTTTAATTTCTTTTCCCCCTCGTGGGGACCGCAGGCTGGACCCCACAATGTCAAAAATATCATGTTTTTCTATCCTTGTGGGGACATTTGGTCACACACACCAGTGGGCAGCCAAATCGCTGCGGTGCCGGGGAGCAGCTGTGGGTTCAGCTCTTGCTCAAGGGTCTCACCTCAGTCGTAGTATTGAGGGAGGAAGAGAGCGCTGGTCATTAACTACCTACCCCACCTACAATCCCTGCCGGTACCATGACTCAAACTCGCAACCTTTGGGTTGCAAGACTAACTCTCTAACCATTAGGCCACAACTGCCCCTTTGATGAAACTTCTGTGGTCTTGTTGAAGAAACAGCAGCCCATTTATATTGTAATTGTAATATAACCAATAAATTTTGGGTTGATTTAAGTTTTTATATTTTGAATCCTACTAATGTGACCCATCTTCTGGCGAGATGCGGGAGTTCATTCGGCGCGTGACTCTCACGGTGCATTATGGGCATTCTCTAGCCGTTGAGCGTGCACCAGTTGTACACTCGTTTTTGCAGTGCATTGTGGGATTGAATGAGTGCACTCGAGAACATCCACTATGGTTTCGAACACCACTAAAAATGGCTGTTCCCTCAAATAGTGCCCTATTTAAGGGTATAGGGGGCTTTTTTTTTCAAAATGACTCTTTTACGCCTCGCGTTTTACGCGCCGGTGTGCACACTCACATTGGCACTCTTTGTTTAGTCACGAGGCGTAAAACGTCAGCGATAATCGTCCCGGTGTGCACAAGCCTTTACAGTCGATAGTGATGTCTTTTAGCACAGTATTCTGCATGATGATAAAAATGGGGTGCTGCTGATAGCCAAACAGATACTAGCAGTTTAATACTTAACTAGGTTAATTAAAGTCAAAACTATCTAGCGTATTTACAGATGAAACTGATCTGCACGTGAAGCCCTGAACAGGTCAGTGATGTTGCTACATTTCACTGCTTCTTCTGTCCACTTCCTCTGTTTCATCGAGTTCTGTTCGGAACCGTTTGACGGAAACGCGGAACACACGTGAGCTGATATAGCGCAGCACCGACAGTCAAGCCTAACCGATGTATGATTTATTATCGATTTATTATTGAATGAAAAAATCGGAAATGATCACTTTGGTACATTGAGAAGGCATAAATATAAAATATTAATAATAATAATAACTAAAAAAAAAGTTTTAAAGGTGCTCCCGATGGCCAGTCCGGGCCTACATGTGATGAAAGCAAACCCATGTTTTTTTTTTGTCATTATGATTTGCAGGACTGCCAACTCACACATTAAGCATAAGACTCTTGATGCAATTGACACTTTTCTCATACCACACCATTTTCTCACGCAGTCAAAAGCACCTTTAGTTAAAACTATAATAATAGAATATATGGAGAAACAGATTTGGTAAAGGCTCCAGTGCGTACTTGTTTGCACTCTGGAAAGTGTCAAAAGATTATATTTACAGTGTGTGTTTTTTTAGCGTTGAGCAATACAGCCTGTCAGACAAATCTGTTGATTTCTTGAACTCCTGTGATTGGCCATTGCGTTCAAGTTAGTCAGAATTCACTCAACTCTAAATGCTGGATTTTGTTCTGCACGCTTGTGAATCCTCTCACTGTAACACAATGTAAATAAGAGGTTCATTGATTATAAAAGAACTTTGTGAGATCACAATGAACTGATGGTAAGTGACGCCTTTTTAGTGATTATAAAGTAAGGGCTATTTGCGCACTTTGTAGGCTAAATATAATTCATTCAAAATATAAATATAAAAAATATAGCCTACCTTGTACACAGTACATTTCACAACATCACTCGAGTGTTTGAAATAACTTCCTTTTGTGATCTGACAGGCACAACAAACTTGCTCTTTATAATTTTTGGCAAATAAAGAAAAAGTGTATCTCGTTAAGGTTCAACTTTTTTGAATTCACTGGATATTGCCTCTTAGAATAGTCTCTCATAATATCATGAAGTCTCGTTACACATCGATGCTATTTTTAATTAATTTGAAATGAAAGAATGATAGAGAGCATGGATTATAACGCTTTTGATTGGCCACTGTGTTCAAGAAATCAACTGATATTGTCTGTGATTGGCTACTTTGCTCAACACTGCTAAAACATTTTGAAAAAGGAAACCTTTGGTGCTCCACAGAGCGCAAACACATATACGCAATGGAGTGTTTGCCAAATCTGTTAAGCAAATATGCTATTATTACAGCTTCAACTGGGGATGCCTAGCACTGGGCCTGAATAACTGGCCCTCATCTTCCCTGCCAAAAAAACAGGTCTCCCCCTCTTTCCAAATTTAGGTTTAACCCACCATCCAATGTCTAAAACAATACATTTTTTGTGATAACCAGTCAGACCTGAAAAACAAACAGAAGAGTATGCATTTCTAGTCATTTATGCATATTTGTATGTTTGTTTTTGCTCTGTTTATTCTTTGTATATAATTCATTTATATGTTATTTTATTTATTTATGTTTCATGCATTTACACTAATTTTTCTAACTCACTTGCACTCCTATTTTTTAATCTGTTAAATTATTTTTAAATATGTATTTTGGATGTGTTGCACTTTACAGACATTTATGATTAAATATCGAAATTGTCATTTTATGTGCGTTCTCTTCACTCGTCAAATTGCTATGACAGTTTTTATACAACTGGGCCCCACAACCCTGCGGGCCGGCACTGCTCTTATTTACAGCGTGTGTGCACTTTGACTACAGTGACAGAACTTGTGATTTTAAATGTGAGGATGTTTTATTAATCCATCCCTCCCTTCTTTTCAGTTTCAATGATTCAGCTAAATCATGGCCAGGTTTATTTATTTGTTTCTTGTTTATACCATGTCTCACATGTTACTAAAATAAAGGAAGTAATTAATAAAGAGATGTAACTTTGCCAGCAGCCATGTCACCCTGCAGCCCAAGACTGGTTGCCCACTGAAGCTGAGCAGGGTTGAGCTGGTCAGTAGCTGGATGGGAGACTCCTGGGAAAACTAGGTTGCTGCTGGAAGAGGTGTTAGTGAGGCCAGCAGGGGGTGCTCACCCTGTGGTCTGTGTGGGTCCTAACGCCCCAGTATAAATTAAAAATCCCAGGATGTCCTTCGAAAAAGAGTAGGGATATAACCCCGGCATCCTGGCCAAATTTGCCCATTGGCCTCTGATCATCATGGCCTCCTAACAATCCCCATACACTGATTGGCTTCATCACTCTGTCTCCTCTCCACCAATAAGCTGCAGTGTGGTGGGCGTTCTGGCGCACTATGGCTGCCGTCGCATCATCCAGGTGGATGCTGGACACTGGTGGTGGTTGAGGAGATTCCCCCTCACAATGTAAAGCGCTTTGAGTACCCAAAAAAGAGCTATATAAATGTAACAAATTATTATTATTATTAATTTGTGGACATATATCTTTTTCCCCATGTAGTTCTCACAGTAAATTATATGGAGAAGGTGAACAAAGAACACTCCATTCATAATCGCTGTAGCTGTCAATCACATCAGTTCAGCATGAGTGAACTGTGACTGAGTTCAGTAAAACTCCCATTATAATCTTAGAGGACCTCATGAGATAAATGTTTTCCTGACCAGGCTACGTTAATCTCCCAGAACCTCAGTCAATGGTCTAACACACTTTGTAGGATGCCTGAGTAAAAACATTTACAAATATAATAGCCTGCAGAGCTATCAGGTGGACATAAAATACCAATGTGGGTTGATAGCCCCACCACATTGTGGAAAATCCAATGGCTACAAAAACCTTGAACAACAACTTTGAATTTATCTACAGAAAGTGTTTTAATGTAAATTTGATGCAAATGCACAACAATGACTGACATGTTTTGTTATCATGCAGGCAGTGGATGAACCAATCCCAAATAAATGTGAAATGGACCAAGTTCCAAGTTTGCAGCCAACCTCCAGATAGATACTGAAAATGTGCTCTTCCACAGTCTTTTTCCAGATGTGGCCTGTCCCAGAGCACTCAGACTAGGCAGCAGGTTCACCTTCAATGACCCTAAATACAGCCAAGACAATGCAAGAGTGGCTTAGGGATGACTCTGGGAATGTCCTTGAGTGACAGAGCCAGAGCCCAGATTGAAATCCAATCGAATCTGTGGAGAAACTTGAAAATGGCTGTCCACCGTCAGTCCCCATCCAATCTGACAGCTTGAGAGAGCTATATGAAGAAAAAAAAAGACATATAATCTGTAAATCCAGGAGTGTAAAACGTATTGCATCATACTCCAAAAAAAAAAGACTTGAGGCTGTAATCACTGCAGAAAGGTGCTTCAACAAATCTAAAAAATCTGAACACTTATCAATGGGTTTTGATGGTTAATGAATATGTTCTGAATGCAATGTAGCAGAGGTGGGAAGGGGTGATTTGTAGTCAGCATTGCATATTATTTAGCGTGCTCCCAGACTGAATCCGTCTTCGCTGGATATATTTAGTGCAACATAATTTTCCAACATCTGTTAAATATTATCTGTCTCCTAGGATGGTCAAACTCAATATAACATAAATATGAGATACATATTTTTATCTTGTATTTTTATCAATATTTTCTCAATTACAGACTTTAGCGGTATACAAAGTAGTATTTTGCCTATATTCAAAATGTTATATTTAAAACATTATTATTTAAAATGTATAATTAAGAAAGTTAATTTCTGAGGAAAAATTAATAAGGTCGTGTGGCAAAAAAATATTTGTTCCTGTTTGATACTGTGACTTGACTTGATCCTTAGCAGGACTCGACTTGACTTGCTTGAGGTGAGCCACTGACTTGACTTGCTTGAGGTGAGCCACTGACTTGACTTGCTTGATTTGTTTGTACTGTGACTTGAGACTTGCTTGAGACTTGAACATGTGTGACTTGCCCCCACCTCTGCAATGTAGACACATGAATACAACACACTGATTTTTAAGTATTATACTGAAGAAAAAAAAACTCAATACAAACAAAATTACATGATTTTAATGTCGTGTGAACAACCTAAAAAAAAACTATTTGAGCAGAAAACCAAGTTTGGGCCACAGTCATCTGCGACGTAAACGCAGCTTTGATTTCACACAGATACGCATCTTCTGGTGGCATTTTAAATGGCCGAGCCATTTAAAACTCTTTCCACAAAAAGAACAAGAATACAGTCTCACATATGCATGCCTTTTCATATGTAACTCTAAGTGTGATGAGAGTTTGGGGATTTTTCTTTTACTCTTAACACAATTAAATGGTCTTCCTCCCGAAAGCATATGCAGGTGTTTTCTGAAATTGCTAATTTTTCGAAACTCCTTGTCACACTCAGAACACTGGAATTTCTTTCCAGAATGGGTTTGCAAATGACGTTTCAGGTCCGTGTGATATGTGAAACTCTTCTCACACCGAAGGCACCTGTAAGGCCTCTCTCCAGTGTGAACCCTCATGTGAATGTCAAGGTTTCCTTTAACTGTGAAACTCTTTCCACATTGAGTGCAGCTGAAAGGCTTCTCTCCAGTGTGAATTCTTACATGAACCTCAAGATTTGCATTGTTTTTGAAAGACTTTCCACAGTATTGGCACATGAAAGGCTTCTCTCCGATGTGAGTTCCTACATGATTCTTAAGATCATTTCTGTCTGTGAAACTCCTTCCACACTGATGGCATATAAAACGGATCTCTCTCGAGTGAATCCTCATGTGGTCTTTAAGGGTTACCGTAAATCGGAAACACTTTCCACACTGACTACATACAAATGGCTTCTCTCCTGTGTGAGTTGTCACATGGTTATTAAGGGTTCCTTTATGTGTAAAACTCCTTCCACATTGAGGGCATGTGAAAGGCTTCTCTCCAGTGTGAATTCTTATGTGGATTTTAAGGCTTGCTTTCTGAGAAAAACTTTTTCCACACTGTTGGCAGCTGAATGGGCTTTCTCTAGTGTGCACTCGCAAGTGGACTTTCAGGTTTCCTTTTCGAATGAAACTTTTTCCACAATGTTGGCAGGTGAATGGGTTCTCTCCAGTGTGAATTTTCATGTGATCTTTAAGACTTCCTTTTTGAGTGAAACTTTTCCCACACTGTTGGCAGGTGAATGGGGTCTCTTTAGAGTGAATTCTCATGTGGACTTTCAGATTTCCTTTTTGAGTGAATCTTTTTCCACATTGTTGACAGGTAAAAGGACTCTCTCCAGTGTGAACTCTCATGTGGGATTTAAGACTGCCTTTCTGAACGAAACCTTTCCCACACTGCTGGCAGGTGAATGGGCTCTCTCTAGTGTGAATTTTCATGTGGACAATCAGGTTTCCTTTTCGAATGAAACTTTTTCCACAATGTTGGCAGGTGAAAGGGTTCTCTCCAGTGTGAATATTCATGTGATCTTTAAGACTACCTTTCGAGGTGTAACTCTTCCCACACTGCTGGCAGGAGAATGGTTTGTCTCCCATGTGAATTCTCATGTCGACATCTAGGTTTCCATGTTGATCGAAATGACTACTAGTTTGACTAGTCGTTTGAGCTCTTTTTCGTGACAAAGTCTTTTCATTCTGTGAGCAACTTAAAGAGTTTTCTCCCGTTATTAATGAATGATGTTTCTCATATTGATCCTTAATTTCCCTTTTATTTAGTTCTTGACTCTCCTCCTTCAGCACCCTCAGGCCTAAGGAGAAAAAGAAAGTTTAATGTCAGTTTAAAGGGATAGTTCACCCAAAAATGAAAATGTGATGTTTATCTGCTTACCCCCAGGGCATCCAAGATGTAGGTGACTTTGTTTCTTCAGTAGAACACATTTGATGATTTTTAACTCCAGCCGTTGCAGTCAATCAGTCTTATAATGCATGGCAATGGTAACAAAATCTATGAGAGTAAAAAAAAACATGCACAGACAAATCCAAATGAAACCCTGCGGCTCGTGACGACACACTGATGTCCTAAGACACGAAACGATCAGTTTG
>NW_015630061.1:14319-36600 GCF_001515625.1 Sinocyclocheilus rhinocerous | reverse complement strand
CAGACACAGTGGGTGTGGCGTCAGGCCTCGGAGAGGCTTTTATTAACAGAAAATAAACAGTGTCCAGAAAAAATGGAAATCAAGTGTCCAAAATAAACAGGGGATCTGGTGTCCTCGTCGTGCTGCGGGGTTCGTGAAGAGAAAGGCAGTTGTCAGGAAAGAAGGAAGGGTCCAGGTAAGCCTGGCGAAGGGCGGCGATTAAGGGACGGGGTGATGCTGATAATTAGGGGGAGGCAGCCGACTCGTCACAGTGTGTTGATATCCAGCCGAAGAGCAATCAACCATAACTTCAGGCGAGCAGGCTCAGAATGCCCTGGGGGTAAGCAGATAAACATCACATTTCCATTTTTGGGTGAACTATCCCTTTAAATGGCACAAAGCAACACAACATGTACAACGTAAAAATCAACATGTACATGTAATAATTGGTTACATTTATATAGTGCTTTTCTGGGCACTCAAAGCACTTTACATGAAAGCGGGGGTATCTCCTCACCCACCACCAGTGTCCAGCATCCACCTGGATGATGCGACGGCAGCCATATTGCACCAGAACGCCCACCACACCAGCTTATTGGTGGAGCAGAGACAGAGTGATGAAGCCAATCAGTGTATGGGGATGATTAGGAGGCCATGAGGGTCAGGCCAATGGGCAAATTTGGCCAGGACACTTTCTACTGAAGAAACAAAGTCACCTACATCTTGGATGCCCTGGGGGTAAGCAGATAAACATCACATTTCCATTTTTGGGTGAACTATCCCTTTAAATGGCACAAAGCAACACAACATGTACAACGTAAAAATCAACATGTACATGTAATAATTGGTTACATTTATATAGTGCTTTTCTGGGCACTCAAAGCACTTTACATGAAAGCGGGGGTATCTCCTCAACCACCACCAGTGTCCAGCATCCACCTGGATGATTTTTCTCAGGAGGTCTCCCATCCAGGTACTGACCAAGCTCAGCCCTGCTTAGCTTCAGTGGGCAACCAGTCTTGGGCTGCAGGGTGACATGGCTGCTGGCAATGTACATGTCACTACTTCTCAATATTATTAACATGTCCTGAATACTTTCAAGCTGGCAGCTTTCAAATCTTGCAGATCTTTTTTATGCTCAAACAGCAACATTACAGACTAACTAAAGTTGAAAAAGTGAAAAAGCCTAATAGGACCCCTTCAAAAAACACAGTCAGACCCAGAATAACTGGTTAGACATAGAACAAGGGTGTCAAGCTCCTGAAGGGTTTACCTGCTCCAACACACCTACCTTTAGCTAATCTCTGCAGGGCTGTAGCCCTCCAGGAACAGAGTTTGACATCCCTGGTATAGACAGATCAAATCGGCCATTTATGTAGAAAAATATTTTAAAAATTAAAAATTAGTGCTGGGCGGTATACCGGTTCATACCGAATACCGGTGTTTATTTTTCGTATGATATGAATTTTTAAAATACCGCAATACCGGTGTCATTTAAATAATGTTCGGAACGCGTTTGAGGGGGGGTCTCTTTTCACTGTTGCACTGTGGCGAGAACACAGCTGTATGTGTTACTAAGCGTGAAAGTTCCGAAACTGAAGCTGTAGAACTAGTAGAACGTGATGACACCGAAGAACTCGTCCACAATATCCACTGACCGCCACAAATATCCACCTCCCGCTGCCATCAGCTCCCGCGTCTCACACACACACACGAGCGCGACTTCAGCACTAGATTTGGCAACTTTCAGACGCTTTTAGCGGCTTTTCCCCATAGATTATATATACTGACAAACCTAGCAACTTTTTTGGATAAACCTTAGCTATGATTCAGTTGGAAGATGTCGCCAGTGTAGCCAAAACCACCGCATAGCCGCTCAACATGCATCTACTGTACTTGCATGTTGATTTTACCAGACGATGTCGCGATTATAAAAGAGTGACTCCTGGTTAACATGTATAAATGGGTCGTGTTTCGTCACTATTTAGAGTGGAATTTTTCTACAATATTCACTCATCATGACAGTAAAATAGGGCATTCTAAGTCAATTTGCTGCAGTAGCCTATTTCCTCTCTCAATCAGTAGAAAATGTGGTTTACACCCGGTCATGCATGGAAAAAATAAATACCGTCATATACCGTGAAACCGGTATAATTTTGAAAAATACCGTGATATTCATTTTTGGTCATACCGCCCACCACTAATTGCCATCTATATTCAGTTTTGCAGAGAAACAGCAGTCCCAGAATTTCGGTCAGGATTTAAGCCCATCAAATGGTGTCGTATTTGAAAATTACTTTGTGCATATGTGGAAAGAAAAAACAAAGCTTGAGCGCACAGGTGCGATTAACCCAATCAGGCCTGGTTCTACTGGGTACTAGAGGGTATTAGCTTCCTTAGCGGTACTATTCCTTAGCGGAATCTAATAACAGCACATTGCTAAAAAAGTTTTTGCAAACATGCCAGTGCATGTTTGTGTTTATGTTCCAGAGAGTGTCAAATCTCCAGTATATATATTAGGCACTAAATAGGCACTACTTTAACGACAAGGTGATATAGTTGTTGTTGAAAAAAAAATAATAGTAAAGAATAGCACTGAAGGCAGCAATCCTTGTTACCTCCACCACGTTTAAAGTTTATGGCCCGCCTAACTCGAAAACTCGAGTATCAAAATAATCTCTTGAGTTTCCCAGTAGTAAATACAACTTGAGAGGCCGTTCATGTCCAATTTCCGATTAGGATTTATGATAATTCCAACTTGAAGGCAGCATAAAACGTGCTCCGTCCCGGAACGTAAAGTGCAATGTGAGTGCAGGCCAGCGGGGGAGTGGGGCGGGGGGGACAATCGCGCTCGGGCTTGGTTCAAGGCAACGGTGGCTAGCTATGCAGAGTATAAGCTTCTTTGGTAACACTTCCTAATAACTTTCATTAATAAATCATCCACAAACATTATATAATGTTTAATAAATCATTAGTAAATATATGTTAAAATAGCTAGAAATATGAGATAATGTGCTTGTTAATCGATGCCGTCAATCGATTAAAAAAAAAGAGGAATTAATCACACTTTTTTTTCTGAAATTAATCGTGATTAATCCCACCTAACATTCAAGTTTTTAAATATACATATATTTTGCAACAATTTCACATTCAATGTTCAAATTTTACAATATTTTTAATATTTGTTTAATGACATCTGTTTTATGACTGAAGGCGAGTATCACTGATACCAATACTACTGATGTCTTTAAAAATGGTTCTTTTTTCCCTCTAATATTTAACCATTGACTATAATTATGAGCTTTAATTATGCTCGACCTTAGTGCAGCTTTTGATCTAATAGATCATGATATCCTTATTAAACGTTTAGTGCATGTTGTGGGTCTGAGAGGGGACTGTTTTAAAATGGTTTTCTTCTTATTTAAAGGGACGATCCTTTTCATTGAGGGTTGGGGAATTTTCTTCCTTTTCAGTTTCTATTGATTGTGGAGTACCTCAGGGCTCCATTTTGGGGCCTATTCTGTTTTCACTATTTCTGTTGCCTTTAGGCCTTATTTTAAAAAAACACAGCATGTCTTATCTTTATGCTGATGATATTCACATTTATTTGCCTATTAGATCTGGAGGATTAACTTCTCATTCATCTTTGTTATGTCTTGAGGAGGTGAAGTGCTGGTTAGAGCAAAATAGCCTACAGCTAAATGCGAGTAAATCTGAAGTAATCATTTTTGGGCCAAATAAGGTTGACTGTGACATAAATGATGTGTTAGGTACATGGACAACAAATGTGCAGTCCCAAATAAGAAATCTGGGTGTAATTTTTGACTCCGCTACAACGTTTGATCATCAGATTAAATGTGTGGTGAAAAGTTGCTTCTTTCAGTTGAGGACTATTGCAAAAATTAAATCATTTTTGTCTGTTGCTGATCTTGAGATAATGATTCATGAATTTATCTCCTTCTGTTTGGACTATTTTAATGCACTTTATTTGGGAGTAAGCCAATCTCTTATTTCAAAATTGCAATTGGTCCAGAATGCAGCTGCGAGGCTCCTTACTAGCACAAAGAAAAGGGAGCATATTACTCCAGTTTTGGAAAAGCTGCATTGGTTTCCGGTTAAATATCGGATTCAGTATAAGGTGTTGCTGTACGTTTTTAAAGCTGTCCATGATATATGAACTCTGGTAGACCTCAAAGTTCATTTAACTGCTTACTGCTCTCAGTTCCGAAAACTTGCCTGAAAACTAAGGGGGATCGTTACCCTTCCACCTGACATCAGATCTGCACCCTCAGTTGATGTTTTTAAATCTCGCGTGAAAATATACTTGTTTTCTATGGCTTTTAATTGTTGACTTTTGGAAGATGTAAATTGTTTTAATTGTTTTTCTGTTATTGTTGATTTTTGTTTTTACTATTCTCGTCTTGTTGCTGTACAGTCCTTTAGTCTACTTTGTAGTGGAAAGGGCTCTATAAATAAAGTAGACTTGAGATTTGAGACTATATGTAATGTTGACTATACTAACATTACAGTATAATTGAGAGCTATCAATTTTAACATTCATTAGACTTTAAAAAATAATTTAAAACTTAAAACAATCTTCACATAAACAATCTTCACATAAACCCATTATAATAAATGTTTTTTATGTATTTATCTGTGCCCTTCAGCAAGTAGGAAATATACAGAAATTGAATGAAGTTATCAAACACTAAATTCTAAATTGAATATAAATTAATCCTTAAAGCTACAAAAGTTATCGATTCCCTCTTTTTTCTTTTGTTCTTTGATTAACAGACATTACAGCAGCTGGGTTATTAGGTTATTTGGCTGCTATTACTTTAAGAGCTGCCTCTGCTGAATGTGACGCTGATCTGACATGTATGCTTCATTCGCGCTTTCATTTGAAAACGATTCAAGCCGAGTATAACGGCTGATAGGGCAGGAAAATTTGTTTTTACTGACATATGGCCTGACAACATCTCATCTGACCACAGTTCACTGATGTTCTACTGAAGCTCCTCGTCACCTGTACCGTTTCCGTGCTCATTTGACTAGCGCATGTCGCTGAGGTGAAGTGGAGTGCGCGTCTGAATAGTCTTAAGCTTTCAATTCATATGATCATGCACTTCTGGGTACGTTTAAGGGTTGCTTAAGAGGTCAGTGTACAGGCATCAATTTGATTACTATAAGGGAACACGGTTCAATCTGTTTATATTAAATTGCTTTGACAAACGAACAAGCATTTTCTTGAAAAACTTGTTTGCTTTTTCCTGTTGATGTTCAATGCGACACCAGCGTTTTGGCGATGACTCATCTGAACACCTCTGATTGGCCATTGCATTCATAAGCACAACAGAATCTTGTGTGATAGGTTATAATGCGCAGTGCTGTAAAAACGCATTTGCCTCTGGCTCAGCGCCAGCCAAAGCGAGAACACAGGCTTGAATTCAGCAGCTGGTGATGTGCCGTACTGAACGCTTTAATCACACTGATGTGAACGTATCAATTATAAAAATATTATTCAACTATTTTTTTTTGTTTTTTGGAAGCTGCATTCAAAATCCACTTGGCTCAAAAATCTGAGGGGGCATGTGTTTGAATGGGTATGACACCTCTGTCCACCACGGATTAAATCACGTTCTGGGAGGAGCGGTATTTTGGCTGGGCCCCTCTCTGGTCTAGTGACCTGGGCACATGCCTGGCGTTAATCCGTCCCTGCTTTAGCCAAGCATTCACATAATGTATCTCATAACCAATACTCCAATTAAATATCACCAAATGCACATTACCATTCTTTGCTTTAAAAGATTTGAACAGCAGCTACACTAATTTTTCTCTACCTGCTTTTCTGTTTCTGCCACTGGACAGGAATTGAGGTAAGGAATTACACAAGCCTCAGTTGGGATCTAGCCTCTTATGATACCTTGAGATGACCCAGCACTAGAGCACTTGCCGGACCCACACACACATTTCATGAGGAAAGATAACATGCACGTTTTAGCCAGCCCAGACCATCTGAATTGCACGTGTTTCTACTTTCACATGCTAATGACTTGTTGCACTTATGAACATGATAACTTTCTGGCATCAATTCTAGTAGGGTAAAACGTAATTACGTTTTTGAAATGGTCTGTTTTGCCCTGCCGTCATTAGCTGAAGCTGTGTGTGAACAAGGCGCTGCTGCAGAATGTGAGCTGCTCCATCTCGCGCAGCCTCTTCAGAGGGTACGGCGTTCCACAACAACGCTTACGTTAGTTGCCCGCAGATGCGCCTGCCTATAATAAATCGGCCTAATTTGCAGCACAATCGGCCGATGCAGATTAATTAAAAAATGCCAAAAATCAGTCCAATTAATCATTATACACATTTTCAGTGGTCAAAAACCAAATGTGGGTCACTTTGCAAAAATATGACACTTCTTTTCTTTTAAAGAGGAATGTCTGAAGAACAAATAATGTTGAAACTAGATATGTATCTCGTTTCTTTCTTTCAAAACATCTGCATTGAGCATACCTGTCTGAGTGCCATAAATATTATTTTTTCCAAGTTTGCATGCCTATAACTCAAGAAGTATTAAAGATATCACAATATGATTTTAGATGCTAGTTCTTAATAAACTTTTCTTTTGGAATCTTCATTTTTCAAGGCCCTACATCATTCAGTGCCAGAGATATGGGGATGTCAATAGCTGCGTTTCCACTGTCAGGCCAAAAGCGGGCGTGCTAGTGCGTGCCAGGGCCAGTCGCGTTTCCACTGTCACTTCCGGGGCTTGATCATTTATCTGTCATAAGTCTCGTCTCGAGAGTTTAGCTCCACGTATGTCATAAAAATATAATAAGGGTTTTTGTTCGGGAGCTTTTATAAAAATATAGAAATTATCATTCTTTCTAAATGTGATGTATATACTGTGACTACAAATCAACAGTAACAGACTCGACTGAATAAGTAGGTAGGCTATGTTCATACCGCTTTATTTCTGTGTGACTAATTTTCAGTCCTGATTAATTCATTATGATCAATGTATCACTTATTATTGTAAAACATATGCTTTTGGATTTAAATCTTTAACAAAGCAAACAAACGACCGCTTTTATCATGTTCGTTTTGTGATCGCGCTAGTTCCAGTGACTTATTTCTTATTAGTTTTCTGATAACTTCTCTTTGTTGGTGAAATGATGGGGTTGTGTGATGTTGTTCCTGAGGCGGGTTTTAGTGAAGTGCAGCGTAGCTTCTGGCCCGACGGTGGAAACACAGCATGATTTTGGCCTCGGTGCTACAGGTCCGAGGCTATTAGCCCCGCCCGGCCCGTTTAAAGCACTGGCTCGCACTGGCCCCACAGTGGAAAAGCGGCTAATGAGGCTCCATATTCAGATTGTTGAATAATACCCATTTTCAGTGGTTGAAAACCAAATGTTGGTCACTTTGTATACAGCTGATACTTATTTTTTTAAATAATGTCTGAAGAATAAGTAATGTTGAAATTAGAATTGTATCTTGTTTCCCTCTATCAAAACAATATGTATAAAACATACCTGTCGGAGTGCTAAAAATGCACTGAAATGGACAAGCCGAGGCAAATTACCTTTCTTTCAGTCGTCTATTCATAAGATTCTATATTTGAATCAGTTTCAGGGATATTTTGAAGAAGGGATTTTGTTTATTTTAACAGCTTCTGAAGCTACCAAGGGTTCAGATATGCAGTATTGTAACATGTTTGAAACAAATCCCAAGCCTCTTAGGGAAAAGTGGCTGCTTTTGCCACACATTGCATTCACATCAATAAACCAAGATTTTTCCTCATCTGGATTAATTATTAGAATTTATTTTTCTTTTTTATTGTTATATAATGTAAAGCATCATCAGATTAAGTAGCATCTACTGCTAAAGGGCATATTTGGCAGAATCACGGATAGTACCTCAAACATTTAAGATCTCTCACACTTGGAATAATTAACACTGGGTAATTCTAATCCCCAGGTAAATGGGATCCGGAGTAATCTTATTTTACATTTCACACTGTTCATACCATACCTAGAGTTAAGAATGAATCCTGGCCATTCATAATCTGGCATATTCTTCAGATATTCTGCTTTAAATACAACTAGATAAAAAAGTTTGTCAAGACAAACTTTAGGTTGGCTTGAGAAAACCTAACCTGAAAGTTTAAAGCACCTGTAAAAGCTTGAAGTTTGAAAATGTAGATAGATTAGAAAATTAACATGTTGCTAATCATGTTTCTAGCATGATTAGCCTGTTGTTGATTAGTATGAAATTAGCATATTGTTAATCATGTTATCATGTTTCTAGCATGATTAGCAAGTAACTAGCATAATTAGCATGAAGTTAGCATGTCTGTATGTATGTATATACCACGACTGAGGTGCCCTTGAGCAAGGCACCGAACCCCCAACTGCTCCCAGGGCACCGCAGCATAAATGGCTGCCCACTGCTCCGTGTGTGTGTGTTCATGGTGTGTGTGTGTTCACTGCTGTGTGTGTGCACTTTGGATGGGTTAAATGCAGAGCACTAATTCAGAGTATGGGTCACCATACTTGGCCACATGTCACTTCACTTTCATATATATATATACACATACATACACACACTCAAACATACATGTATATCATGTTGTTACCAAATAAGTATCAGCTGTAATACAAAGTGACCAACATTTGGTTTTTGCTGAAAATAAGTAATATTCAACAATCTGGAGCCTCATTGAGACCCCCTATCTTTGGGACGGAATGATGTAGGGCCTTGAAAATGAAAATTCCAAAAGAAAAGTTTATTAAGAATTAGAATCTAAAATCATATTGTGATATCTTTAATACTTCTTGAATTATAGGCATGCAAACTTGGAAAAAAGAATATTTATGGCACTCAGACAGGTATGTTCAATGCAGTTGTTTTGAAAGAAAGAAACGAGATACATCTCTAGTTTCAACATTATTTGTTCTTCAGACATTCTAACCCTAACCCATATTTTTGCAAAGTGACCCACATTTGGTTTTTGACCACTGAAAATGTGTATAATTTAACGATTTACCCCTGGAGCCATATTGAGATCCCAATATCTCTGGAACCAAACCATATAGGGCCCTAAAAATTAAGATGCCTTTAATACTTCTTGAGTTACAGGCCTGCAAACTTTGGAGAAAAAACTTGAAAAGTGCTGTTTCCCCATATTTGATTGGTCACCATTGGCGTATAATGTAACTAAGATTGCTAAAGTCAGCAGATTTCACTAACAGAGCTACCAATCTCTGTGTAAAAATAACAATGATGCTGCCATCTTTCTGAAGTCATTTTTACCCCCTTGTAATTTGGCTCTGAAACTCAGGTGAAAATTGCCATTTTGACCCCCCTCTACAAAATAGTGGATTACTCCATAAATATTCATCCAGTGTTTCCCATACATTGATTTATTTGTGGAGCCCGCCACAATATCAAAACTGACCGCTACAAATAGATTTTTCCAAAAGGCTTTGACTTCGTTGAATAAACATGAGCACTGCACGTTTCAAAATCGAAACCCAGTGCGTGTGTATCACTGTATTTCTGAAGGAAACCGACTGTCTTCAGAAAATTTTGGATGTCAATTTCATTTCTTGCATGTAATTTCTGATAAAGCAGCGTTTGTGAGCGGAGCGCTGCTTTGTGTACAGCCGTTAACCGGGGAAACCTGATCTCTACCACTCCAACAGCGCCTCCTGCTGCCAGAGAATGAATTTGCATATATATGCCGCCACAAATAGAGTGCAAGTCTGTGGGAAACACTGATACATCCATGACATTTAATATTTGGGCTATCATCACTATACATGTTTATCTTTCTTCAGAAAAAAATTAGCAAAATCAAATATTTAAGCCGGGGAAGTTTCTGAAATTTGGTTGATTTGACACAAAATGCCCCTTTAAGTTTGATCACAACCATTCGTGTTCACCGTTTCTGTTTGAATACATGTCATTACCTAACTGCATGATCTTTACTATCCTAGAACTGTACATTTCTGCCATATGGATATCACCTTAACATAGTCACCACTCTGATAAACTACTCCTAAATGTAATGTGGAAACTTTCATTTTCTATGAAGCTGCTTTGCAACGTGTATCATTAAAAGCGCTATACAAATAAACATGAATTGTATTGTATTATCGTATGCAGTAAAAGGTTTTGCCACAAACTCAACTGAATGGTTTCTCTCCTGTATGATTTCACATGAATCTCTTCAGACCATAGAACTCTACATGAATTATGAGCTTCTAGAACTTCAGACTGAAGCCGTTTGTGACCTTCTAACTGAACTCCTGTCCACAAATTGAACATAGAAATAAAAAATTATAAAAATAATAATTAGTTAAAGACTTAACAAGTCTTAAGTGCAAACAATATGTGCAACCATAATCAAAGTACTCTCAATATTCAAAGTGCAAATGGAGACCAATTTTTCTTAAAGCATGATACATAGCTAAGAGATGGTTAAAACTACACAGCCCAATCAAAGACAGGTTTGATATTGGGAGATATTGAATGTAGACTAATTTGCGTGCAAAATGCAGGGAATTAAAACTGAAATTGCTTTCTAATTCGCAATCGTGCTTTTATATGTGTATAGGAAGCGCCGGTGCTGAGCACACATTCTACAAGAGAAGACATTTGTCAGATGCTTACAGGCTCTGGAGTCATCTCTCGCCTTACTCTTGTTACATGATCAGTGAACTCAGATTCCTGCTGCACTGTGCAACTCTATAGCTCATGTTGGATGACCAGAGCAGACGCCTTTAGTTTAGAATTGAAGAAAACATTACCTAGCTGGATTAAATGTTTTTTATGTCTATAAAAAAGCAAAACGACAGTGGAGGCAGTGCCGCGGTGTGCACTGTAATGTAATGTAAAAGCAGAGGTGGCATCTTCTATACTAATTGCACCCTCACACTCCATCATGGCAATATCGTGTGACAGCTTTTCACCTCGAAGAGGAATCATGTTACATTTTAATACTGTGACATCTTGTGGCACAAAATCCCGTCACACCCCTACTATTCAACATGAAATCATCCTGGGGGCACACTTGTTTTACACATATTTGGCACCACCTATTGTTGCGTGTATATTATTGACATGTAAAATCCTAGACCCTGAATATAAGAGAACCCCATTTTTTTCAGATGTATTTCCGAGAAAAGAAAAAAAAAACAGAACAGAACAATACGATATTATAGTATTATAGATATACTGATTTGCATTGAACTGCAAACACTCCACCACAAATAAGGAGAAAAAAATAAATCACATCTGGAAATTATATTTGCAGCAACTCAATCATTAATTTCCTTCATTTGATCGCACACCTCGGTGTACTTGTTCGGTGTCTCTAATAATAAGAAATCTTCAACTTTGTTCATTCAAGTTATTTATTTGTATAGCACCCACAATACACATTGCTTCAAAGCAGTTTTATTTATAACATTTTAAATATGGATATTTTCTTTCAAAAACATCGATACACTACAGGAGGCCTTTATCCCGGAGCCGTGTGAGGCACATTTTATTATGGATGGATGCGCTTTATTTGACTACTTTTGGACTGTTGAACAAAAACACCCACCCATGCCATTATAAAGCTTGAAAGAGCCAGGATCATTTTTAATATAACTCTGACTGGATTCGTCTGAAAGAAGAAAGTCATATACACCTAAGATGCCTTGAGGGTGAGTCAATCATGAGATAAAGGGTTAGTTCACCCAAAAATTAAGTTATTCTATTACATCTATATCAGCATAATGCTTTAACAGTTTTAGCAGCAGTTTTAGGGCTGGGCGATATGATGACTTAATGATCCACTTTTGAGATCTAGCAACATTACATTTATTTAATTTATTTATGTATTTATTTATTTATTTTTTTTAGGGGGGGGGGGGTTGCAAGACTGAATACAATGCAATGAACATTTGCAGTGTTTTGGACACACGAGTAAGCAATTTTTTTATTATTATTATTATTATTATTATTTAAATAGATTTACATATTAGTCAGTTTTATCCTAAGTGCTCGTATGCTGTTTCCCAAAAAATATTATTGCAAAGCGGTCAGCTTTTTCTGTGGTGATTTGTGTTTGTTGTCACTGTGTGCTCCTGAGCGTGTCCCAAAATATGGCAACTGTTACACAGAATGCAACGTGCCGTGACGTAGATTGTCATTCTCTTTTGGGCTTGAATGGTTTAAAATTGGTTATTAATTAAATTCTATAATTTGATAAAATCAATGTACACAGCCAGACAATGTGCAGTCAAAATTGGAAACAAAATTTTAAAAAAAATTCTCTAGAGGTGTGGAGTGAGACAGGGCTTCAATTTACGTCCCACCCTCTTCAACTCTTATATAAACCAATTGGCTATACTAGAAGATCCTCCTATTCAAGGTAGGGGTGTGCCATATCATACCGTCCACAATAATACCGGTATACATTTTTACATTATAAAAAAAAAAATGTCATATCGCCAAGGCAGGACTTACGGGGCCGGGGGCCCCTGGACTTGAGGTTATGTTTGCGCCCCATACCTATACTACAAATGCCCTCAACTACAACATTATTATGGAGTAACACAAAATACACAAAAATTACAATATGCTTTCAGGTTCATATACTGTATACAATTAATAGGCAACATGTCTAGCCTAGTCAAAGTTTAGATATAATATTAAATAGTCACTATAATACAATAAACAGGATGTGAAAAACCCTGAATTAACACTGAGCAGAAAAAACCAAAGAGATGTATTATTATGAAAATGTATTGTCATATCTGTGTCCTTTTATGTCTGATTCTTACATTTAATAAATTTAATCTAAATAAAAAAAACATGTTGGCTATTAACAATAAAATGAAATCACTATAAACAAAATCCATAGATGGATTTTGCAAAAGTTATGTTAAGTTAAAATACAACATTTTAATGTAGAAATATTAAATGATTGCAAAAATGAAATAATGAGCTACTTTTTAAAATATGAAACTACAACCGTCAGTAGGTGGCAGCAAGTGACTGTCTTAATGAGTGAGTTGAATCCATAAATCAACCGATTTGTTTAAAATGCTAATTCATTTAACTTAGCAAAGGACTGTACTAATAGCCTGTTTGATCCATTTACTGGTCCGTGTAATGCTGAGAAACAAAGCACTGTGTTGCTCGGAGACGCATTGATGGGGCAAAACAGAATTTTGTGTCTGAAAGTTACTCAGTAACTTGTTGTTTATTGTACATTTGCCATCGTGCAGATATTCGGAAAAACAGGACTCTAGTTTGTGTGATAGGCTAACTCCTATATCGTAGGCATTCACTCATTAAATGCAGGGTTCATTCAATCAACACATTAGTTTTAAGGCAATATTCATGACCTAATGCTCCATTATTTTACACAAATGTTCAGATTTATCAATAGCAAAATTAATGCTATTTGTTTGCTTTCTAATAAGCACAGGCTGCGACTGCACCAGACGTTACTTCATGCAGAGAACATAAGTTAGGCTACATAAGTATACTTTGTTTCATTTGTATCCTTGTGCTATTGCTAGTAACTTGTTCATTTATTACTGACCCTTTAATTGTCTTTATGTAACATTATTTATTAAAATGCAAGGTTGAAAACAATGAAACAATAACTTTTTCTTGAGGTGTCTGTGAGGCTGCTTCATGTGCTCGGCGCTTTGGATGTGACCGTGAGCGCCCAGAAATCTAGTGCAAATGATAAACTTTTGTGATGATGCAACACTGACCCGATTAGGCAAGTGACAGTCCTGTGAGCGGAGCGAAAGTCTTGTATCGCAGTGTGCAGCAGCTCTCTTAGTGCAGACCAGATGCGCTGATGTGAGGCAATTTTGAGAGAGTGAGAGCGAGAAGACGCGGTACAGATGAACCACTCACGCTGTTTTCAAATGACTTAATGACTTAATCTGATATTCTGTGTGAATTTTTTTTTACTCATCTAACCTACATTCTATATTAAATAAATGTTTGCGGAAATGAGTAAAACCAAAATGCGCAATCCCGCACCGAGATTCAGGACGTGATTAAACATATATTCTATGATATAGAGATTTGTAACTTTTTGGTGGTAGTGAGATGGGACAAAGTCCCTGTAAGATATTAGGGTATTCTATAGTCTTTGGACGGGAGAGAGCGCTCAAAACTCTTCAGATTAATTTAGTGGAACATTAATATAATATAGAATCATCCTCTGTAAAGAAGTGAGGTGTGAACATGTGAAAATTCATCATTATCTTTCTAAATGTGCGCTCTTTTGGGCTAAAGGCTTAATGGAACCGTTTAAAGTAGCCATGTGATCACAAATTAATCGGCGATTCGGCGCAGCGCAGACGTGATTTAATACGCGTGTCCTTTTTCTATGTGAAAAAAAATCATAAATTCCAGTTTATGCTGTTTGATTATGGCTTCGAATGTCGTAGTTGGAAGCTGTTAGCCCCGGGTGGACCGTGCGCGCTGTTGAAATGCGGCTAATAATTTCTGACTGGCACATAACTGAACAAATGTAAACGGGTTAAGGCGGGGCCTCTGGGCTGCAGCCCATTCAAGCACAATGGTAAGTCCGGCCATGCATATCGCGATATCAATGATATAGCGACGCAATGACATATGGCGCATCTACGTTCCCTAGCGCATACAACAACACCACAAACCCAATAGGTGTGTTCGACTTGAAGCAGCGCTGCGCAGACTGATCGGTGTATGACATCAAAGTATCGCGAGAGTGGTTCTACAACGTTGATCCTGGAGGGCCACTCTCCTGCAGAGTTTAGTTCCAACCTTGAAAACCCCTAGAAAAAAAAACCTAAATGCATCCCAAAGACCTTGATTAGCTGGTTCAGGTGTTTTTGATTAGGGCTGGAGCTAAACTCTGCAGGGACACCGGCCCTCCAGGATCAACGTTCCCCACCCCTGTTCTAGAGCATGTTCGAGCGCACACTCTTACCATCAAAAATAGGTGAGGCGCCTATCTTTAGCAAAGCGACGCGGAGAGCCGCTTCTGAAACGTGCCGCGGCGCGGCTGGTGTAAACACAAGCATTGACTAGAGTGGCCGCTTCGGAGCCGTAACGCACCGCAGACGCATGCAGTGTAAATAAGGGGTAATAAGGTATTTTGACGTCATACACTGCAAAAAACAGAATGGTTTATGGTTGTATAGTATTTTTTAAAAAGTTTGGTATCACCCATCCCTAATCAGCACGACTGCAAATGTGATATTGATTTTGTACAACAGTTCTATAACATTGTGTCGAATTTTAAACAAAATATTGACAATATTGTATGTTTTCACAAACGAAAATAGTTCCAATAGCATTCATTACAGTATAGAAACTATTCTTATATCTTATTCTGTGATAAAAATGTAAAAAAATTTTTTTTAAAAACAGTGTTTGTGGTATAAAGAATGAAAATGTGACGTAACGCTGGGAAACTGCTTTGTTAATGTGCCACACTTGCAGGATAGCGTGCCTTTCCACCATTGAGTTTAGGGCAGTATTTGATTGTTTGTCGTGATTTTGAAAAACTGTCACCAGTGTACGTCATCGAGAATTGCAATAGTAACTCAGATCATCGTTCTGAGAGAAAACTGAACAATGTTTTTCACCTTTTCTATGTGTAAAAACAGCAAGGGAAGCAAATCCATAAGCGCTTTCTACATTACGGGTTTCTAAAGAGAGGAAAACGCTTAACGTTTAAACATGTGGCGTTGATATTCTGGATCATCTGCATGCCTTTAGCATCACTGTCTAGGGATTTGATTTTGCTTGTCATTTGTTGAAATAAATATAAAAAGTACAGTGAGTTTGTGACTGTTCTCTGAACGTGACCCACAATCTGTGATTCTCCTCCGTGGCCATGGAAAAATGAATATTTATGACAACAATTATACTTTGTCATTTAAAAGTTTCCAACAAAGAAATGGATGGACTTCTGTCAGCTTGTTGAACACACACTTTATTTGGATAATAATCTACCATATGGTGGCTGAAGCAGCAGCGAGCGACACTGTTTTCACGCTAATCAGGTAAACATTGTAAACACAATTCCACAAAATCTGAGAGAGAAAAAATCTATGTATCATGCAGTGCGATAAAATAGCTTCTCTTACCTGCAAACGATACAATGAAGAATGAATGATTGTTTAACTTAAAGGCAAAAACAAAACAAAAGATAAGCATTTATCCTTATAGAGAATGAGAAGTAACCATGGGAACGGATAGCGTATCCTGCTAATATGGCGGCGCCTTCCCGAAATGCAATGCGGAGTGAAAAGATCGTGAAGAAGATAGTAGGGGTGCTCCGATTGATCGGCTATAATCGCTTTGGGATGTTTGATCGGCGTCTCTGAAAAGGCCGATCTCAAGCTGATTACGCGCCTGCCGTGAGAAGGTTTGGCACGACGTGGCACCGTCTCAGTCTCTGTCCGGCGCAGGTAAAATTATAATGCTGAATGTGAGGTACTCACCTTCATATTTCTTCATTAAATAACTCATAAAGTAATCTGAAAACCTTGTGTGAGACGTAATTTCACAAACAGCGTGAGTGAATCACCACGCGCGGTCTCTCTCTCTCAAAATAGCAAATGACTTCATCGTGTCTGTCTATAAAGAATGAGAATGTGACGTAACGCCGCGTTGAGTTCTGGGAAACTGCTTTGTTTATCGGCCATACTTGCAGGATAGCGCTGCCTTTCCGCTATTGAGTTTAGGGCAGTATTTGATTGTTTGTCGTGATTGTGAAAAATGTCACCAGTGTATGTCATTCATACTGCATCGATAATTGCAATAGTAACTCAGATCATCGTTCTGAGAGAAAACTGGACAATGCTATATGTTTTTTTGCCTTTTCTATGTGTAAAAACACCAAGGGAAGGAGGTCGCGGAGAAGACGCCGAATAGTAAATCTGTTAATGTCACTGATTAAACCCACTGACTCTCACTCAATAAAAGAATCACATTGCTGTGTGTTTTTGAAAGTTTTGATTTGGTTGGTTTAATAGTTAACATTACCTTCTTTGCGAGCATGACACTCTCACTAGGCTTGTGAATTAGCAGAACTTGAACAGGGGACTTTCTAAAATGCTTAAAGTGGCTTAATGTACCAAGACAGTGATAAAGACAAAATTGTAAAGCATATACTATGTGCAGATATGCATATAAGATCAAAATGTGAACGCAACGCGTTTATTTACACGTTAAGCATTTTCCTCTCATATAAAGAACGCGCTTAATGCACCGAGACAGTGATATTTAAAGACCACATTCTGTACACACATCTTACTAATAAAGCATAATATGTGTGGAAAAACAGATGAGCCCAAAATATGAACTTTAGAAATCGCTGTCTTAATCCAGAAGCGCTTTCTAGATTACAGTTTTCTAAAGAGAGGAAAACGCTTTACATTTAAACATGTCGCGTTAATATTCTGGCTCATCTGCATGTCTTTTAGCATCACTGTCTTAGCACATTAAACCAGCATTTGAAAATGCTACAAAACTTTCCCCAAGCTCCTAGGGATTTGATTTTGCTTGTCATTTGTTGAAATAAATATAAAAAGTACAGTGAGTTCGTGACTGTTCGCTGAATGTGACCCACAATCTGTGATTCTCCTCCGTGGCCATGGAAAAATGAATATTTATGACAACAATTATACTTTGTCATTTAAAAGTTTCCAACAAAGAAATGGATGGACTTCTGTCAGCTTGTTGAACACACACTTTATTTGGATAATAATCTACCATATGGTGGCTGAAGCAGCAGCGAGCGACACTGTTTTCACGCTAATCAGGTAAACATTGTAAACACAATTCCACAAAATCTGAGAGAGAAAAAATCTATGTATCATGCAGTGCGATAAAATAGCTTCTCTTACCTGCAAACGATACAATGAAGAATGAATGATTGTTTAACTTAAAGGCAAAAACAAAACAAAAGATAAGCAGTTGTCCTTATAGAGAATGAGAAGTAACCATGGGAACGGATAGCGTATCCCGCTAATATAGCGGCGCCTTCCCGAAATGCAACGCGGAGTGAAAAGATCGTGACGTAACTCCTCATTCTCTATACAAACCATAAAATGGTAACATATGTATAAGTCATAAAATTGTCATTAGGAAAATATTATAGAATACAAATTAGTGGTTATTGTCCAGCAATGTATTTGATTTCTTACAACATTAAAAGTAGGAGGTAAGTAAATGAGTAAATTAGACAAGTCAGAAAAAAAACTACCGATATAAAGTTGGTTCGACGTTTGAGGTTTGACATTTGTCAGAGATTCAGCCTCGGAAATCTTCAATAGTTCTTTAACGATTTAGCACAAGGACAAGAAACATAATGTGTTATAATTGTTTTCAAATGTAGAAGAGAACACACAATCTGTTTTATTTGTTTTAATCTGCCTTAAGGTATTGTAACTGATAGACCGCATAATGTAAAGGTGCAGAATAGGGACCGTCTGCAAAGTGCAAAACGAAGAGCAAAAAGCACAATTATTCCATCTAAATGCTTCATTTGTGAAATGTATAAAAAAATACATCTCAAATCTAAGGGCTGTGTCTTATTACTGGTTCATAAAAGAACATTTAGATGTTGGTTTTATTCACAGAACTATAGCACAACAAAAGTTATTGAAATGGAACGATTGAGAAAAAGCTTGCAAAGCATTACAAAGACTGCAGTTTACCGCTCCCTAGAGGAATATATTGCACATGTTTTGACCAAGTTTGACATTCAGAAATTTAAATAACTTAATTTAGAATGCACACAGTTTGATATCTAAACTTCAAGGGGTGTGTCTTGTTACTTGTTCAAAGAACAATATTTACAGCCATCTTTTACTATCATATGTAATTCAGGATGCACGCTATTGAATTAAATTTGAATCTGTTAAAACATTCATTTTTAAAACATACAGTATTCCATCTCAATTTCAAAGGGTGTGTCTTGTTACTGGTTCATAGACGAACATTTAAATGTTGGTTGTATTCACAAAACTATAACACAGCACGTGATATTGAAATGTCAACGAATACATCAATCAATGTAAAGTAAATACGCTCTTCTATCTTAACTTCAAAGGGTGTGTCTTGTTAGTGGTTCCTAAACAAACATGTAGATGTTGGTTTTATTCACAGAACTATAAGACAACACATGATATTAAAATAGGGTGACCATACGTGCCATTTTCCCAGGACGCGTCCTGGCCAGGATTTGTTTTGGCTTTGTTTTCGTTTTCTATTATAGTTCTGTGACTAAAACAAATATAAAAATGTTCTTATAAAAACAGTAACAAAGACATGAGGTTAATACAGAAGAGTCTATTAATTTTAAATTAATTTATTTATTGGTTTAAATTTCAATAGTGTGTTTTTTGGTGTCAAACTTCTGTGAAAACAACAAATATTAAAATGTTCTCACAAGGACCTGGAATAAGCCTACTGCATAACCACTAAATTATGGAATGATAATGATTTTTAATATTATTTTTATTTTATTAATATATTTATTAATAGTAATAATATAATAATAACCACTATCACATATCTTGTTTACAATATTTCTTATTTAAATTCAAGTGAGCGTTATAAGTGTTTGTCTTTATATCTTTCAAAGAGCTTGGTGCACTATTTGCTCTTGTTTTGTTAATTATAAAAAACATTCCGGTGGATAAACATTCATCGTTTTATCCTGTACATGTACTTTGTAGACGGTCCCTAGCTGGCCTAAGCGCTAGCTCGCCGCTGCTAGAGACTTTATGCGTTTCAACATATAGAGGACGATTAAAACACATAAACTGCGATGTGTGTTCAGTTCTACGTTTTAATGCTTTTCAGATAACCCATTTTGTATACAATTATACTCATGCACTAAGAATTGATTGAAGTTTTTCGCGGCTGAATATCCGTCTAATATCCAACGTCAAACTTCGAACCAACTTTATATCGGTTAAAAAAACTGTGGTATTTGACAATGTGTGTTTCTCCTTATAGCTCCATGTAAAATAAACGGCTTTAATTATGACATTTTCAAAAAGATCGTTCATTTTTGTAGAAGTAGACATTTTGATCAAGATGAAATGATTGCGTTTAGTTTTGAGATCGAAAACCAACCTGTTTGTGTCTCAGTATCTTCATGTTTGACTCTGAAAGCTTCTTCAATCCTCACGTCTTCACCCTCCTCTTTAATAAACGCCATCTTTATAATAATAGTGTAGTGTCCCGATCTCAGTCGCTTTATCAGAGGTAAGATAAGAATAACTAACAGAAAGAACAACAAATGCAAGCTAAATCTCGCTGTGATTTGATTCAGTTGTCTCAGTCTCGAAAAGCTACGCACCTTTTCTGTTACAAACGCGCGGGTGCACTTTACACAAAATAACTTTCATTAATGTTGGATAAAAAATTGTCATTAAATCGCCTTCACATACTATAATATCTGGTTTGCATCGATTTCGTTTTCGTCGTCGTCTTCTTCTTCTTCTTCTTCTTCTTTTTCTTTGACGTTTTATGGCGGTTGGCAAACCAGCTTTAGGTGCATTTACCGCCACCTACTCGGATGGAGTGTGGAGCATTGACGTTAAAGGAAAACTAAAAAAAATAAATAAATAAAATAAATAAAAAATTAGTAGTGATTCTTTAAATCCTGTTTATTAACTCTGTATCTTTGAGATACTTAAATAATATGTGAAACATTTCTATAGTCACATCTTTATTTAACAATTTCTGAAGTGAGATCTGATTTATTTCTATATGAAGTGCTTCTGTAAGTTGTACTCTTTCGTTGTCATATCCTTTACATTTTATTAAAATATGTTCAACTGTTTCAGGAAGATCACATTTACCACAAAGTCCAGACTCATGTTTTCCTATAATAAATAATGATTGATTAAGTGCAGTGTGTCCAATTCTAAGGCGAGATATTATGCCGTCTTCCTTTCTATTCCCAAAAATTCTCCTCTCATTTCCAACTGTTTTTTGAATATTATATAAATGCCGTCCTTTATTCTCACCATCCCATTTACTTTGCCATATATCTTTTAATGCTTTTTTAATTAGCCCTTTTATTTCTAATTTACTCATTGGAACATTAAATTCTATGTCTGGATGTTTTAATGTTTTTTTCGCTATTTGATCCACCACTTCATTACCTTCTAGTCCTATATGTGCAGGTATCCATACAAAAGAGAGAATGGTTTTTGTTTGTATTCTGAACAAACTTTGTAAAATGTCTGATAAATACCACCATCAGGTGTGGGTACAGAGTCAGGGGAGACCACTGCAGGAAGCTATTGGGGGGAGGCCATCAATTCAGCCTCCTCTTCCACCACACCACCTCCCAGCTCCACAGACCTGCTTGAAAGAGGTGACAGCGAGGCTACCCCTTGCCAGCAAAAAGACAGCGTAGGGATCCAGTTTTGGAGTTCCTGGAAAAAGAGGCAGAGAGGTCTGAGGCCAGGCAAAGAAGATCAGAGGAAAGAGAGGAAAAATTGATGAACCTACTGGAGAGAATTGTTAATAAGATGTGAATTTGTAAAACAAAATAATAATAATAATAATAATAAAAACGGTTATTGAACTTGTTGTTTTCTCATTTTTACTATTGCAAGCAATACAGTTTTTTAAATTATTGGTTACAGGGGATCAGTTCATTCGTTTTTATTTTTATGATAATACTATATACATCAGTAATTCTATAATTAAAATGTGAAATATAATTATGTATTTACATTAAGGAACCTCTTCTGACAAGTAAAGTTATTGTATGCTTATTCTTTCAATGTGAAAACCGAGTTTCTTGAATAAGATGTTACAGGGGACTGGTTTATCAGGTAACAGATATTAATATTTAGTTTTTTCCAGATTCCAGAAATCTGTTCAGCAGAGGATTCTCACTATAGCTGAATGTAGTCATGATCCCTGAGAGCTGTCACATTGATAATGTGCTGTCACACTGATAATGTGCTCTCTTATTTGTTCTCCACCCTGAGGGTCTTGGTTGTGTGGCAGTGCATCATTGTTGTCATCTGGCACAAGTGCTGCCTCAACTGGCTCCAAAATGTCACCATTGGTGAGACAAATGTTATGAAGAATGGCACAGCAAGCAATCACAGCAGGGGCAAAATTGGGCTTCACCTCCAAAGCTTTAAAAAAGATGCTCCGCCACCTTGCTTTAATTATCTCGAAGGACCTCTCAATGATGCTTCATGCCTTTGAATGGTGCTGGTTGAATCGAGCTTGTGTTGGACTTGT
>NW_015630061.1:10216-14255 GCF_001515625.1 Sinocyclocheilus rhinocerous | reverse complement strand
TCCAGTATGCACTAATCCACAAATTACTTAAGTTATTCGGTTTATAAACGTGTCTGACACTCCCTCTGATGCGAAATAAACCAATATCCCGAGTTATTCAGTTACTCCTAACAGTACATTGACTGAACTGCTAAAAGAGAACCGATGATGGGATGTGCACGAGCAGAGCAGCTCTTCTTCTTCTTCTTCTTCTTCTTCTTTGACGTTTTATGGCGGTTGGCAAACCAGCTTTAGGTGCATTTACCGCCACCTACTAGGATGGAGTGTGGAGCAATGACGTTAAAGGAAAACTAAAAAAATAAAAAAATAAAATAATAAAATTAAAAAAAATTAAAAATTTGTAGTGATTCTTTAAATCCTGTTTATTAACTCTGTATCTTTGAGATACTTAAATAATATGTGAAACATTTCTATAGTCACATCTTTATTTAACAATTTCTGAAGTGAGATCTGATTTATTTCTATATGAAGTGCTTCTGTAAGTTGTACTCTTTCGTTGTCATATCCTTTACATTTTATTAAAATATGTTCAACTGTTTCAGGAAGATCACATTTACCACAAAGTCCAGACTCATGTTTTCCTATTATAAATAATGATTGATTAAGTGCAGTGTGTCCAATTCTAAGGCGAGATATTATGCCGTCTTCCTTTCTATTCCCAAAAATTCTCCTCTCATTTCCAACTGTTTTTTGAATATTATATAAATGCCGTCCTTTATTCTCACCATCCCATTTACTTTGCCATATATCTTTTAATGCTTTTTTAATTAGCCCTTTTATTTCTAATTTACTCATTGGAACATTAAATTCTATGTCTGGATGTTTTAATGTTTTTTTCGCTATTTGATCCACCACTTCATTACCTTCTAGTCCTATATGTGCAGGTATCCATACAAAAGAGAGAATTGTTTTTGTTTGTATTCTGAACAAACTTTGTAAAATGTACCACCATCACCACCATCAGGTGTGGGTACAGAGTCAGGGGAGACCACTGCAGGAAGCTATTGGGGGGAGTCAGCCTCCTCAGCCTCCTCTTCCACCACACCACCTCCCAGCTCCACAGACCTGCTTGAAAGAGGTGACAGCGAGGCTACCCCTTGCCAGCAAAAAGACAGCGTAGGGATCCAGTTTTGGAGTTCCTGGAAAAAGAGGCAGAGAGGTCTGAGGCCAGGCAAAGAAGATCAGAGGAAAGAGAGGAAAAATTGATGAACCTACTGGAGAGAATTGTTAATAAGATGTGAATTTGTAAAACAAAATAATAATAATAATAATAATAAAAACGGTTATTGAACTTGTTGTTTTCTCATTTTTACTATTGCAAGCAATACAGTTTTTTAAATTATTGGTTACAGGGGATCAGTTCATTCGTTTTTATTTTTATGATAATACTATATACATCAGTAATTCTATAATTAAAATGTGAAATATAATTATGTATTTACATTAAGGAACCTCATCTGACAAGTAAAGTTATTGTATGCTTATTCTTTCAATGTGAAAACCGAGTTTCTTGAATAAGATGTTACAGGGGACTGGTTTATCAGGTAACAAATATTAATATTTAGTTTTTTCCAGATTGCAGAAATCTGTTCAGCAGAGGATTCTCACTATAGCTGAATGTAGTCATGATCCCTGAGAGCTGTCACATTGATAATGTCATCTCTGCCAGGTGCAGAGACTGCTGCAGCAAGGTGCTCTCTTATTTGTTCTCCACCCTGAGGGTCTTGGTTGTGTGGCAGTGCATCATTGTTGTCATCTGGCACAAGTGCTGCCTCAACTGGCTCCAAAATGTCACCATTGGTGAGACAAATGTTATGAAGAATGGCACAGCAAGCAATCACAGCAGGGGCAAATTGGGCTTCACCTCCAAAGCTTTAAAAAAGATGCTCCGCCACCTCGCTTTCATTATCCCGAAGGACCTCTCAATGATGCTTCGTGCCTTTGAATGGTGCTGGTTGAATCGAGCTTGTGTTGGACTTGTGACAGGCTCCCTGTATGGAGTTATTAGGGCGATTGGCTGAGATATACAGGGATACCCGCCATCCCCGAGGATCCAGAAATTCTCAGGTGGGTAAAGCTGCTGGCAAAATAGTGGACTGTTTTTCAGAACTCTGGAATCGTGAACTGAGCCTGGGTATCCTACGAAGATGTCTAAAAACTTGCCTCTGTGGTCACAAACTGCTTGGAGCTGAATTGAGTAAAACAGTTTGCGGTTGAGGTAGCACTGAGCATCTGTACTAGGTGGCTTGATTCTCACTTGGCACCCATCAATGCGGGAAATACTCTTGCAGGTAAGCACTGCGCATGACACAAAGCAATCACAACCACACTGTCAGAATTTTTTATTTATTTTATTATTATATTTTACCAACAATAAAAGCACAAAGAAAAAAACGGCATCCCTTCCGGCAACATAAAATAAAAAATAAATAAAAACCCCTTTAACAAAAACATTCTTCTTAATAAATAACAATAAACATATTATTTATATTCTCTTACTTAATTCACATTCTTTTATAAACTTAATAATATCATCATATATCTTGTTAGCTGATTTCCCCAATAAACCTGACAAAGAAAAGTCATGGTGTTTTACTTTCTTCATTGACTGAATAAGGCGACATCTCTCATTGTTGTATTTTACACATTGAAGTAGTACATGTTCAACTGTTTCTTGTTGATTACAGTGTACACATTCCCCAGTTGGGTGCTTACCAATTCTATATAATGTACTATTAAGTCCAGTATGTCCAATTCTAAGGCGTGTAATGATATTGCCTTCCCTTCGATTCCTACTCTCCTTTCTCCCAGCATCAACTGTTTTTTGTATATTATACAAATGTCTACCCGTTCCATGGTCATCCCAATATATCTGCCAAACTGATTGTGTATATGTTCTAATGTATACTTTAGCTTCTGCTTTACTTAATGGAATATGTAGATCTACTTGCTTTATTCTTAGAGTTTGTTTAGCCAGAATATCCACCTTCTCATTTCCCTCCACACCAACATGAGCAGGAACCCAAATGAATTGTGTAGACATACCCTTAACTTTAATTTCATACATCTTGCAGAATATTTCGTTAATAATATCCATCCTAACTGATGACCTGCCAGATTTTATACTTTCAAGTGCAGAAAAACTATCAGATGCAATGACAGTGTTATTTATTTCCTTCTCTTCTATCCACTGTAGGGCCAATAATATTGCCAATAGCTCTGTAGCATATACTGACAAATGGTTGGTTACTCTTTTCTTAATATAAAATTCACACATTGGAATATATACTGCTGCACCTGCATATCCTGTGTCAGGATCCTTGGATCCATCTGTAAATAAAACCATTGACTGTGGGAAATGTTTCTCAAAATACTTCTGGACTATATACCATATCGGAAGTTGATTAGAATTGTCTTTCAGTTCCTGCTGTATACTAAGGTCAACAGTTGGCAAGGGGAATAACCAGGGAGGAATTGAGGAAATTGATACTGTATTACTGTACTGTAATTGATGTAATCCTATATTTCTTGCTTTAGCATCACCTATCCACCCAAAACTTGTCAAATTTGTTTCACTATGTTCCCAGCATTCTTTTAATACACTTTTGACAAGATGTTTTTCATTTTGTCCTTGGAGATTGACCCAGTATGCCATCATTAATTTTACTCTTCTAATTCTTAATGGCATTTCTCCCATTTCCACCTGCATTGATGATACCGGAGATTATTTGAAAGCCCCACTACAGATTCTCAGGGCCTGAGCTTGTAATACATCTAATTCCTTGAGGTTTGATTCTGCTGCTGACATGTAAGCTATACATCCATAGTCAAGAACAGATCTCATGAGTGCCCAATATATGTTTTGTAGAGATGCTCTACTTGCTCCCCATTCCTGTCCTGATAAACACCGAAGTATGTTGATGACCTTTTTACATTTGTCCTTAATTTTATTCAGATGAACTTTCCATGTTAATTTTTCATCAAACCAAACCCCAAGAAACCTAACAGCTTTTACTTGCTCCAGTTGTTGCCCATATAG
>NW_015630061.1:2289-9725 GCF_001515625.1 Sinocyclocheilus rhinocerous | reverse complement strand
TACACTTTTGACACTTTTGACAAGATGTTTTTCATTTTGTCCTTGGAGATTGACCCAGTATGCCATCATTATTCTAATTCTGGCCTGAGCTTGAAATACATCTAATTCCTTGAGGTTTGATTCTGCTGCTGACATGTAAGCTATACATCCATAGTCAAGAACAGATCTCATGAGTGCCCAATATATGTTTTGTAGAGATGCTCTACTTGCTCCCCATTCCTGTCCTGATAAACACCGAAGCATGTTGATGACCTTTTTACATTTGTCCTTAATTTTATTCAGATGAACTTTCCATGTTAATTTTTCATCAAACCAAACCCCAAGAAACCTAACAGCTTTTACTTGCTCCAGTTGTTGCCCATATAGATTCAAAGAAAGGGGTGAGATTTTGTGCCGCCTTGAAAAACAAATAACCTGTGTTTTTCCTACAGATAATTTAAATCCCCATTTATTGGTCCATTTTTCCACTTCATCAATTGCAGCTTGCATTTTCTTATTGACATATGATATATTGCGGCCTCTAATCCACAAAGCCCCGTCATCCGCATACAAAGATCTTCCTACGTTTTGTTCAACCTGAGAGAAAATATCATTAATCATTATGTTGAATAATAACGGACTACACACGCTACCTTGTGGAGCACCATTCTCCGCCGTGTATACTCTGGAATATTCATAATCTACCCTCACTTGTATTTTCCTGTTAAATAAAAAGTCCAAAACCCAATTATATGTTCTACCTTTAATTCCTAATGATTTTAATTTGATCAGTAATCCTTCTTTCCAGAGCATATCATAAGCCTTCTCCACATCAAAGAAGGCTGCTATTACTACTTCTTTGTTGGTCTGTGCTTTCCTTATGTCTGACTCTAGGCACAATACAGAATCCATTGTATTCCGACCCCTACGAAACCCACTCTGATATGGAGATAAAAGAGTTTTACTTTCCAGGAAGTATGTTATTCTTTCTGTAATCATTCGTTCCATGATTTTGCATAAATGTGAAGTCAAGGCAATTGGTCTGTAACTAGAAGGATCTGATGGGTCTTTCCCTGGTTTAAGAACGGGTACTGTTATTGCTTGTTTCCATACTGAAGGACGTTGTCCAGTATCCCAAATTTGGTTAAACAGATTTAATATTATTTCTAACGAGTTATCTGTCATGTGTGCCAACATTTTATAACATACCCCATCTTTCCCCGGAGTAGTCTGTCGAGCACTAATTATTGCTCTTTTTAACTCAAACATGTTTAATGGTAGATCTAATGTATTTCCTGACATCTCATTTTCCTTTAAAATATTAGGATATTCCATTAAGGTTTTATTCCTACTCTGTCTGGCCTCTACTGAAAGATTATCAGAACTATGAACTTTCAGAAATGTTTGAACTAAAAGTTCAGCCTTTTCTAGGTTGCTAACAGCCATCTTATCTCCATTGTTCATCAAAAGCAAATTATGCTCCCTTCGAATTGGTTTTCTTTAAAATACAAATCTTTGTAATCCCAGGCTATCTGTAATCAGAAGCACATTTATAACTGGAATATAATTTAATTTCATTCACATGTGTTTCATAAACACATAATCCTTTATGGATTACAATCCGCCATCAAAATGATACATTTAATTATTCCAGCTGCTGTGAGAAAAGGCTATAAACGATCTGTCACCTGCAGGATCCTCACATGTGATAGCCTAGTAGCCGGAACAACTTCTTTATGTTTACAGGCGTGACGTAATGACGCAGTGTCATGCTCGAATTTCCCGCGAAAACCTACCCGTACCACTCAAATTAGAAAATATTATGAACTGACCGTTGTGAATCGGGCTAAAGTAAGGCGATAGTTTTGAACACTGGCTGGTTATGTACTTGCTCAAATATTGATTTCGGATCATTTTTAACCAAAAAAGTTACAGACTGCAGCTTTAACATCACTACCTTGATAAAAGAAATGTATTGAGGAGCCATCACCCATGTATCGAGACTTAGGCTGACCACAGGCTAAACAGGATCTGGCTTGCTTTTTTTGCGGCGCCTGCTGTTGTTGTTGCTGCTGAACTGCCTGCTGCTTCTCTACGATGTCCTTCACCATCTTCTCGAGCGCTGCCTGGTCCAGAGGGACAGCCCTTGAGGGTGGATTGACTGGGGCAGGTGGCAGTACTGTCACTGGGACACTGATTGTTTCACTGCCTGAGTGAAGACGCTGCCATAACTGCTGTGTCTCCAAGAGCTTTTCTGGGCTGGTGTTGAGAGAAGCATTAGTGTTCTTTTTTTTAGCGAGGTGTTTTATGTACCTGGTTATGAGTATTTGTGTTTTGTGTGCATAGACGAGGCAGACAGATTACACACATTGACGCCTGTATGTATAATATAATTACCTGCATCTAAAAGATCATCTAAAAGATCATCTCATCAGATGTTTGTTCCTTCACTGTCACAGCACTTGGAGTGGAAAACTGGTGAAAAATGACAGTCTGTGGGGTGGCCTCTGGTTCTGCCACAAGATGGGTTTTAGCAGAAGAGGTATCCTTTAAGCATTCCTGAAATTTAG
Source organism: Sinocyclocheilus rhinocerous (assembly GCF_001515625.1). Classification (NCBI taxonomy): domain Eukaryota; kingdom Metazoa; phylum Chordata; class Actinopteri; order Cypriniformes; family Cyprinidae; genus Sinocyclocheilus; species Sinocyclocheilus rhinocerous. The sequence continues at coordinate 7,176 of NW_015630061.1, read as the reverse complement.
CAAAATGAGTGTAATATGCGAGAGAGAATTATAAAAAAAATGTTTTTTATCAAAAGCCTGTTATCCAAAAAAGTTTAAAGGCTTACCTGAGATGGAAATGAGAACGGAACGCCAGATGAAGACTTTTCTTGCATCTCCACATCTCCTAGGTCTGTCTTCCTGCTTTTGTGTTTGTCAAAGTCAAGAGGCACAGGTCGACAGCCTGGCTCCACATATTGCAGGCCAAACCTCTCTCCTGTGTCCCTGCTGGAGATGTGCAAGGCTGGATATTTGGGTTGCCCTGTCACTCTTATAGATGCCCTGTTTAACTCCATCATCAAAACAGGGTCAAACACTCCAGGTAAGACAACCCCAGGCTGCTTCAGGTCCACCAGCCGCTGATAATTCCAGCGTGCCACACCAGTCATACCCTGCGCCTGGAACAACTCAGGAGAGACGCGATTGCCCGTTACCCACTGAGCCTGGTGAAAATGAAACCCCTCCTGCTGTGAAGTGCCTCTGACAGGGATCCAAATGGGCACAGCAGCTCCATCACCCTTGACATGATTCAGCTGTAGGGTTCCACCGTTGTTGTGTCCTCTAGTACTCAGTAACTGTACTTTATTCAACACATGCTACATTTTGCAGAACTATATGGCTTCTTCTTAGAGAATACTAAGTAGCACCTCTACACTTAAACAATATACTGCCACCTTATGGTTAAACTACAAAACACCACATTTCCCCTCTCACTTAAAATGTTTCTTCGTATCACAGGTTATTTAGAACAGTATTTTTTTTTCTTTTGTTTAAAGGTTATAAAAAATTACAACCTCATTGAAGAACCTAAGTAACCAAAATAACAAAGAACCATTAATGTTACTAACATTAACCCTACAATGGAAATTTAACACTGTAAATTAAATTCTTACTTCTGATGCACATTTCAAGCACGTCAGGCAATTATAACGGTTCACATAACTTACAGTGTAACACCAAAACAAGATGCTTTTTTTTCCAAGCATGTGTAACGTTTCAACGGTTAACTTTTCTGTATTCCTTTAACCACACAGGTGATCTACACACTCTACTACTCCTCCTAGGATTAAATCTCACTTGTGTCCTCATGTTGAGTAGCAATAGGACCTGTGAAATGTGTTAGTTTGGATGCATTCCATTTCTTTTTGTCACTCAGCACAAAAGTACTTCTACCGATTTGTTGCTCAATGTTCAGGGGTGGAGAGAATTTGGAAGCTCCTTTTTTCACATTAACAGATCTTTTCACTCTCACCTGGTTCCCTGGTTTGAAAGTGTGGTATATGGCTCCACGTCTTTTGTCTGTGTACGTTTTACTCTTAAGCTGCTTGTTACTCACAGTGTCCTTAACCGGAGTGCATTTATCACTCTTAGGGCCCACAGGAAAAATTTTCAGCTTTGTACACATTTTTCGATGGTGTAAAAGTTCAGAAGGAGAAACACCTGTAGTACTGTGTGGAGTAGCTCTAATTTTGCAAGAACTCAGTCACTGCATGTTTCCATGGTTTCCCCATTTGTTCTGCAGAAAGGATGCATTCCTTCAGAACTCTGTTCCAATGTTGCACTGTGGGTAGTACACACTTCTACATATGTGACTTATTGCCCTCGCTTTTAAGAAAGCTGCAAACATGCTGGAGAGAAACTGAGCGCCGTTGTCAGTTACGACACACTGAGGATTGCCCTCCCTACTGAAGACTGATTGAAGGAAGGATGTGACCACCTCTGCAGTAACATTTGGTGAAAATGCCACCTCAGGCCACTTACTGTGGTAATCCACTAAGGAGATGGCAAAATGGCAGTCTGAAGGTCCACTCTCAAACGGTCCGACTATATCGTTTCCTAGTTTCTGCCATGGATCGGATGGCAGACTGACAGGCTGAAGTGGAGCAGGTGCAGTTTTTGCTGATTTATCATTCATTTGACAGGTCAAGCAGGAAGAAACTGCGGATTGCACTTGACCCTGCAAACAAGCCTGTACGGGCCCACTTAGGGCTAGCCTAAGGGCCCCCAGCGGGCTGCCAGTGCAGGGCCCCTGAGGATTTGCTCATTGGCAAAACGTTGGCCCCTAAAGCCTGTGTTATACTTTCCGCATGAGCAATCCGGACGCGTACACAGAAAGCGCGGACACGGACTACTTGTATTTATACTACCGAAAGCATACGCTGATGGTCCGCTCCGCAACAAACATGTGAACAAACAATTGCCCAGAATTATTGCACATCTGGCTGTCTTTATATTGTTTTATCGACGGATTGTACAGGTTCGAGTAGCAATGGGCTTCTTCACACAGCCTGCGCATGTGCAGTTGGTGCTTTTGTAGCCTTGTCCGCGCGGTCACAAAAAATGGGAAGCACGCGGATGTCCGCGCACACTCGCCGATGACGATTTTTACGTCACGCATACCATAGTGGACCCTAGTGGACTCATGCACGCAGAAAGTATAACACAGGCTTTAGTGCCTCATTTAGCCCCCAGGAAGCCCTCACTTGGCCAACACTATTAATCTACAACAGGGCGCCCAACCCTGGTCCTGGAGCTCTACCTTCCCGCAGATTTCATTCCAACCCTAATCAAACACACCTGAACCAACTAATTAGGATCTAAAGTTAGATCCTAATTAGTTGGTTCAGGTGTGTTTGATTAGGGTTGGAGCTGAACTCTGCAGAAATGTAAATCTCCAGGAACAGGGTTGGTCACTCCTGATCTACAACAATTAATCTGTTTAACTTTAAATACTTTTCAGCTACTATAAATTAAGTCTTTAGGAAAAACAGTTATTATACATCTGAAATGGATGCGGTCACCACATAACTAATGTCTATATTGTCAAAATGTTCAGTAGTCAAAGGGATTTCAAATCAATGGATTTATTAAATACAAAATAGACCAAAAAAATGAGACAAAAATGTAAATACACAAAAGTAAAAAAAAAGAAAGCACACAAAGCAATGTAAGACTGTAGGATTTCGTCATGTGAAAATTGATGTGTGCGAAAGTCTTGTCTGTAGTACATCAATGTCCAAACACTGTCCGTAGCTGAAGTTGGCTGATAGCAAATGAATAACCCAACCTCTTGTAATGAAAACATGCCACAGCTCACAAACACCAGACTCTTCCTAACAAGGAGCAGTCAAAAATAGTCCAGACTATGGTCTCACGTCGAAAAGAACTTTAAATCCATATTCAAACTGGACCATGATGTGGTAACCTCACTAATAAAGAGTCCTTCTAAAATGCATACAAATACACTGTCTTAAACTCTTAGCATCAATACAAACATAGGCCATACATACATGTACCATCTCTGCAAAAACATCAGCAATGTACACTTTTAAACAGAAAAAAATAGCAACTCCTTTAGACTGGGCTTGAAATGACACATTTCCCAATGAAGACACAGCACAATGTGTTCAGCAGGTGAGCCATGCTGGCTACTGCTGCTTGTTATTGATAACTCTCTCTACCCACATGGCTTTATTTAAGGAAACCTAAAACACCCTAGCACCCCTAGTGGTAAGGATAAAAAACTGCCCACAAAATTCTTATTAACAGGCTCATGTCTGTTACACCTCGAATATGGCTCATGAGATCCACTTTCCTGTTTAGCTCCAACTTTGATCAAACTCACCCACCTGTGATATTCTAATGATCCTGAAGACAAGCTTAGGTGTGTTTGATTAAGGTTAGAACTAAACTCTGCAGGAAAGTGGATCTCGTGAACCAGATTTGAGGATCCCTGGCCTTTATGAAACAACAGGTTCTGAAATGGTCTCTTTTGGTTTAAGCCATTCCAGTTCAATTGAGTGGTTAAAGAATGGCAAGTAAATGTTGTTTCTATTCTCCTAGTTGCATTACAGGGCTGCCTACACAAAACCTGCATGGGCCCAAAGGATACAAAAGTTGCTCTGGGCCCAAACGGGCTGGCCCACACTGGGCCATCATTGGATTAATGTGGACAGTCCGCTAGTGTGGGCTCCTCACAGAGAGCCTGCAGTGAGCCCAAAGCTGTGGGCCTCGCCTGGGCAAGCCCGCAACTGGGCCTGTTTAGGTTTGGTGTGGGCTGGCCCTAGCCAACTGTGCCCGCAAAAAGCCAGCATGGGCCCCACAAGGACATGTTTGCAGGGGAGCATCCATCTGAGGCCACCAAAACTCAAAAAATCACACAGCCTCCGTTTAGTTTGAACAATTCCTTGGTGTGTCTCATGTGTAAGGGAAACAGGTCAATTTAGCTCAAAGGGAATCATTTATGATTTTATAGGGAATTTGGACAGAATCGCTGTTTTACGGCTGATCACTGAGTCGGCCAGCGATTCATTGAACGAGCCGTATAACATAAATTCTGCAATTTATATTAATATCCAAAGTATAGTGAAAACCCTATTTATTAGCACAGTAACAAGATCGGCAGTTTAAGACATTAACTTGTAAACACAAAACACAAGATACTTCTCTTTTCAATATAAATAAGGCTTTATTAGATAAATCTAAGACTAAACTAATCTAACACACGAACACACGCATTCACACAAGTTGCAGAAAGACAGAAAGTGAGGAAATAATTAGTTTAAGACAATGAAAATGTGAAATCTCAAGTTTACAGCAATATGTGCAATTGCATAGATCTGAACAACCATCAATCACTTAATTAACCCTCGAATTGAGTTCCTCAATGAGGTTAATTTATATTAAATGCACCAGTTCAGCTAGAATCTGGAGGTACTTGCGTTGCGTCCGGGGTTCCCTTTGTTGTCTTGTTGTGGTCCTTGCAGAACAGGGGGTTTCCCGCGGTCGCTGATTGGCTGGAAGTTCAGTCTTGGGGAAGCCAGTGGTTGGGCGTTGGCTGACGACGCGGAGCTGTGGTCTGGTTAAAGT
>NW_015630061.1:1779-2134 GCF_001515625.1 Sinocyclocheilus rhinocerous | reverse complement strand
GGAAAAGAAAATAAAAGTAAGTAGAGGAATAGAAGTAAAGTTTGACGAGACTAGGTGGCATTTCTCCTCATGATTTTGGGAGGAGCAGCTGGCGTGTAAGCCAGAGCACGCTCAAAGAGCGCTAAAAAGCAAAGCTTAAAAAGCAAAAGCTAAAAAAAAAAGCATGACTAAAAAGCTAGAAGCGAAAAGCTAAAAAGCCGCATGGCTAAAAGTGATGACTAAAAGCATGACTAAAAAGCATGACTAAAAAGCATAATTTGATGGTGTCCTGAGTATTTAAACCGGGTTGTTGGCCACATCCCAACTGGTGTTTTGACCAATTAGACACTGTCTTAGCTTGGGTGTTGCTATATTT
>NW_015630061.1:0-1229 GCF_001515625.1 Sinocyclocheilus rhinocerous | reverse complement strand
TGGTTAACTTTGTTTGGTTCTTCTAGGTTGTCTTAATTTAAAACGTTTACCGTTACTTTTCTAGCAACATCATTTGCAATGAAATTAATTGACCTATCGTGTATGGAGCTCTCTGGCTTCCATTCAGTTTAGAGTGGCTGGCGGATATTAGGTGTGGTGAGTCAATCCTAATATCAGACCTTTGACCTCGCTCATTATCATTTACTCCACCGGCCTCGCTCCGTTCCCATGGCTCTCGACCCCGCCCCCCTCGTCACAAGGTGGTTAAGTTCAATTAGTCAATGTAGTTTAGTACATTGAGGATAGTTTAGATAATTTTGGGAAATTGTTGTTCTAATTTTTTCCAGTATGTTGATTCGTCAATCAAATTTTGTGGTTAACTTTGTTTGGTTCTTCTAGGTTGTCTTAATTTAAAACGTTTACCATTAATTTTCTAGTAACATCATTTGCAATTAAATGAATTGACCTATCGTGCATGGAGCTCTCTGGCTTCCATTCAGTTTAGAATTACTGGCGGATATTAGGTGTGGTGAGTCAATCCTAATATCAGACCTTTGACCCTTGCAGGGTGTCTAGGTGTTTCACCTACTAAGGAAAGAGGGGAAGGAATCAGGATAGGTAAAAGAAGAACAAAACAAAACAAACAAAGCTGCTGTGGATTTTCCTAGCATGGCTTACAACTACTGTTGAGCTAGGATGTCACGTGCAGCTAGTGTGTCATGTATCTTAACTTAGTGTCAGGTGTTCTACCTATTGTGAGAATAGCTGCATGTTTCTTCATGGTGGGTGTACGTAACTTTGTTATGCTAAAATTTGGATATTCTACTTGTGGGAAGAAAATGTTTGTTGAATGTGTTATCAGTAGATGTGGTTACCTGTGGGTGTAGGTAATGTTGTGTGTGTGTTAATGGTGTGGTGTATGTGTGGTCAGATCTGTTTCAGTCTGTGTTGTCTCCCCCCTTTTCTTGTATGTCAGTGAAGACTGGCTCTCTGCATCCTTGGCTTGGATGAGGGCGTGTCCATGATCTAATGGGGGTCAGTCCAGCAAGGCAGGAAGTTCTTTAGCAGACAGTCGGAGCTAGTTTGGCATGGCTGTGTGAAGCTGGGGTGCAAACTTTGTCTCCTATGTTGCATTCCTCTTGCGATGCCTTCTGGTTGTGGCAGACTTTCTGACCTTCTGTGCTTTGGGTGGTTGCTGTTGCACAGACAGGAATGTGGTTCTTGGAGTT
>NW_015630060.1:383-502 GCF_001515625.1 Sinocyclocheilus rhinocerous | reverse complement strand
GATTGTGTTTATGGAGTGCAGTCTAACATGTGTTAATGCTTCGTATAAAAAATAAATACATTATTTTTTTCACATAATTTACCTTTATTCCACACCGCTCTGTCCCTTCTCCTATAAAC
>NW_015630060.1:0-241 GCF_001515625.1 Sinocyclocheilus rhinocerous | reverse complement strand
ACTAAACCGCCTCTAGTGCGTGTCTAAATGTCCCGCCCCTCACCTCAGCGGCATGTGCTCCGGTTGTATTGTAAACAATGGCGTCGTCTACAGTGTTAATTTTGTTGACGAATAATTTTCATCATAATGTTCGTCAACAACATTTTTTTCACTGACGACAACGAGACGATAACAAACTAAAACTCCTTTTGAATGTCAAAAACTATGACGAAAATATATTGACATTTTCGTCAACGAATAA
>NW_015630059.1:725-2585 GCF_001515625.1 Sinocyclocheilus rhinocerous | reverse complement strand
AGGGTCATGCTGTGACATATCAGTCGTATCAATTGGTCAGACGTCTTCATGTGATTCTTAATCGCAGATCAGAGTTCACCAGACTTGAACTTTGGAACACAGCAAAATTCACATGAGCTTGCATTTCATGTCTCCCTCATTTGCATGTGTATGAATGGAACTCAATGGGATGAAAAGTGCAGTTTGACCACCCCATGCAGTGCAGTACTTGGGAGTCACACTTTTCAAGGGCTCACATTTCTTGTACTTACTAATATAAGAAAACATTAAAAAAACTCCAAATACAGTGATCAAGATGATGGGAAGGAGGTAGGGTAACACTTTATTTTAAAGTCTCCCTGTTCCACATGTTACATGTATTTACTAGTAATGACAGTAAATACATTTATAAGAAATATAAAAGTTACATTTTCATTTAATGTTCTGTAATGAAGGAGCTCCCAGTAATCCGACACATGACAGAAGCTGTTAAATGGATCCATTCTAACAGACATTTGCTCAGGGGGCCAGTGGAAGAAGCTCTTTTCCTTATAATGGATGAAGAGGACAAGGAAAAGGCCCTCAACAATCTCCTGGAACAATCAGAAGCTTCCAGAGTGCCCTTCACATTTCATTTTGTGTTCAGGGATGACATGGAGTTATTTTTGCAGGAATGTCATGACAAAATGGGCCTAACAGTGAATTGTTCATTTGATAAACTTATTGTAAATTATTGTATACATTTTGATTGTTTCTTTTAAAATTTTGCTACTGCTGCTGGTGGTGTCTCTGTGTGTGTGTGTTTTAGATTTTTATTGAAATGTTTTAGTTTTCATATAGAAAAATGGATGATGCACATGTTCTTGGCTTTGGAATAAACATTTATTTTGAATCTTGTGATTAAAGTATATTTAATATAAAATGCCCATGAGTTTCAAGCACTATTTTTAATATCATGAACTGGAAAAACTTACATAATATAATGAAACGAATAATTATATACAATTATATTATACAAGATTAATGTTTTAAAATGCTTGTTGCAATATACCTTAATATATCATCATAACATGCATGCATACATAAAGTATGATGTTTCGTGTGTAGTAAAAACAAATTTACGCTCCAAAACCGTAAGTGGCACTACTCTTGTTAAGGACGTTAATCTCCGCCCCTCACTTCCTGTTCTGTGGCTGCGGTTCTAAAACTGCTGGTGCTGCGGGTCTGCGATTATTGGCGGTAATGCAACGCTATTGGATGCAAGCCACCGTTAAACCTCAAAGAAGAAGAAGAAGAAGGTCTGCTATTATTGTAATATTATGCGTTTTCTACTATAATGTTTTCTCACCGGTGAGTGAGACATGAGGTAATCTGACTGCATTGCATTCAACCCTCCACCAACGCCGTCTCTCATCGTGTCGCTGTGTTTTGGAGGAGGCGTGGCTTTGCAGAGTGATTACATGGAGGGTGGGGATCTTGCTTTCAAAGCTAGCTTGCTATCAATAGCCTTTTCGAAATCGCCTATCCTACCTTTAATTAGGTAAGAAATCAAATGCTAGACAATAAAAATTAAAACGTGACATAAAAAGACAATTAAAAAGTGAAATGTCGACCTGCAGTGCTACTGAGTTCTGCACGTTCGCGAATAACGTTACTCTCATTAGAACAAACAAAATGTGGACGCAATGTAAATAAGAGATGATTTGTGCAGTAGAGCTTCTCTGATTAACGGAACTTTGTGAGATTGCGATAAACTAAGATGAGTGAGTTTTTTTAGTGATCATAAGGGAGCGCTTTCGTACGGAGCCCGGGAAGTCACCTGTAGGAGAAAAAAAAACAATCCGTGGCGACGGTTTTGCAATCCGTCCCCTCAGTTTATAA
>NW_015630059.1:0-446 GCF_001515625.1 Sinocyclocheilus rhinocerous | reverse complement strand
GTCTTTGCAAATTTACAGATCTTCTTTATGCACCAAGAGCTTGTAACACTCCAAAGAGAAAGGAAAAAATGAAATCGCATCATATGACCCCTTTAAGTGATTCTCTATCAATTGTAACGGTACGAGGTGGAATACAACGATTTAATAAGAAAGATGTGCATCAAAATCTTTGTGATAATCTTAGCACTTGATTATTATTGTATAATAAACCTGGCTTTGTGACTGACTTTGGAGTCATTTGTTCCTCTTTTGTAAGTCGTTTTGGATAAAACCTTCTTCTAAATGCATATGTAACCTAAATGTATAATAATAATAATAATAATAGCTATTATTATTATTTTAATTTATAGGCTTAAATAAATGAGTGCACTTAAGACAGTAAAATGTTATTTATACAGTAAAATTCATGAATGCTTTATTTTTAAATAACCTTTTACAGTTTTGGA
>NW_015630058.1:0-506 GCF_001515625.1 Sinocyclocheilus rhinocerous | reverse complement strand
AAGGATAGCTGACCAGACATGTGTGTGTGTGTGTGTGTGTGTGAGCGAGTATTTCTGTGGAACATAAAATAAGGTATTTTGAAGAATGTTGGTAACCAAAAATATAATGAATGTCAATGGGAACTGTAAATTGGTTTGTTACCAGTGTTTTTCAAAACATCATAGTTATTTTACACAGAGGAAAGAAAGTCATACAGATTTTTAATGGCAGAGAAGTGAATAAATGATGACACATGAACGACTTTGTGGGTTTAGTTTTTGGAGGACGAACAGATTACCTACTTTTGGATTTGCAATAGTAGGGGTGAGTGTTTCACCTGAAACCTCACTTGTAGTGCTGGGCGGTATACCGGTTCATACCGAATACCGGTTTTTATTTTTGTTATGATATGAATTTTGAAAATACCGCAATACCGGTGTATGTCACTTAAACAACGTTCGGAACGCGTCGAAGGGGTCTGTTTTCACTGTTGCACTGTGGTGAGGGGACAGCTGTATGTGTTACT
>NW_015630057.1:0-889 GCF_001515625.1 Sinocyclocheilus rhinocerous | reverse complement strand
GAAAACCTGTCAGTCACATGAGATCACAGCAATAGCAAACAATTACCCAGCTTTTCATCAAAAATTAATTCCTGACCTGCATTTTTTTTTAAATAAGCTGTTTCACTCAGACATGCATCACAATAAGAACAAAATATGATCTCAAAATGTTGTATTTGTTGACTGTAAACTACAATCTTAAAATGTCTTGAAGTAAATTTTGATTTATGAACAGAATTTTCTTGATTTGTTACATTTAAACTCCATTTTTTTATTTTTAATGTTATTTTAAAGTGGTTCTATAGTTGATCCTGTATGTTAATTACATTACAATTCACAAACCTTTTTTTGGTTTTTTTTTTGGTCTGACTAAAGATTCTCCAGACTTGAAATGTAGCTAGTATCCTCAAATCCTAGTTTTGTTGTTGTTTTAGTTTATGGCTGTATAATTATTTATTTACTTACAGTATATTGTTTTCAGGTTTTAGCAGCATTTTATTTATTGCATTGTATGATGTTTACTCATGATTAATATGAACATAACGTGTCTGATTCATTGTGTTTACTCTTTCTGTCTTCAGTCTGTGTGATTGCAGTATTACAGAGAAACAGTGTCTCATCCTGACTTCAGCTCTGAAATCAAACCCATCACACCTGAGAGAACTGAAGCTGAGCGGGAATAAACTACTAGGAGACTCTGGAGTGAAAAACCTCAGTGATCTACTGATGAACACACAATGCAAGCTGGAGAAACTAGAGTTAGTATCATTATACTCTACAGCAGTTACAGTGAGATTAGTTTACTGTTCAGTTTATTTTAAGTGTTTTGTGTATTTGTGACTACACTCAAAAAATTATTTCTGCCTAATTAAAATGAGCTAAAGTAACATGTTTTTGAGCATTCTGTAAC
>NW_015630056.1:2354-2505 GCF_001515625.1 Sinocyclocheilus rhinocerous | reverse complement strand
CCCGGAGAAAAAGGAAACTGCTCTTTTTTTGAGGTTTTGGGTACCTCAAATGTCGGAACAGAAAAAACAGGAACAAATGATTCTCCACGCGGCCCTCTTCCGGGGGAAGGAGTGGTGCGCCATCTCCTGCCTGAAGAGCAGGATCCAAGGA
>NW_015630056.1:975-1494 GCF_001515625.1 Sinocyclocheilus rhinocerous | reverse complement strand
TTGCGATGGTCATGTTCCCGCACTGAGAACATGACTCATCCATGAGCGCTGCCTCAGCGTGCTGCAAGCCCAGGCACGAGATACAGCGATCATGACCGTCAGATGAAGCCAGGAAGCGACCACATCCAGAAACGCACGAGCGGGAAGCCATCTTTAAAAAGACGCCCGTCGCTCGTGAAGCTCTTTTAGAATTTGCTCTTTTTTTGAAAGGAAACACTCTTTTAGAGAGCGCTGAAACGCCCAGGGGAGGTCGCGGCGAGACCGCAGAATTGAAGCTGCAGCACGCCGAGGTTTCTAGCAGCCCTGGATGGCAACCCCCGCTGACACGCCATGACACCAACGCCAGCTGTTTCTTTCTGCAAACACTCGCGGAGATTCGTCTTGACAGGCTCGGCTCCGAAGCGAAAAGCTGATGTGCGTTTGCACGCGCTCTCCTTTTATACCCGTGCTGCGGGGCGGGGTGCGCATGGCGAAACACGCAAGCCAACTGTCATTGGCTTGTTTAGAAAACACTCGAAG
>NW_015630056.1:0-927 GCF_001515625.1 Sinocyclocheilus rhinocerous | reverse complement strand
GCTCTCGGGCGAGATCCCAATTCGTCAGTCACGACTGACGTAACGTCGAACGTGACTGACTGAAAGGGAACTTTTGAAAATAAATTTTGCTTCTAGACCTTATGGTTCAAAAGTTATTAGCAGAAATGTGAGTGCAAATATATATATAGCGCTCATGAACCCGCCGAGAGCAGCCTCACCTCGGCCAGATCTTCTGGAATTTGCTGCTAGCTCTGATGTTTGTATAGTGGATAAACATGAGATATAATTTGTTTTGGGTAAATCTAACGGGCAGTCTTTGGTCTCATTAAACTATTATTTGTTCCAGAGCAAATAGTTTGGCTGAGAACAAAATCTCATCATGTTATATTTTATGTAACTTCAATGTTGTATATCAGAGCGCTGCCTTTGTACTTTTGTACTTAATAATATTTTACATAAATAATAGTAGTATTTAGTATTGGGAAACAGTGTGTGTGTGTGTTTGTTCATTATGGTGATTAGTTACATTATTCCACCATTTTGTAGGATCTATGTCTCACAACAGACCCACCTACATGATGGAGACACACATCAAACCCGCACATTCCATGGAGGGTTTTCGAGGTTCGTCTCCCCAGCCATCTGCAGTCGTAAAACTCATGCCGGGTCAGTGAAGGTGAAGCATTTCCTGGACTGTTTGGCTATATCTCAAGATACGCTAAAAAGGACAGTACTTTCACGGTGCTTAAAAGCGTTTTACGGGCTTTCAAGGACCAGATAGAAATACCCTCATGACCAGTGGACGCATAAATTGCTAAACTCCGATCAACAAAAGAGACAATTTTATAGCTCCCTGTCCCGCAGGAGATTCTCCAGCAGACGCTCAGAGCTGACCTGAGAGTGACCGAAGTACCCTTCCCATTTCCCCCGCATTCCAAAGGAAAGAGACAAGATTTCGTTTGACAA
>NW_015630055.1:0-1492 GCF_001515625.1 Sinocyclocheilus rhinocerous | reverse complement strand
ATTGGGTGTTTTTAGTAACACAGTGAATAACACGCTACGGAGGGCTGGGCACACGAACTGCAGGTGAACTATCCCTTTAACTTTGGGAGAACTATAAATGCAAATTATATAAATCATGAGTTAAAAGTTTTGGGGAGAACAAATAACTTCAAGAATGTTTTCCTGAACAAGCAGCAGTAAAATTCATAAACTTCCTGTTTCCAATTAGATGACATTTACATTTACGTTTAGTCATTTAGCATACGCTTTTATCCAACGCAACTTACAAAGTAGAAGCAATCAGACCAATGAGAGAGCAACAATATACAAGTGCTTTGACCAGTCTCAGTTAGTCTAGCCCAGTGTTTCCCAATCTTTTTTTAGTCGCGGCACCCTTTGGAAATTTTAACAAACTTGTCGCAGCCTACAAAATTAATTTTGTCACAATATTTGAATTTCTAACTTCGATATAATAATTTGAAAAGTATAGATATTCGGTACAACAGGGAAGAACTGCAGAATATAATACAGATATTTGTAATTTTATTAAAAAATTTTGTCCATAAATGGTGGCAATCAGTAGGCCAATTTCTAATGAAGAGACCAATTTATATGACAGATTTTAATGTAGGCTTTTATACATATGTAAACATTATTTAATTACCATTATAACTAGCTATCTCACAAATTTTTGCTCACTCAGTGTTTTTTTTATTTTACAGTGGGGTAATTTTGGTGCAGTAGCACAAGATAGCTTGATTTAAAACTTTGAAGTGAATAAAAAATGACAAGGAGGCTAAGCAGTTAATAATAAAATAAGAACAAATAAAGAAATTAATAATGATAGCACAAATAAAAAATAACAACAGGCCTTCGAATTAAATAAATTGCTTTTTAGTTTTTCAGGTAGGTCTAACACACAGTAGGGCTATTAAGAGATTTTTATTTTTTTATTTTACCAATTATCCAAATAATGTTTAATCCTAGAAAGCTATTATCATCAGAGGACACATGAGCATAACATAGCGGTTAGCAGATCAATGAATGAGAGGGCAACGTTACCAGACACACGAGCATAACATAGCGGTTAGCAGATCAATGAATGAGAGGGCAGTGTTACCAGAGTTGCCCATATACCACACCATGTTACAACACAGTAGGGCTATTGCAGACAGAAACAATACTGTACTACAACGATGTTTCCTGTCGGCTCAATTTTTGTGTGGACTTTGCTGTTCCAATTTGCATAAACGGTATACGAGTGGAGCGACTGAGCGGAGCACACACGCATAGAGCGGGATAATACGCAGAGCGTCACACCACGTGAAAGTGAAACCTGAGCGGTGAACTAATTTTCGGCAGCTGAAAGTTCGGTGCATCTCTAATTATTGGCGATATCAGAAATGGATATTATATAATAGATGCTTTTTTGAACATTTTAGCAATTTAAAAAATATTAAAAAAGGAATTTTTACACGGCACCCCTGCTCTTGACAGACGGCACCCCGGTTGG
>NW_015630054.1:0-651 GCF_001515625.1 Sinocyclocheilus rhinocerous | reverse complement strand
TCTTAAAAATGCCAAAGTTCAGTTCTCTAAATGCATACAAAATTCACAGAAGCCTATGTCTAATAGTGCTTTGCAGCGGCATTTGAGGCTAAGCGTGTCACAATATTCATCATCATCATCATGTGCCCGAAAATTGCAAGAAATCAAGAAAACCTTTGCAGTTTTAAATTTAATTAATTAGAAATTATATAATTTGAGGCAGAGATGAGTTTGTATTTTGTAAAACATTTGCATCTGCTTTTTATCTTTAAATTAGAAACACCACAATTAAATTCATACATAGGGACTACTAAACAGAAATATGTAAGTTTAAGTGCAATATAAGTTGTGACGAGTGTCCCGAAGCTTCATCAGCGTCGCCCTGGAAACAAGCGAGGAGCACCTGGCCATCATCATCACAGGCTGATCGGTCACAGCTGCACCTCAACAGGCGGCGGCTACATAAGCCACGCAAGCCCTGCCATCTAGGAGATTCCTCCCACCCAAGCCCTGCCATCTAGGACATTCCTCCATGAGACTGAGCACTAACTCGCCCTCTCATTTTTCCCACAGAAAGCAGCGTGTGACCGACCAGCCCCACAGGAGCACTGCACGGGCCCTCTGTAATGGGAAGACGGAAGAGAGCACTCACGGCACCGGAGCACCTACCTG
>NW_015630053.1:0-858 GCF_001515625.1 Sinocyclocheilus rhinocerous | reverse complement strand
ATAACAATTCGTATAACAGAGAAAAGCTGAAGGAGTGGGACGCGAATCGCGGAATAGCCCACCATCTCCGCGTACATTTTGTCACTGTTTTTACTCAAGTCTAGTTTCAGGTTTTCCTTTTGTTTGGATCAAATCTTTTGATTTCTCTTGAGTTTGACTTGTTTCATTCAAGTCTTTATTTTTTCCTTTGAGTTGTTATATTTCCTTGACTAGTCTTTCCAGTTATTTCTAGAACTTATTTACCTTACTGATTTGTTTCTTTACTTTTTATTTTACTTTTGTTTGTCAGCTTTGGTTATTTTTCTAGCTCCCCTTTTTCTTGTTTTGTTTGTAGGTCATATTATTCCTGTCTGCCTTTTTGCTCTCGTTTTTATTTATTTATTTATTGGTTACACTTTACTTGAAGGGGTGTGCATAAGACTGACATGACACCTTAATAATCATGACATGACATATGTCATGGATATGAAGGAGGTTTTATGCATGTTTATGACAACTGTCATTAAGTGTCATTCGCTCAGTTATGTAATTTTTAATGCAAATATGACATTATTTGACCTAACCCTAACCTAACCCTACCCCTAACCATAGCCCATAACAGACATCTCAGACAATGTCATCTTTGCATTAAAAATTACATAACTGAGCGAATGACACTTAATGACAGTTGTCATAAACATGGATAAAAAACCTTCATATTCATGACATGTGTCATGTCATGATTATGTAGGTGTCATGTCATGATTATGAAGGTGTCATGTCAGTCTTATGCACACCCCTTCAAGTAAAGTGTAACCGAAGTGGGAATGCAAAAAGCGTTACTGCCCATGTACTTCAAACCATATAATACTGTGAGGA
>NW_015630052.1:0-907 GCF_001515625.1 Sinocyclocheilus rhinocerous | reverse complement strand
TATTTCCTCGGCAGGTCAGTCACACGTCTGCGTCTGCGCACGCGGTTCGTTTGCGCGCAGATTAGCGATAGTTGTGCAGATGTGGTTTTGTTTGCTCTCTGCAGGTGCTACTCCAGTATTGGGAAGGTCCAGGATGCTTTCATCTCATACAGACAGTCCATAGATAAATCAGAGGCCAGCGCAGACACGTGGTGCTCGATCGGGTACGTATCTGGCAAAACACAAAACCCTGCTGACATTTACATGAGTAGCTGATGTAAAACTGAGTCTTCGGTCATCGTTACTTGCCCTCGTGTCACTTCTAAAGGTGAAATTTAATCTTCAGCTCTTACGATAACAGTTTGTAGCTGGCACGTGTCTCCAGCTGAAAGTAGCGTAACTGCATGTGCTTGGCGTGCTTTACTCCATGTGTGAGGATCTGAGCCAAATTTAGGCCACTGTTCACTGTATTTGTAATTCTGCTGTATTTGTCAACGCATCACGTCTGGTTGGGTTATAAAGAGTTCGCTGTTGTTTCACAATGTTGTAAATTCTTTGTTTCTGTTACTCATTGTCTACAGAAAATACACATGCTATACATTTTGTTCGGCACTAATTTCGCGGCCATTTTGTGAAGATTTTTGTTGTGTGTGTGTAGTGCTGTGCGGTATGACCAAAAATTTATATCGCGGTATTTTTCAAAATTATACCGGTTTCACGGTATATGACGGTATTTTTATTTTTATTTTTTTTCATGCATGACCAGGTGTTAACCATATTATCTACTGATTGAGAGGAAATACTGCAGTATATTGACTTAGAATGCCCTATTTTACTGTCATGATGAGTGAATATTGTCAAAAAATACCACGAAATAGTGACGAAACACGACCCCTTTTAATGCATGTTAACCAGGAGTCACTCTCAT
>NW_015630051.1:0-1788 GCF_001515625.1 Sinocyclocheilus rhinocerous | reverse complement strand
CATACATCAATGGAAAGCATATTTATTCAGCTTTCAGATGATGTAAAATCACATGTGGGCCTCTGTAGAATCACATGTGGGCCTCTGTAGGTAAAGATGCGGTGTTGACGGCAATGTGTAATCTGAATGTGACCCTAAAGTGACCCATGTGGTAAATAGTGAATATGGCCCAAATAGTGCCAACCAAATGTGGTCCACCTTTGGCAAAAATGTGGCACAATCGACAAAGGCTAATCAGGGTGTAAACCAAATGTGGTCCACATATGTTTCAGCAAATGTGGCCCAGGTACATTAAAACGTATCTGGACCAGTTTTGGCAAAGACATGGCACAGTAAGCACTGACTAATGTGGCTGTGAGCCTAAAGTGGCCCTTAAATGATGCCACAAATGTTGCCCAGTTATCCTAAACCGCATCTGGACCAGTTTTAGCAAAGATATGGCATGGTAAGCACTGGCTACCCAGATAGCAAGAACATTTGGCCTAGGTATGGCATGGCTGAGCACATATGACACAACTGATGATAGCACACAACTGAGAGCCATATGTGGCTTGGCTATGGCACACCATGGAATATGTTAACTTATGGTTAACATTTGGCTTTTATTTGGAAAAACACATATACACTGCTGGCAGGGTAGTGGCGGTCCACATCTCAACGCATTCAACAGTGCTATTGGTTGCTTTGTGTCTTGCCTTATTCCTATTGGTGGATTACTGAGATTTTGAAAATATATCCATTATTTCCCGCTCTGCTTCCTCTTTCAATCGCCGTTTCAATCAGCCTTTGCCCAGACACATTCTTATTCAGGTAAGTGCAGTTTTGGTGTTTTAAATGGTTTCTAGGGGTGTAATGGTACACTTATTCGTACCGAAAATTGTATCGAACAAATACAGTGTCATTTTAACCACTGCACACGCTGAACTTAATCCGTTTCAATTCATAGCCCTGAATAATCCTTAAAATTATGTATATTTTATCAGGAAATTAAATCCATAAATGCCGTTTTGACGCTCTTTGATGTGGCGTGACAGACCGCTGCAAGCGGAAGTGCGGAGAGCGACACAGTCACAGATCTGGATCATATCAACAGCTAAAGTGTGGCCCAGATTAGTTCGTGTTTGCCGGCCCAAAACTGGTCCACATCTTTTTACCATAACCAAAACAGTGCTATAACCCAACCCAGAGTGAGCCAAATATCATCATCCCTTCCCTTTAATTCTCTTTTCTACTTGTTACAACCGGTTATTACGCAAAATAAACTCGCTCATGTCATGTAATCTCAATCAGTTTTGCAACCGCGGAAAAATGCCAATAAAACAGCATTACCTTTACCGCAGGCAAGTCATTCAGTGTCCACATCTTGTTGCTAGAAAATTGCAATGTGCAAATGTGCAGTTTATCCTTTACCGCAGTCAAGTCATTCAGTGTCCACAGCTTGTTGCTAGAAAATTGCAATGTGCCAATGTGCAGTTTATATGTTTGCATACATTTTTTTTTTGTGTGTTGGTTATTGTATCTAAAAATAAATAGAAATTGAATTTAATAGATTGGGCTCTGTTGTTAATTGCAGCCTTTAATATTTTAGTAATGTGCTCTAATAGGGCTCCCTATTGTATAGCATTAGCTAAGATAGATTTTTTATCCTTTAGAAAATTTTAATTATAATTGAGTTTATTTAAAGGCAGAGCCATAAATTGTTCAGTAAACCACTGTTTATTAAAAAAAAAGCTATTGTATGCTTTTTCATTAATATTATGTATATTATTAAGTATTATGTCTAAAAAT
>NW_015630050.1:604-782 GCF_001515625.1 Sinocyclocheilus rhinocerous | reverse complement strand
CTATCTGTTTACAAACAGCTAGCAAAATGGCGCTGGCGGCTGAAATATCTTCAGGAAAAGGGTTCCTTCGACTTCCGGGTTACGGCTTGTTACTATGGTAACGTACTTTGTAATAACTGTGGCTATATACAGTTTACGCTTTTTGTGTGGAAATGGCGGCGCATTCCACACTGAAAAC
>NW_015630050.1:0-363 GCF_001515625.1 Sinocyclocheilus rhinocerous | reverse complement strand
TCTTTCTTGTGCGCTCTGACGCGACTTATTTTGTCTCGGTGGACAAAATTAAAACATTTTTCTGCAGTTCAATTCTTTAACGAACAACTCAAGTTTCACATTCAACAACACGCTCTGCCGTGCTATAATAACATATCCAATAACACAACAAATTCAGTTTCTTTTTGTCATTTATCTATTTTTCCGGATAAAAATAGACAAAATTCATAATATTTATCTTGGGTCATTAATTTCTCGGTCAGATCTCTGCCAGCTTATTTTTCTCCACCATATGTAATGAAATTAACTCATTAATTGTATAAGGAAATTAATTATTACTAATTAATTCAGGTTTTGATAGGACTCGGATCTGAAAATCCGAAG
>NW_015630049.1:0-3839 GCF_001515625.1 Sinocyclocheilus rhinocerous | reverse complement strand
CCACTGGTACCTAAAACACAATTTGAGTGATCATGTAAGGGAAACTACATGATTTTGCTCTAAGGGAATTATTTTATTTATAAGAAATTTTGAAAGAATCACTGTTTTTCATCTGATCAAATTAAATTAATTGAACAGCCATAACTATCAACACTGCAATGGACATTAATATCCAAAACATAGTGAAAACACGGGTTTACTAGCATGGTAACAAGATCAGCAGTTTAAGAGATTAACTTGTAAGCACAGACACAAGATTCTTCTCTTTACATTCAAACAGAACTATATTTGAAATTCTAAGACATATAATGTAACAAAAACACACAATCACACGAGTTGCTGACTTGACCAATTAGAAAGTGTTTTAGCTCAGGGTGTAGATATGTTATCCTTTATTCACACAGTAGTGAGTTTTCCTGCTCTTGCAGAGTATAATTTAAACATGATTCTTACATGGTTTCTTAGGCTGCGTTTACACTGGCAGAAAAAATCGGATTTTTTGCCCACATCTGACTCAAAAATACACACGAGATCCGATTTTTTCGCATCCAATCTGAGCCACTTCAAAATGTGGATTTTAATCGGACACATATCCGATTCCCTGCAGAACTCTCAATGTGAGGGTGACACGTTTGCCCATAAAGATAGCGTTTTAATGCCGGTGAGCTGAATGCGCTCGCATTTTATAGAGATGGAAACGTAAAATAAATTGCATATTCAGGAGCTGGTTTTCAACCCCTGTCCCGTGAATTGTATTAATACAACAGCTTCGCTACTAAAAGCTACGTAGATGGAAACTTTATGTAGGCTAAGTAAGAAATTGCACCTTCAGGAGCTGGTTTTTAACCCCTGCCCCGTGAATTTTATAAATACAACAGCTTCGCTAAAGCTACATTATATTTCTTCTCTCTCTTGTTAATTCATTCGAATTCATTTAAATAAATATCGTCTTGGCGCTACTTTATTTCACTAAAGAATTCTACCTCTAATGAGCTGTATAGTTCAGTCAGATTTTGAGCTGCAAAACATCCATGACAGCCGTTGTCCATGCCACTCGACGTGAATTATATAAATAATTTAATAGCACGGCCATTCAAAACCCGAGGGTCTACCATGTGCCTATAAAGCGATCACTCACAATCATTTTGGGTGGGAATTATGTAAATACAGATATCGGATACCAGTCGTGTCTAAATTGAATGTAAACAGACGGGCCAAAAAATCGGATATGGTCAAAAGATCGGATCTGTGCATTAAGACTTGCAGTGTAAACGCAGCCTTACATACCAAACACAATTATAAAACTATTCAATAGTTATTCAGTAAGGACATAAACAATGAGTGATTAAAACATCAAATGTGTGAGTTGCAGACATGATAAGAATTTGTGCAATGGAATGATGTTTGGTTAAGTCCTCTAAGCATAATTTTGGCATGATCTTATGCATTTTTGGTATGTTAAAGCAGTCTCTGCAAGTGGTGAAGGAATTCGAGGATGAGGATGAGGTCTCTGAATGGTCTCTGGAAAAAAGTCTGGTTGTAGCTTTCTGTCCTGCATTGAAAATCAACCCCCCCTTTGGTGTTCACTCATGATAGTCATATGTGATATCTTCTCGACCATATTAACCTTGGGTTAAAGCTAACAATGTTGGAGGGGCTTTCCTAGTATTCTTTTTGAAAGCTGTGAGCTTAGCCTTGCTTCAGATTTGCTGGCGGCAGGATATTTGATTTATGGTCATCCATGCTTTCTTTGGGGCCTCTTGTTAAATTCTACTGCTTGGTAAGTTTTGGCACAGTTCTGATCACATTATCATTGCCCAGTTCACTCTAACATGCTACAATTATGCTCTATATTAATAGATGATGCTTCATAAACAAACTCATGTGACAGCAGTGTCAGGTGTCAGTGCATTTACAAATAAAACACTATTTGCAAATTTGACTGAGATCATAACATGAATGTCAGGAAGAATAAAGCATGTTCAAACTGACCCAGACTCAGTGCCAGACCAGCTCTAGTAAAACATTTGTGTGTGTGTATATTTATATTGAACTCTTTAAAGGGCATGTAGAAATGTGTTTACCTGTGAGAAGTGAAGAGAGAATGATCAGTCCCAGCAGACACAAATGACACTGTTCAGCCATTTTCTGTCAGTCTTTTCAGATCCTCAGCAGCTTCTACAGTTGAGATGTTGAGACCGACACAGAATTCAACCTGCTAAAAGAAAGAAGAGGAACTACCAACAGAAATTATTCCCATCAGTCTAATCTGGGTTCAGAGCTGATCTCTGCTTTATTGTGGTCAAACTAACTGAGTTCTCACAAGTTTCCAAAACCTCAACAGTGAGAACACAGCTCTGAAAATACCACAGGAAACATGTAATGTCACACTGTGCAAAACTTTACCACCTTGAGACACCTTGCTTGATTAAAACTAGACAAAAGGTTCCACAAAGAATTGAATACAATACACAGACTTACAAAGGTGAAGCAAAAAGTTAGTTTAGAAGGAAGCAATAAAGACTTTGCAATTTGACTTTAATTTCTCTGCACTGAAATAATTGGTAAACACAAAAAATCTGATTTTCACACAGAACATATGGTGTAATAACTAAGGCAATAATAGTAAACATTATTCAAGATGTCAGTATAAACTGACTGGATGTATTTACTTTCCTCCTACATTAATCAAAAGGTGATCATAGTTTACTTAAATCCAGTGCATCTCTTCAGAGTTATTCATGTTACAGACGATGTGTTGAGAGATGACTGATGGTCTGATCCATGTCAGGAACGCATTAACAGGGTCTACTAATTTAGCCCTTGGCTGAGGATACTGGGATAGACTCCTGCCCTATGACCCTACAGAGGGACCTATGAGGATAAGAGAGTGAGAGAGACCCATTTAAATAAAAGTTATGAAATTTGGCACACACATAGAGGACAGGCTGAATATTAACAACAACACATTTTAGGTCTGTAACTCAAACCCTCTAGCGCCACCAACAGCTCAAACTTGCACTCATGTTTATGCTACTATTTTTTTTAACTGTAAGGATCATTTAGAATTTTCTGGGGGAAAAAAACTTGCTCCAATGTTGTAGGTGTGTGTGATGCTGCGTACAAATAAATGCCAAGTTCTGTCATGAAACTCTAGATGGTGCAGGCTGATGGGTCCTTAACGCAAACTGATGATATCCAGTGCACCACCCCCACCCCATTTATTTATTTATTTATTTATTTATTTAATAATTAACAATGTATTTATAGTGCCACAATCAATCAATCAATAATTAGATAAAAGTTTTCAATACAAATTAGCACAAGTCAAGCTGCGATACCAAACAGGACCACAGGGAGATGCCAAAGAACACTAAATAGCCTGCATTTACTACTATACGGATCCATTCAAAATCGCTAAATCTCTGACCACCGCATAATCAGTGTTTATTATAAAACACTCTTACTTTTAAGCCAAATACATGCTGAAAAGAATAATTTTACTGACATCTGGACGTTAAGTCACTATTCTCTCCGCAATAGCTGATGAAATCGGCCGTGTTTTCTTTGCATTAGCGCTGTTTTGAACTTACTGTTTGAATTCGTTTACTGGATCCTTGGACTTTCCAAGAGTTTACCAGTTTAAAATGATGTGATCGCAAAAGCCTGCTTCTTTTCATTTTAAGATATTATTTTCGTTATAAAGTACTGATTCAAATTAGTAATCAATAATTAATTATAATTCTACTACTCTGCGCGCCTCCCCTGACATGCTCTCGCGCCACACACACCCCGCTTGCATTCATTCACATAATTGGTCGAGATGAGAGGTGATCCCG
>NW_015630048.1:146022-148583 GCF_001515625.1 Sinocyclocheilus rhinocerous | reverse complement strand
CTTGACGGTACCTACATAGGCTTACCGTGGACTGACCTTTTTGGAAGTAAATATGAATATTGATGAGTTCTCATGTATATGAAATTGTCAGACGGTGTCTCCAGATTGTAGCACTGTACGTTTTGCATAATAAAATGATTAAAAACTACGCCTGTGGAAGGCCTAGTCAAATAAGTTACGGGTGGGCATGCAGTGGTGAAAATCAGCAAAATCCAACTCCAATTCCCAACATAAGCAAGTGACACCTGTAACTTACTTTTATAAGTTACTGTGCCTGTACTTACCAAAATAGTTGTAACGTAAATTAATAAATGTATTTTACATAATAAAATCATCATTATGGCTAGGAGGACTAAAAGGCTTTTCGTGGTCACGCAGGAGGTCAGGGGGACGAATAGGCTTTTTGTGGTCACATAGGCGATGAGTAGGCTTTTCGTGGGCAAATTGGTGGTAAGTGGGATGAATAGGCTTTTCGTGGTCAAATAGGTGGTAAGTGGGACGAATAGGCAGTCTGCGCAAAAATAGGTGGTCAGGGGGACGAATAGGCAGGAGTCCGCCCCCTGTGGCCGACGTACAGATTGCAACAAAATGCGCAAAAAAGTGCCCAGATCCGTCGCTGTTCCGTGGGGCCCCCGGGGGCCCCAGGCCCCGGCTCGCGCCTCCGGCGTGACCCGCCGGGCCTCCCCTGGGTGCCCGGGCGGTCGTCGGGGGCTGGAAAAATCATCTAGGGGGCGGCGCGCAGCGTCTGTGCGAGGACCCCTCAGCAAAAGTGATGGCCTAACGGGCGTAAGTGCTTCTGAGCAAATGAAGAGAAAGCAAGCCCATATGCTTCAAAGCTTCTTTCTCAGTGAGGGAAAGTTGCCTTATACATTGTTGAGAGTAAAGCTTTCCCATCATATGAAAGATGTTTCTGACTGCGTAAATTCCATGCATTACCATTTGAGATTGAAACGTAAAGTCTGAATTTAGTTTACCAATCAAACGCATTTATTCTCTATTTGACTTTTGAACAATATGCGCACGTATCTATCAGGTGATTGCTGCCCAGTATGTCTGCATTCACCTCTCTTCACTTTGTTCTGGAGTAATCTGGAAATGTTCGCGCAAAGAACAACATTCAATAAGTAAAAATGTCAGCAATTCTAAAAGAGAGAGGGGCTCAAAAAACGAAAAACTTCAAATACAAACAACATAAAAAACATGACAGCTATCAGGTTCTTTTACTAAAGCTGATGATGGAGTGGAAGTTGCTGGAACAGCAAGTGAACCGGGCACACGGAGCAGATAAAAACAGTGTCATCGTCCACACAGATTTTAGGTTAGTTTGATTATTAACTGGATTTATATTGTTTTTGTGTTTGAACAAACTATATTCATTTAAGGGTTGGGAGATAATCCGGTAGAAATATATCAATCGTTGATTGAAGCGCGTATGTAGTCTAAAAGCTTATCATTTCAAGGCGTTTTAAGCAGGTTTTAAAACAAATGGTTTATACTGTTCATGGACATTACGCTGCGGGGCAGAATTCATTCTGGTAAATGCGTGCGTTAAAACGGTTTCTACCTGATACACCTGCTCGTATTACTGACTAAACTTTCGCTCCTTGTGCTTAAATGGTCAAATACACATAACTATGTGTCAAAATGCCCGTCTTTGCAAGTATTCTCGTAAACACAGTTATTTGTGTCTTAAATGAATGTTAATAGTTAGGCTATATGAGATCAGATATATGATGAGATCTTAATATTACTGACTAAACTTTCGCTCCTTGTGCTTAAACGGTCAAATACACATAGATAGTTATGTGTCAAAATGCCCGTCTTTGCGAGTATCCTCGTAAACACAGTTATTTGTGTCTTAAATGAATGTTAATAGTTAAAGATAAAGCATGTGTTCGGCTATATGAGATCCTTAGCCTATATGATGAGATCTTAAAAGGATATTCACCCAAAAATGAAGATACTGTCATCATATACTTACTCTCAGATTGTTCTAAACCTCTATGAATTTCCTTTTCCCCCTCAACATAAAAATATATTTTGAAGAATGATCGTAACCCGTTTCTGGTCCCAACTGACTCCAATCGTTTTTTTGTTTGTTTTTTTCATATATGAAAGTAGTGAGGGCCCAGCAACTGTTTGGTTACCAATATTATTCCAAATATATTCTTTTGTGTTCAACAGCATGAAGGAATCTCATACAGGTTTAGAACATCAACAGAATTTTCATTTTTGGGTGAACTATAATGCAGCCTAATATAGCTGCTGTTACCATTTGTGTCAATAATGTAAATCAAACATCAGAAAGAAAATTACTTACTGTCCTTGACTGAATCACTTTTGTAAAAGAAATAACAATGAATGTATATTGCATTTATACAGTGAAGACTATTCAGTCTATTTGCACATTTTCTTTATACAATATATTTATTATTCAGTGCTTTAAGTTTTTCAAGTAGGCCGTTTTTTATGATCTTTGTTCTGTTGTAGCCTAATTTGTGACTGTTTACTTGTCTTCAGTAAGCTCATCTTTACTTAGGCTAGTATTCTTTTTTATTGAA
>NW_015630048.1:144657-145917 GCF_001515625.1 Sinocyclocheilus rhinocerous | reverse complement strand
GTCCATATTAGAGATAATCACCATGTTTAGAATGAAACCATCATATTTAAAAACGTGATATTAATCATATCATATAATAAAATATAATTTGCTGTTACTACTGTAAATATATATTCAATTATTATTGGATCTCCTTCAATACTTAAAACGATTTTGTTTCTGTATTTTAAAATATATTTTTTTTATATAAAAAATGCGGCCCTGTCTGTCACCCCTGTTCCCACATTCAGCCCAGAGAGGGCTGCGTTTCCCACCACCTGCCCAGGGAGGGCTCCTGTTTCCTCGTCGAGCCCAGAGAGGGCTCCTGTTCCCAAGCCTAGCCAGGAATGGGCTTCTGTCCCCAAGGGCAGCCCCTCCGCTGTCGTCTGGCAGCCCCTCTGCTTGCCCTCAGCCCACCATCTATACAGAATTGTTATGGCAAGGGACGCACCTTCTGGGAGGGGGAGTAATGTCGCGCCCATGGACTGTTTTGTGTGTGTTTTCCCTCCACATGTGCTCCTTGACCCAGTTTCTCCTTCTCCTTGATGGTTCATTTGATTCAGGTGTGCCTTGTTGTTTAGTTCTAATTACCCCATGTATTTAAGTTCCAGCCTTTGTGTTCTGTCTTTGTCGGGTCTACTTGTTGGATTACGTGTGTTTACCCCTGTTCCTGTTGTGGATTTACCCCTGTGATTCTCTCATTAAATACCGTTTATGTTATCCACATCTCCATCGTTCCTTCCAGCAGTGAATCGTGACACCTGTGGATTGGGCTGACACTCAAGAGTGGATTCTGTGACTGAAGTGGCCTTTAATTTCTTGCACCATGTCAATCATAATAATTTAGCCAGAGGATGAAATTAATGGAATCAACTAAGGGTGAATCACAATGACATGGAGACAGGAAATGAATTACCTCATTATCAAGTCCCATCTAAAGGCAGGCATTGAGAGTAGTGTTGCTCCAACTCACCAGATGGGAAAACTCAAAAAATTCCATCACATACTGCTCCAGAGGATAACCATTTTGCCAAAGTCCTTAGATAGGAACAATGAGACCAGACAAGGGGGAAATGGAGAGTGACTGCTTCTATGTAAGACTTGATTAGGATTTGATGATTATCTGTGGAAGGTGTGGAGATGGCTGACTGTGTGCAGGTGTTAAACAGAAGGGATGCTTGGGAAATATAGTTCCAAGTGAACTGGGCTAGTGACTAAAGATAGTGACTGGACTGGTGACTGTGATTGTGACAATTACCACTAGTAATACCACTAGTTTAT
>NW_015630048.1:143199-144628 GCF_001515625.1 Sinocyclocheilus rhinocerous | reverse complement strand
CCCCCCCTCAAAAAAAAACATTTAAAAAAAATAAAAATAAAAACTATGCCTTTTTAGAAGTTAAATTAATTTAATGTTTACATAAATAATTAATTAATTAATAATATACAGAGGTTGTGAAAAAGTTAGCACACCACATGAAAGCTGTATTTTTTTTTTTCAGCATAAGACAAAAAAAAATGATGGCTCCTCCATCCCGTCGGTGTCGCCCTGGCTCATCGGCTTTCCGTCTCTGCCTCGGGCTCCTCCGCCACCTGCTCCGCTGCAGTCGTTTGGTCCCCTGGAGTAGTCAGCCCTTCCTCCTCCATGGCTCCTCCCTCCATTAGCCCCACCGTGGGTCGTTATCATGGCTGTGGCCTGGCACCTTCTGATCCAAGTCCCTCCTGTCATCTCCCTGGCTCCCTGGACTGCCTGCTACGTCATGGCCTCCTGAGCTCCCTGATCCGCCATGGTCTCCTGAACTGCCTGATCTGCCCTGGAGGCCTTCCTTGTCCCCGTCCTGCACCAGCTTCCAGGGCGCCCGCCCCCCCTTCCTGATTGAATTGTTATGGCAAGGGACGCACCTTCCGGGAGGGGGAGTAAAGTCGTGCCCATGGACTGTTTTGTGTGTGTTTTCCCTCCACATGTGCTCCGTGACCCAGTTTCTCCTTCTCCTTGATGGTTCATTTGATTCAGGTGTGCCTTGATGTTTAGTTCTAATTACCCCATGTATTTAAGTTCCAGCCTTTGCGTTCTGTCTTTGTCAGGTCTACTTGTTGGATTACGTGTGTTTACCCCTGTTCATGTTGTTGATTTACCCCTGCGATTCTCTCATTAAATACCGTTTATGTTATCCACATCTCCATCATTCCTTCCAGCAGCGAATCGTAGGTGTCGAAAGGTGTGGAGATGGCTGACTGTGTGCAGGTGTTAAACAGAAGGGATGCTTGGGAAATATAGTTCCAAGTGGACTGGGCTAGTGACTAAGGATAGTGACTGGACTGGGGACTGTGATTGTGACAATTACCACTAGTAATACCCAAGGTTATTATAGTTTTGAATTTTTTAATTAGTTTTATTTTAATATCGTTTTCAAATTAGCTATAAAATTCAGTTTAGTTTTTATTAGTTTCATTCACATTTTTGTTAGTTTTAGTTTAGTTTTTATTTTTTGAACGCATTTTTATTTAGTTTTTACCCCAAAAAAAACAAATAAAATAAATGAATGAATAAATAAATAAAAATAAAAACTATGCCTTTTTAGAAGTTAAATTAGTTTAATGTTTACATAAATAATTCATTAATTCATAAATAAATAATATACAGAGGTTGTGAAAAAGTTAGCACACCCCATGAAAACTGTATTTTGTTTTTCAGCATAAGACATATGGATACTGCATCAACAGCTCACTAGTGTCAACAGATATCAATAAAGCAAAATACTTTTTTT
>NW_015630048.1:120664-142839 GCF_001515625.1 Sinocyclocheilus rhinocerous | reverse complement strand
TTTTTTTTTTTTTTTTTTTTTTTGAGTTTGGAATTTGCATTTTGTAATAGTTTGTGCAGCTTAAACAGAAATGCCATTGGAAAAACCTACTACACGTCCACATTTGTTGCACCAAAGAAGAGAGTTAAGTACAAATTAGTAGAGCATAAATTTAGAGGAAGCTAACACCTAATGTAAACAGCAGTCCTCCATAAAGTAGTCTGGTAATCGAAGTTCATGGTCCGATCATGTTTAGATCAAATGTGTCTGCAGAGGGATTTGAAGACTGTACATGCTAGAAACCCCTACAATATACAATAATTCAAGATATTATGTATGGAGGAATAGGAACAAACATATAGGGATGTAGTTTTTCCATAAAATAACTGTTGTATATATTCGGTATAAAATATTTTAAAGTCAAATTTAAACGTTTATCTGTTGAGTTCACGCTGTTAAATCACTTTCACATAAGTACTGTCCAAATAATGTTCCAGTGTCAGTATGCTCATATTTGTCTTTAAGCGGAAAAAGAAAGAGAAAAACTTAATTTCCTGGCTACATATATTTCCAGTTAAAATCAAGTGTAAGATTAATGCACATAATTAAAAAAATAATTAAATTATTAATAATAATTAAATAATTAAAAACATGTTTTATTGACAATACATTTTCTATCACTGAAGAAAATAACACATACAATACATAATACATTACTGTATAATATAGACTTTTCAGTCAAATTGATGTTATAAAATTCAATAATAAATTCAAGAATTCCCTATTTTTCTATTCCAAACTTTAACAATCTTATGTCTTATCTCTTTGGTTTGTAAACCGTATACTAAGGGATTTAATCCTGGTGGAATAATGTGAAACATTATACTACCTAGTTTTCTACTTTCAGAGTATTCAGGGAAACGATGAAGAAAAATAAAAATGGCTCCAGAAATAAACATGATTAAATAAACAGCTAAATGGGTGCTACAGGTTTTTATGGCTTTGCTGTTGAGTGCTTTGTTTTTGCTCCTTATACACAGAACAGCAATATTGACATATGTTATAAATATAGACACTGCTGACAGACAGGCTACAATTACGGAATAAATAACTCCAAATGCGTTGTTAATAGCTACATTTTCACAGGACAGTTTAAAAAGTGAGGCATTATCACAGAAAGGGTTTTCAATTGTTGATCTGCAGTGAGACAGACGAAGAGTCAGACCTATCATAATTGTCACCACAAGTACTGCCAGCCCCCAGGCTGATGCTGATAGTTTAATAACCATTTTATTGGTCATTATAGCAGAATATCTCAGTGGATTGCATATAGCCACATATCTGTCAAAGGCCATGATCATTAACACATAGTGACATGCCGCTGTAAATACATGCACAAAATAAGCTTGAATAACACATTCCATATATGTAATATAACGCTCTGAGGCTTCTCTCAAAATATCTTGCATTAAGCGTGGCAAAATGACAGTGGTTCCTATTACATCATTTATTGGCAAGTTACAGAACAGAAAATGCATAGGGTCATGCAGATTCTTCTCTGTTGAAATCATAAATATAAGTGTAATGTTTGATACAATTGTAAAAATATAAGCTAAGAAAAGCACAATAAAAACAGGGTAGGAGGACTGATGTGTAACTTTGAGTCCCTCCACAAGGAGAATGCTGTGTCTAAATGTGAGGTTGTCCATTGCTTGTTGTACACAAGAACTGCAAACACAGTAACAAACAGATATCACATTGATTAATAATATATTTACTTGAATTGTTTAATTTAATATATTGCATTTTTCAAAATAAAGCCCTTCCATTGTATTGTGCCTGATTTTAACATGTACAACTTCATATGTAGAGCATGTTTTACAATATACATTGCTTGCTGTTACTACAGTACATAACCTGACAACAATACTCAAAAAAGTAAAAACTTGACAGTAATAAAAAACAAAACAAAAGCAATAAAGAAAAACGTTAACTACATATGTTCACAAGGTACCTGATTTATAGATGCACAAACAAAATGTTGCCTTATGTAAAGAAATATCAGTTGATAGCAGTCTATAAACAT
Organism: Sinocyclocheilus rhinocerous; assembly: GCF_001515625.1. Classification (NCBI taxonomy): domain Eukaryota; kingdom Metazoa; phylum Chordata; class Actinopteri; order Cypriniformes; family Cyprinidae; genus Sinocyclocheilus; species Sinocyclocheilus rhinocerous. Next base: position 140,774 of record NW_015630048.1, on the reverse strand, counting down.
TAATGTTAACATTTAAATGTAAATACTGCATCTTGCCTCAGTCTCCTTAAGATCCTCCTTACAATGATTTAGTCACACAGTTGTCTGTATAAACATTTTATGGCCCTTATCTTTTAATGTGGGGTTTATATGAGTCTTCTTTTCATTAACCCAATAGGGAAAACTGATTCATAGCATTTGTTGCCAAGAGCAGCAAGACTCTCGATTGTGTTGATTTGTAGACTGGTAGACTCCATGGTTTTGGTTTTTACTGAACTAAAAAAAAAAAACATCCCCCATTTTCAAAAACTTGGATCTACACATCACACAGATGAACTATTTTGGATTCAAAACAGAATTTTTTGCCGAAAGCTGACAAGTTTCCATCCCTACTACGGCATTTCTGCAAAATGACATTTCGTTGTTTCTTGCATATTTTACTGCACTTTCAAAGTGAAATATCCAGGGAGAGGCCTTAAATGTGCATTATGTTTCCCCCTGAAGAGATGAATGTGAATGTGCCAATGTTTGATTACACTGGCTGTTGTATGTATTGTGGCAGTTTGAAAATTAAATATATTCATTTGAAATGTCTTGCATTAAGATATTGAAGATCTGAAGTTAAATATCTGAAGTTAAAGAACTGCTGGATGAGATGTAAATGACATTTCTCATATTCAATTACATATTAGTAAAACATATATACCTGTGGCACAAAATCATTAAGTTTTCCAGTGTGCACAAAATACATTTAACAGTGTCAGACTCTGGTCCGTGTTTTGCTCCTCGTGTGCCTTCATGTGTTTCCATATTTGGTCATTTTCCTGTCCTTGTTTAGTTAATTGTTTATTGCGTTCACCTGTGTTTGTAATTATCCCTTGTAATTAGTTTCTTCCTGTTCTGTTGTCCGTTTGTCAGGTCTACTCGTTACGTGGATGTGTTTCCTACTGTCTCCAGTGTTGATGTACCCTGTGTCCCATGGATTAAAGACTGTTTACGTATATTCCTCGTCTCCTCGCTCCTTAGTTCCAGTATTCCTTGTGTGTGTGTCGTGACAGAAGACCCGACCAAGACAGTGGACCTCATTTATCAAGCTAACGTAGAAACGAGTGCAGATCTGTGCGCACAAATCAACTTACGACAGAGTTCACGTGTGATTCATGAAACATTCGTATGCCAAATGTTTATTGTTTGGGCGCTGCACGCTGATTTTACAGCGGATCTTTTAAAATAAACAGTGTTACTTTTATGTTTGGTTGACTGCATTTTAGTTTGATGATGAATGGTTGAAATGTCAGGCAACGCTAGAACTAATGTTGTTTGTGTGTGCGTGAGGCGCCTGTGGGATCAGATGGATTAAATCAAATAAAGATATAAAGAAAATAAATTAAATGCATTAAGAGTGTCACAAAAATGAGCTTAGCCTATACTTGTAGCACAGTATTTTTTCCCCCTTTTGTTAATCTTTTAATTAGCCTATTATATATTTTGTGTGATCCTATTGATTTTATTCCTTTTATAAACTTAATTTCTGTTTTTCTCCTTTCACAGAAGCGCTGCAGGTGCATGATGTGATGATTGAATCCTCATGGTCGCTTATGCTGCTATTCGCGCATATAAAGCTAAAGCCCTGTACAAAACAACAACAAAAAAGACATTCTAATCTTACTGGTTAACGATCGACTAATGAGCTTCGTTTGACGGTCAGGAATATAAAAATGAACAAAATGCTGTCAATCTACAATTCTCCACCGTATTTACTATGCTCTGCGCAAGTTCAGGTAACTCAAAAACTTGCGTACACGAGCTGACACCAGACGTGAGATTTGATCGTAGCCACCGCTCACGTCCATATTGATAAATTCCACGTTTTGCGTTGAAACGACCGTACGCCCAATTTTCTGTCGTACGTTCGTTTCGTAAATGAGGCCCAGTAAGCGGCACCCCTTCTCCCGTGTTTTTATTTCCGTTTTTAGTCATCTTTTGTTTTCCCTTTTCTTCTCTTCCATACGTCTCCAGTGTTGATGTACCCTGTTTCCCATGGATTAAAGACTGTTTACGTATATTCCTCGTCTCCTCGCTCCTTAGTTCCTGTATTCCTCGTGTGTGTGTTGTGACAAACAGTTAATGGTTCATATTTGAACATTATTTCAAATGAATATATTTCATATTCGAACTGCCACGATACATAGAACAGCCAGTGTAATCAAACATTGGCACATTTACATTTATATCTTCAGGGCAGTGGCGACGCTAGGGCAGGGCTTGACGGGGCTATAGCCCCATCAGAAACTTGCTTAGCCCCGGCACAGCACCCCAAGGATTTCCTAATAATGTTCCTGTTTTTTAGTGTCACTTTCATTAACATTAAAAAAATCAACATTAAAAAACCTAAAAAAAAGTACCTAATATGGGGGAGGGGTAAAGCAACACAAGCAAGCAACGCGCAAACTGTGCGCAAGAGTTATGCCGGTGAACGTCAGTCAATAGAGAAAGTGAAAGTAAAAAAACTGACGGAGCTTTCTAACGCTGCATGAACGGCACATTCTCTGAGACAACGAGAGACGAAACTACTTCAACATATGCTGATAACGGTATATAACTGTCTTAAATTATTCCTTAATATTTCTCTTGTGTCCCGTATAGTGAAAAACATAAGAAACGTATTTCTCATTAAAGAGGTTGTTTTTGAAAATCGGTGCATGAAATAAAGCTGCTCTTAATTTTTATTGATGACTGCATTATTAATAATTTTAATTATAGGTCTATAATACATTGTATAAATTAATAGACCTGTTTAAAAAAAAAACTTTTTAAAAACATTTTCAATGAGGAAGCTAATAGCCTAAACTTTAATTATCCTTACAGCGCGTAATGCTTTGAATGTGCTATGAAATTACTGCGGGGCAATAATTTAATGTAATTTAATAATAATAGATAATTTAATAATAAAAGTAACCTAGTAATAATAGGCCTAATAATAAGAAGAATGTAACAGGTCTGCATTAATTTGAAATGCTAAATCCTCTTAATATTTGTCAGACTCTGTTTCTGTCTCTTGTGTTTTGTTCCCCATGTGCTCCATGTCCTGGTTTTTTTCACCGAAAATGGGTTTGTGCTGGCACAAGCTGTTACAGTTTTTCTCAATTGATTTGACATTTTTCTTTTAAGTAATGTAATTGCTCTCAAAACAATTAACACAGCCATCTAAACACAGGCATATCTTGACCAAACAGTTCAACTTTACTGCAAAATGAAGCACTGCATTTTTTTTATAATAATGCATTTATTAAAAGTAAATATATTAACATCAGAACTATAGGTGTTTTCTCTGTCGATTATAAACATATTCAGCTATAGATGCACAAATACACAAATGAAAATACACATTTATCCAACATCTATCACCCAAACAAATAAAACTATAAAATCATATACTATAAAACTATAAAATAAAGGTAATTAAAATCTGATTGTGCCACGTTTAGCAACAAAATCTTCAAAGCAATGCTTCTGATAACTTAAGATCAGCCTTCTACAGAGTTTTGGCCCACTCTGCCCACAAAAAAAAATTATAATAAAAATAAAAAAAATCACACATTGAATCCATGCTTGGTAAGTTTCATCTCCACAGGCCTCTTCCTTTGTGGCTGGTGATGTTGTTCTGGACCACCATGTCAACAATGCTCCTGTTCCATTCACAAAATCCCGATTGTCCACCTGAATATTCTCAAACTTATATTCTGAAAAAATGTTTGGACATTTACAGTAAATAACAGAAGTTGTCCCAGGAGGACTAAAAATCTGTACTATCAACAATCATAGTGCAACACTATTGACATAGTAAGCTTCTCTGAAGGAGAGGCCCTGATTTTTTACTTGGTCAGTTAGGGTAAAAAGGGTCACACACTGGATGAGAAGTGCAACTTCTCTAGGACAACTCGAGGTATCGCACACAATTTCGAATCAAGTTCTGAGCTGCAAGATGGCTGAGTTTTAACTTAATTTATTTTTGTTATTATTATAAATACATTATTTTAATTGATAATAGCTGAGTTTTGAACGTTAATCAATTAAAAGAATCTGTGTTATGATATGTCTGTTATTGTTTTGTTGTATCTGTTGTCTAGGCAACTATGTTACTGTCACAGTACAGAAGGAGACCAAAACGGAGAGATAAAGGTAAACAGGGCCACGGGCGACTCCCGACGCCCGCTGCCGATGTTGAGGACGGCCGCAGCCCCGGAGAGCGGGACGATCATGGAAGTCTGAGGAGTAAGGGATCTAGAACATCGTCTCTACGCACCCATGATCTCTCCTCGGGGCCGAATCCCTCCCAGTCCACGAGATATTCCAGGTGGCCGCCTCGACACCGGGAGTCCAGAAGAGAATTGACTCGGTAGATAGTTTCCTCTTCAGCGATCTCGGGAGGAGGAAGTAAGCGGGATTCGTCAGACCCTGTGGGAGAAGCAGACAGAGGGTTAAAACAGGGTTTGAGTAGAGAGACATGGAAGGTAGGTGCGATACGGTAGTGAGAAGGGAGTTCAAGCCTGTAGGTGACGTCGTTGATCTGCCTCCTGATGGTGAATGGTCCAATATAGCGGGGACTCAGCTTGCGGCAAGGCAGTCGGAGACGAATGTCCCGCGTCGATAACCAGACCTTATCTCCAGGCTGGTATTGTGGAGTAGGTCGGCGGTGAACGTCTGCCTGGGCTTGGAGTCTCCGAACCGCCTGCTGGAGATGGACATGCTCTGAGTCCCAGACCCTCTCGCTCTCTCTGAACCAATGATCAACCGCTGGAACGTCAGATGGTTCTCCTGTCCAAGGGAACAGGGGAGGTTCGTAGCAGAGTACGCACTGAAATGGGGTGAGGCCGGTGGTTTGCTGCCTGAGGGAGTTCGGTGCGTACTCGGCCCAGGGAAGGTAAAGGCTCCTGCAGTTCTGGTTGTTGTGGCAATAGCTACGGAGATATCTCCCGATCTCTTGAATCTTTCGCTCAGTCGGGCCATTGGATTGTTGGTGATATCCGGAGGTGAGGCTTACTGATACTCCAAGGAGTTGGAAGAAGGCCCGCCAGACATGGGAGATGAATTGGGGGCCACGATCGGAGACGATGTCCTCAGGGATGCCGAAATTGCGAAAGACTTGATTGAATAACTGTGTTGCTGTTTCCATGGCAGTAGGTAGTTTTCTAAGGGGGAGAAGTTTACATCCCTTAGAGAATCGGTCGACAACTACGAGGATGCAGGTGTAAGATTCGGACTCGGGGAGATCGGTGACGAAGTCGACTCCGATGTGGGACCAGGGCCGGTGAGGTATGGGAAGTGGTACCAGTTTTCCTTGTGGCAGTTGACGTGGAGATTTGGTGATGGCACAGACTGAGCATCCTTGGACAAAGCGTTTGACTTCTCGGGCCATAGCGGGCCACCAGTAACGGGTTTCGAGGAGCGACAGGGTTTGCTGGCTGCCTGGATGTCCAGAGTCCGGAGAGGAGTGCAGCGAGTCCAGAAGGGTATTGCGGAGAGTGGATGGAACATAGACCTTCCCTTCTGGACCTCCCGGCGGAGCTGGTTCTGATTGGGTGGCTCGACGGTTCTCTTCGTCGAGCGTCCATTGGATGGGACCCAAAATGAGGGCTGGAGGGAGAATAGTCTCAGAGGGTAGTAATCGTTCAGTGGGCTGATGGAGGCGCGACAGAGCGTCTGCTCTGGTGTTCTTGGTTTCGGGACGGTAGGTAACAGAGAACTGAAAATGGGTGAAGAACAGCGCCCACCGTGCCTGACGAGGGTTCAAGCGCTTGGCCTCCCGAAGATATTCCAAGTTCCGGTGATCAGTGATGACTTGGAATGGATGAATAGCTCCCTCCAATGCCAATGTTTCCACTCCTCCAAGGCAAGTTTGATGGGGAGTAGCTTGCGGTTCCCGATATCATAATTTTGCTCCGCCGGGGAAAGCTTGCGGGAGAAGTATGCACAGGAATGGAGGATAGGAGGCTCTCCGGAATGTTGTGAGAGCACCGCTCCCACCCCTACTGTGGACGCATCTACTTCCACGACGAATGGTTTCTGAGGATCGGTAAGGGCGAGGGTAGGAGCGGTACAGAAGGCTTCCTTCTGCCTTTCAAAACTCTCGATGGCTGTGGGCGTCCAGGACAGAGACTTGGACTTGTTTCGGAGCATAGAAGTTAGGGCGGCGGTGTTCTGACTGAAGTGGTGGATGAAACGACGGTAGAAATTTGAGAATCCCAGAAAGCGTAGGAGTTCTTTAACAGTTTTGGGTTTTGGCCAGTTATGAATGGCTTGGACCTTCTTGTCATCCATCTGGATACCCTGGGGACTGATCACATATCCGAGGAACTTGATGGTGGTAAGGTGGAACTCGCACTTCTAACTTCGTTGGTGGTCCAGTTAATTATGGGAGAGTGTTGGGTTAACCAGGGGCGTCCCAGGATGATCTCCACTGTGGAATTCTCCGTCACCAGAAAAGAGATGAGTTACTCATGAAGACACCCAATGCGGAGCGTGATGGTGGGGGAGCATAGTTGGATCTTACCACGACCCAACGGCTTTCCTTGAATGGTGAGGATATTCAGAACATGGACATGCTTCAGCGGTCTTAGTTGAAGTCTTTGGAGTGTGCTGCGGGATATGAAGTTCCTCGAAGAACCAGAGTCTACAAGGACTTGCGCTGAAAGGGATTGGTGAGATGACATTAATAATACATTCATTCGAGTCAAGGTAGCAATTTGAGGGCTGAGCTGGATAGTACTCACCGTGGGTCGTGAGGGACGGATAGGACACGAGCGAATCAAGTGTCCATGCTCCCCACAATATAGACATAGTCCGGATGTAATCCTCCGTGTACGCTCCGCATGGGTGAGATGGTACGAATCCACTTGCATGGGTTCGGGTGCTGGAGCCGGTGAGGCGGATGTGCACGGTGAGGAGAGTGGCAGGGCCTGGTTGCAGGCCTGGAGATGTTGGGAGATTTTGATAGCCTTCTGAATAAAGTTCTCCAAGCCCACGGTATCGTCAAAAATCACCATTTGGAGGCAAAGGTCGGCGTTAAGCCCTTGCCGAAATGCGGTAAGTAAGGCCACCTCATTCCATCCACTAGTCACAGCCAGAGTGCAGAATTTGACGGCATACTCGCTCACGGATGCCATACCTTGACTGATGCGGAAGAGCTGGTCATGAACGGAGATTTCTGCGGCGGCGTGACTGAACACCTCCTTGAAATGGGATGTAAAAGTAGATAGAGTGCGAATGGCCTGACTGTTACTTTCCCACATGGACTGGGCCCAGTGAAGAGCGCGGCCTGCGAGATGCGAAATCATGAAGGCAACCTTGGCGCGGTCGTTTGTAAAGGCTTGAGACTGCATCTCGAAGTATAGGGAGCATTGTAACAGGAAGCCACCACAATCCTCCGCTTCACCGGAGAAGATATCGGGCCGGGCCATGGGACTGCGGGAAGCAGACACAATGGGTATTCGAAAGGCTTGAATTAAATCCTGGGGCCCTGCAGTAAGTCATAGCCCCGGGGCCCAGTAAGGTCTTAATGCAGCCCTGGGTACACCCTTTAAATGAAAAAAAAAAATGACACAATTTGGCGCTTACTTCCAGCTATAAATTTTTTGTTCTAAAAATTTTCTGAGAACATTACCATGCATTGTTCTAGCAATGTTTTTACCGGGAAGTTATATTTTTGTACCCAGAATGTTAATTCTGGGTACAAAAAGGGTTAGGGTTAGGGTTAACCCTAACCCTAACCCTAACCTATAAGATAGGATAACATTCTCTTCTAACATTCTAAAAATGTTTAGTGATAACATTGTTAGAACATCATTCCCTAACATTCTTAAAATGTTTTTAGCGGGTAGTTTTATTTTTGTTCCCAGAATGTTCTCTCAAAAGATAGTATAACATTCTCTAAAAACATTCTAAAAATGTTTAGTGATAACATTGTTAGAACATCATTCCCTAACTTTCTTACAATGTTTTTAGCAGGTAGTTTTATTTTTGTTCCCAGAACGTTCTCTCAAAAGATAGGATAACATTCTCTAAAAACATTCTAAAATTGTTTAGTGACAACATTGTTAAAACAGTATTCCCTAACATTCTTATAAAGTTTTTTAGTGGGTAGTTTTATTTTTGTTTTTAGAACGTTCTTCTAAAAGGCAAGATGACATTCTCTAAAAACAGTCTAAAAAAGTTCTGTGATGACCTTCTATAAATGTTTAGTCAACATTATTAGAACATTATCCCCTAACATAACATTCTAACAAAGTTTTTAGTGGGTAGTTTTATTTTTGTTCCTAAACACTCACTGCTTAGCTATTACATTGTTAAAACATACAATTTTATTAATTTTAAAAATAAAACATCAAAATCTAACAGGTTTATAAATGGCATCCACATAAATTGTTAGTAGTTTTACATACAGTCTATGCTCAGCATCACATGTTGAAGAACTCATTAAAGTGCAGTGCATAATCAAGCATCTGACTGTTGTTTGCTCAGAGTGCTCATCATTGTCTGTGCTTGTTGTGGTTCTTGCTGAAATATAATACAGTTGTCTGTATTAATAGGTGTTCAACTGTTCTTCTCCTCCAGTTTTCCAGCTGCTCTCCCAGTTAGTAGCACTGAGCTGTTTCTCTGTGTGCATACTAGAGTTCCCCTTCGGGAACATACGCTGCCTCCAGAAATTCTTTGGGAACGCCCCTTTGTTCCCACTCTCTGAAACGTGTGTAATCCGTCCGAGGGAATCTCGGGTGACGTCACCGTACCGTAGGATGACGTAGCGACCAGGAAGTATAAAAGCATGTGTGGTGGAGACAGCTTCTGTTGTTCAGTAAGCGCTCTATGTGTGCCACTACATATTTATTATTGTATGTCCTGTTGCAATCTTATAATGGCAAAGTCTGGCAAGAGTTCTGAGTCTGACAGGCAGCGTTTCAGGCTATGTGTTCTTCCCTGCCCTCGTTTCATCACGGGTAGGGATAAACACAGTTTGTGCGTTGCTTGTTTGGGAGCAGAGCACAGCTCTCTCGAGAGCTGACTGTACGCATTGCTTTCGCCTCTCGATGCGGACGCTCCGCTCCCGGAGAGCACTCTTTGAGGAGGGTGCTCTCGCTAACATTCCCAGCGGTTCGGGTCCCGCCTCTGCCGAGGCAGAGTGGCGCCTTAATCGTGGGGTTCGCAGGGTGAGCATGATTTGACCAAGTACAACATGTTCTTGATCCTTGAACAACATCCTTGTTGATCCAGGAACATCATTCCAATCAACCAATCAGAATTGAGAGATAACTTTTCAGGAAATGTCAGTTTTAGGCTTACAATCAGGATTAGGTGCTTCTACACCCTTGTTAATCAGCTATCATTTCACACTGATTTTAGGAATAAATTATGGGTAGGGTTAGGGATTGGGTTAAGTCTGTATTTTTTGACAGTAATGTTGATCCAGGATCAACAAAAGATGTTGATCCAGGAACATGTCTTACTTGGCAAAATCACAGCGACCGGGTTCACAGATGGATCTGGCAAAGAGAATGAAGACGGGTACGTCCTTTTCTTCTTCACCTGCCAGATTTAGCGCTCACTCTAAGGGGACGGAAGCACGTTCTGAAACGGTTTCTACCGCCCCGGGAGAGGGCTCGACGCTCATGTTGTCTTCCTCTGAGGAGGGGGGATAATCCCATTCAATTAATTGCAAGTGGGATATGTGCTAACCCTAACCCTAGCCTATTAAATGGGAGCACTTTAATAGATTAGTGGGATGATTGTCCACCAAAGAACTAAACCGATCCCATTCAATAGATTGCAAGTGGGATATGTGTCCATTTGCAACCTATTGAATGGGAGCACTTTAATAGGTTAGTGGGATGACTGTCCACCGAAGTACTAAACCGATCCCATTCAGTAGATTGCAATTGGGATATGTGTCCATTTGCAACCTATTGAATGGGAGCACTTTAATAGGTTAGTTGGATAAATGTTCACCAAAGTACTAAACCGATCCCATTCAGTAGATTGCAATTGGGATATGTGTCCATTTGCAACCTATTGAATGGGATAGCTATAGTAGGTTAGTGGGATTATTGTCCACCAAAGTACTAAACCTATCCCATTCAATAGATTGCAAGTGGGATATGTGTCCATTTGCAACCTATTGAATGGGAGCACTTTAATAGGTTAGTGGGATGATTGTACACCAAAGTACTAAACCGATCCCATTCAATACATTGCAAGTGGGATATGTGTCTATTTGCAACCTATTGAATGGGAGCACTTTAATAGGTTAGTGGGATAAATGTCCACCAAAGTACTAAACCGATCCCATTCAGTAGATTGCAATTGGGATATGTGTCCATTTGCAACCTTTTGAATTGGATAGCTAGAGTAGGTTAGTGGGATAAATGTCTACCAAAGTTCTAAACCGTTCCCATTCAGTATATTGCAAGTGGGAAATGTGTCCATTTGCAATAGGGCTGTGCAATTAATCGCATGCGATTGTCATGCGCATCTCGTCAGTAAAGCCGGTCCTGTGATAAGTAGTAAATCGCCATCACCTGCTTTCAGATGGAGCGGCATGCACTACACAGAGCCGTAGTTCACTGACAATTAGTCAATATCGCGTTCATAATCGCAGATGAATGGCATTCACTTATGAACGCGATATCGCCTAGCTTGTCAGTGAACTACGGCTCTGTGTATTAAATGCCGCTCCATCTGAAAGCAGGTGATGGAGATTTACTACTAATCACGGGACCGGCTTTATTGACGAGATGCGCATGACAATCGCATGCGATTAATTGAACAGCCCTAGCTTATGGGTCCAGAACACTGAGCGCCCCAGAGTGACAATTAGGCAATATCGCGTTCATAATCGCAGATGAATGGCATTCACTTATGAACGCGATATCGCCTAGCTTGTCAGTGAACTACGGCTCTGTGTATTAAATGCCGCTCCATCTGAAAGCAGGTGATGGAGATTTACTACTAATCACGGGACCGGCTTTATTGACGAGATGCGCATGACAATCACATGCGATTAATTGCACAGCCCTAATTTGCAACCTATTGAATGGGAACCGTTTATTAGCTTAGTGGTATAAATGTCCACCAAAGTACTAAACTGATCCCATTCAGTAGATTGCAATTGGGATGTGTGTCCATTTGCAACCTAATGAATGGGATCGCTATAGTAGGTTAGTGGGATGATTGTCCACCAAAGTACTAAACTGATCCCATTCAATAGATTGTAAGTGAGATATGTGTCCATTTGCAACCTACTGAATGGGAGCACTTTAATAGGTTAGTGGGATAAATGTCCACCAAAGTACTAAACCGATCCCATTCAGTAGATTGCAAGTGGACACAGCCCATTTGCAATTAATTCAATGGGATTGATATAACAATGGAAATTAAGTATTGTCTACCAATCTAGGTCCCATTTCCAAGCTATTCAGTGGGCCTCAAATAGGAGGGTTGTGGACAGATGAATTTTGACATACAACTTGGTGCTGCTGACTCTGGAGGTCCTTATGGATGCTGATATACAAGTTTAATCAAGATAGTTTAAGAGGAAACAGCCTAAACCACTCTGTCCACAAAACACCTATTTGAGTACCATTATATAGGTTGGAAATGGAATGCGTCCCACTCCCAAACTATATAATGGGCTTCAGATAGGTGTTTTGTGGACACAAGGGTTTAAGACCTTTCATGATGAAATATTTTGATAAAACCCATTTATCAGCACTCAACAGCCCCCCCCTGAATGTGTAGCACCAAGTTTAGTGCCAAAATTCCACTGTCAACCAACCTCCTATTTTGTTTAATGGAATAGGTTGCAGGTGGGATCTCCAGATCTCAGCTCTGGAAAGGTTCAGAGAGCCAGGACTTGCACTCCTGTCTTAGTCTAAGTCTCCTCTACCAGCAGAGTGAATTTCAAGTCATTTGGAGAAACTTAAAATTTAGGCCCAAAAAAACTCCAAGGCCCCTTTTAGTTTTTTTGGGTTGAAAAAAAAAGTTTCTTCAATTTTCCTGAAACTCTATATTCTGATAGGAAAGGCAGAGATGTGCACAGGAGTGCAGGTTTCAAGACTCTAGAGCTTTGCAGTGCTGATATCTGGAGATCCCACGTGCAACCTATGCCATTGTTAAAAAATAGGAGTTTCCTGGACAGTGGAATTTTGGCACCAAACTTGGTTGTACACACTCAGGGGGGCCTGCTGAGTGCTGATATGCAGGTTTTATCAAGACAGTTTAAGAGGAAACAGCCTAAACCTCTGTGTCCACAAAACACCTATTTGAGTCCCATTATATAGGTTGGAAATGGGATGCGTCCCACTCCCAACCTATATAATGGGCTTCAGATAGGTGTTTTGTGGACAAAAGTGTTTAAGACCTTTCATGATGAAACATTTTGAAAAAACCTATTTATCAGCACTCAGCAGGCCCCCCTGAGTGTGTAGCACCAAGTTTGGTGCCATAATTCCACTGTCCACCAACCTCCTATTTTGTATAATGGAATAGGTTTCAGGTGGGATCTCCAGATCTCAGCTCTGGAAAGGTCCTTGCTCTCCTGTCTTAGTCTAAATCTCCTCTACCAGAAGAGTGAATTTCAAGTCAAGTTTAACAGGAAACAGTCTAAAACCACTGTGTCCACAAAACACCTATTTGAGTCCCATTATATAGGTTGGAAATGGAATGCTTCCCACTCCCAACCTATTGTATGAGCCCCAAATAGTAGCTTTCTGGACACTTTATATAAATAGGATTAATCCTATGTATGATGTATTTTTCTTGAGTAAACCACCTCTGCTTTACTCAAAATGGTCAACTGGACCCATTTATCTGATTTGCATTTCATAATAATTGTTTATTATGCATAAAAAAATGAATGCCAGTAAAGCTCCTATCCAGTCCCCATTAAATAGGTTGCAAGTGGGACCTTCTGGAAGGAGTAATGCAGTATATTCCACTTGCAGCCTATTATATGGCGACTGAATATGAGCTTAATGGACACTTTATTGTATTATTCATGTGTATGATGTTTTTTCTTGATTAAACCACCTCTACTGTACTCAACACAGTCTGTTGGACCCATTTACCTGATTTGCATATCATAATAATGTTTATTATGCATAAAAATGGATGTCCATAAAGCTCCTATCCAGTCCCCATTAAATAGGTTGCAAGTGGGACCTTCTGGAAGGAGAAATGCAGTATATCCCACATGCAACCTATTATATGGTGACTATATAGGAGCTTTATGGACACTTCCTGTATATTGTATTATTCATGTGTATTATGTTTTTTTCTTGAATAAACCAACTCTACTGTACTCAACACAGTGCGTTATACCCATTTACCTGATTTGAATATCATAAAAATGTTTATTATGCATAAAAAATGAATCTCCACAGAGCTCCTATCCAGTCCAGAGCTCCATTAGGGGTCCCTGAGTGATGTACCGAGAAGGCTAAGGCCTAGCACCGCAAAACATATTTTTTATTATTTTTGATCCATCTCTCTCCCTGCCATTCAAGTCAGTGGGAGAGACTCAGACATAGGCCCGATTTCAGCCCCACATTCAACCGTACTTAAAAGGTTTAGAAAGCAGCTAGGGGCCCCAAACTTGGGGGTGCAATTCAGGGGCCTCTGATGATAAACACTGCAAAGTTTCGAGTTCCTACGAGCTGTCGTCTCCGAATGGGAGACGTCCCATTTGCCAACTAGTTGTGTAGCAGTGTTATGGACAAAAAGTCCCATTTTTTGACCTTTTGACCCCTAAACGAGGTCATAGAGTCTTGAAACTGTTGTGCCCGCGCGAGGGGCATGTGACGAGAGGTTGGTGTGAATTTGGGGTCGATCTGCCCGTGTCCATGAAGTCACTATCCAATCTCCATTAAATAGGTTGGAAATGGGATTTTATTTAAAGTTTGATTAAAAATTACATTAATAAGGAGGCTAGAGCCTTGGGGTGTCGAATGCTTGATCGTGGGGCCCTCATGTACAACATATCACAGTGCCGAATTCCTCAGCTTTTGGGAAGGGCTTTAAAAAAAATCATCAAAAATATTCAGGGAAAAATACAGACATGTGTTTGCACCTTTTCTGACCTTTTGACCCCTAAACGGGGTCGTAGGGCCACCAAACTTTTCTGCCTGCTTTAGTGGGTCCCCTTGAGACAAAGATTTAGAATTCGGCTCGATCAGACCCTTCTTAGCCGTGTCCACGAAGTTACTATTGTAAGCCCATTCTAATAGGTTGCAAGTGGGATTTATCTAGAAGGGTCCCAGGGGCCTCAAATTGCACACGGGGCTCCGTCAAGGGCCCCTGAGTGATTTACCAAGAGGGTTGAGGCCAAGGACCACAAAAAAGTATTTTTCATTATTTTTGATCCATCTCTCTCCCTACCATTCAAGTTAATGGGAGAGACGCAGACACAGGCCCAATTTCAGCCCCACACTCAGCCGTACTTAAAAGGCTTAGAAAGCAGCTAGGGGCCCCATATTTTGGGAGCCAATTCAGGGGCCTCTGATGGTAAAAGCTGCAAAGTTTCGAGGTCCTACGATCTGTCGTCGCCGAAAGGGAGACGTCCCACTTGCCAACTAATTGTGTAGCAGTTTGGCGTACACATACTCCCTTTTTTGACCTCTTGAACCCTAAACAAGGTCGTAGGGTCACCAAACGTTTATGCCCGCTTGAGGGGACCGTGACAATATGCAATATGCAAACTATTGCTGCTCACCTTTCAGACCCATTAACTCATCCCATTTCCACCTCCGACCTAGCCTCTTCCTACGATCTCCGCACGCTCAACTCTATCAAGCACATGTTGCATCTCAAAGACGGTGTTCTCACATATGTCCCTGAGCCCCTCACTGCGCCAAAGCTCGTAGTCCCTCAGGGCCAAAGGGGGATAATGCTGACACACGCCCACGATTCACCATGCGCTGGACACCATGGCACCAAGGCCACCTACGAAATGCTCAAACAAGTAGCATACTGGCCTGGCATGCAGCAAGACGTGGCGGAGTACGTAAAAGGATGCCTGGTGTGTTGACAGTTCCAACCGGCAAACCCAAACCACCGAGCACCACTGCAACGGAAAGGAATGACCTTCCCATGGTCGGACCTCCAAATAGATTGGGTGGGACCCCTACCACGGTCAACACGGGGTAACAAATACTTCCTCACCGTGGTTTGCGAATTCACAAAATGGGTAGAGTGTCTCCCAGCTCCCAACGATACAGCAGAAACAACAGCCTGCCTTTTGATGAACCACATCTTCTCAAGGTTCGGACTGCCCTTAAGGGTCAACTCTGACCGAGGAACCCACTTCACCGCCGAAGTCATGAAGGAAGTGTCTCTCTCACTATAATTTCCTTTCCCCTCTAGTCCCCTCATCAGGGAACTCCTTTAGCTCAACTTTAAATACAGGTCCCGAAACTAGGATTGACTCCTTTCACCAAAAATTGTCGTAAATTATTGTGAAAAGCCGTCGTCAACTAAATTGAGGCAACCCAAGCCGAAGTCGTCGGAAACCGATGGCTAGTCAACACCCCAGCGCGCACAACTACCCTCACCTATGATCAACACGACATTGTCACGCGCATTATCCTGCCCAACCAAACTTTATGGATCAATGTCTAGATCTAGATCTAGACATTGCTAGATGTCTAGATCCTCCATATTGATGATTTGGCGTTGTATCACCTTACCGACAACGAGTATCAGGCCGAACTCGAAATCTCACCCTTCTTCAAACAGCATTCCTTCGTCCTCGATCCAGAATTGGAAGAAAGGATCAAGGAGGAAGGAACGCAACTTATTGATTTGACTCCTGTTGATACAGCTTTAGAAGCTATCGCTCGCCTTCCGCCCGCTGGCGCGCCAATCATTCGGTCTTGGTCTGCCGCTGACACAGCGCTTTGCATCCCTACTATTGTAGGATATGTTGTGACTTTGACACTGGCCTTCCTCCTACACAAGCGAGTGAATGCCGTCCAAGAGTCTTTCAACAAATGCACGTTTGGCGTCCCGCACATGTTCCGATGTGATAAAACTGACCAAGAACCTGAACCTGAGAACTCAACAAACTTAATTGAGATTACGCCTATACCGACTCGTCAAACCTCTGACAATTAGAGCAATCTAAATGACCCAATTACAAATAATCCTAAATAATACACCCCTAAGTTTCTAACCTGATAATTCCCAAATTACCCAAGTCCTGCACCAGGATTCAATCAATGATGGAGATGTTGTTTGTGTCTTGTGTGTGCCTGTTCTCTCTGCCTCTTGTTCCAGTGCCCGCTGACGTTCGCAATGGGAACCTCACCGAGCAAAAGGGGGATGTGTAGGACCTCTGTCCGAGAACAGACCCAAATAAACTATGGATTCACCACGTGAACTTTTGAACAGACATTCCAGAAGAAGAAGAGTGATGAAAAACTAATCCAATCAGGAGACAACAGAGATCTTTTGTATCAAGGACTAAAAAGTTCTTTCACAACATATAGTTGAGAGATACCTCGTGATCGCTTATGCATGGAACCATTATATATGCACAGGAAATGGCTAATTTAATCACACCCTCCCGATCTGCACGCAAACACTGGATCTATACACTGGATCTATACGTGACTATCACATGACTCTTGACCACCTGCTTCCTGCCCTTCTGAAACCAAACTGACCCCGCGTTCTTTTCTCTTACAACAAAAGAAACAGAACCTTGCATGACGATTTTAAAAGACAATCATTTGAACTCATTTAAAGTATTAGAGCAATATACTCCCAACTAATATGCTTTCTGTTTGATGTGTTATTGGAACCTATGATATTTTAATCTTTGCCTTATAACTTTTCCTTTTAGCAGATAACCAGTGTTTAGTATCGGGTTTTATTTCCAGAACATTGGCGTGAGTGAAAAAAAAATGATATTCGGCATCATTCTCTGGTGATAATACTTTTATAAGAAGTTATTAAAACTTGCAGAAATACTCCCCACGGGGAGCATGTGATTCATGCATGATGAAGGAACAGTATGGGGCGTGTTTAAGGCCCTGCAACAACCTCCAATTGGAAGACCGCGCCATGGGATGGACCAAAATCAGCCTGCTTAAAACTGGACACAAAGCCTTCGTGCTTGCTGCTTGCTCTCTGGATCTTTGACTCTTCCGCCTTATTGATTGCGCTACAAAGCGCTCACAGCCATCAACATCAGGCTAGTGATCCTCCAGAACTCCAAAACTTCATCAACTTCGTGACTGCAGAAATCTTCAAAGCTTAGTCTTTGCAAACAGAATCTGAGAAGAACTTCCAGCGCGTCGTCACGTCACAAGGAAACCAACCAATCGCCAGGGCATCCCCAGAAATATGTCAGACATCGACCGCGTCAGCAACCAATCCGCAGCCCCGGGATTCCCTCAAGCAGCCATCCAGGAAGCCTGTTGTCAGCTATCAACTTGAACGCAAGTAACAAACAATTCACCATTTCTTGCTGAACTGGCGCTGAATTGATTTTAAGCAGTAAAGATAAGCCAAGTCTCTGCTTTTATGAGTTTTCTCAGGTTGAATTTAAAGAACTCGTAGAAAACGAGTATTAGAATTTTGGGAACTTCATGCAAATGCAGCAACTAATTTCCTGAACCTTTTGTGTGTATGTGTGTGTGTGTGTTTTAACTTAGTTTAATGTGCCATAGAATAGCGAATAAACTGTTGTTTCATTTATAAAGAAGTATTGTCTTGTGTCGCTTAGTTTAATGTGCCATAGAATAGCGAATAAACTTTTGTTTCATTTATAAAGAAGTATTGTCTTGTGTCGTGTATTTTAAAATCAAGCTTTGCCCAGATCCTTTGTTACCTTGCTCAAAATTAATAAGATTACCATTTTGTTTGTGTTGTCATTGGCCACGAAGTAATATGAACAGAATTGTTAAGACATACTGATTTTAACGCTCGCTGGATTAACCGTTTAAGATGAAGATATAAGCTCTAAATTTTGAATCAGATCATCTTGAAGAAATCAACATTGAATCTTTAAGAATCGATTCCCTAAAAGCTGAAATAAAAAGCTAAATCCTTAAAGTACTACACCGTGCCTTCTCCCTCGTGGCGGGCGTTGTTGCCGGCTCACACACCTTGACTGACGTAATTTTCAGCTCCGGCTCCGTGGCGATCCTCAGCACTGTCGCTCCGTGCGGCGATGACTAGACGGTCGCGGCAGGCTCCGGCTCTCCGTCAGCGGTGGGCTCGAGCATGCGCTCCGTGCATCGGGGAGATGGTGGGCTGGGCACTGGGTTGGGAATGGATCTGGCGAGATTCTCCTGGGAACAGGAGGGGAACGGAGATCCATTTCTCGCCAGTGTCCACTCCACAAAGGCGGCGAAATTCGCTCGAGGACCTTCCTCGGACGACAGCGCTCTGTACGCGGAGTTTAAACTGCCGTCATAGAACGCACAGAGCGCGTCATCCGGGTCGCTGGAGAGGTTGGCAAGCACCAGGAACAGTCTGGTGTGGCCCTCAAGCGATCTCTCCCCCTGCTCCAGCAGGAGGAGGAGGTATTCAGGATGAAGGAGGGGATCCATGGTCACAACGGAAACAAAAAACACTGAGGAAAAAACGGAAACAAAAACGGAGCGAACACACGGAGGTAACTGTTTTGGTCGGATCTTCTGTCACAGTTCGCTGTTTAGGAAGCACGCAGGAGGCACGACTAAACGAGAACAGTCTTTAATCCATGGAACACAAACATAACGAGTAGAACCGACAAACACAGAACACAAAGGCAAGGACTTAAATACTGGGGATAATTAACAAACACAGGTGCCAGGAATCATAAATAAACTAAACGAAGACAGGAAAAAGACCATATAAGGAAAACCAGGAACAAAGACAGGGGCAAAAACACAACAAAACAGGTCCATGATCCTGACAATAAGGTACCAGGTAAAAATAAAGTGTACTTGAATGCACTAAGAAATACTTACAGTTTTTCTCAATCGATTGACACATTTCTCCAAGTCCAGGTCACTGTTCTCAAAACAGTTAACACAGTGAGCTGAACACTTTGTAATTGTCCTAAACAGATTGTACGTTTTCATTCATTTCATGCAAATTACAAATCATGCAAAACATTTTCTCAAAACAATATGCACAAAACTCAAATGTTTTCACAATAGTTAATACAACCAATCAATACTTTAAAATATCTGAAAAAAGGTTTTATACAAATCACAAACATTTATGTGCCATTTGTCCAAACACAACAAACAAAACTCTGTATTTTGTCATTCTATCAAATGAACATAGTATATTTTCGATTGGCCCTAAACTGATAACTATTCGGCTAATCATACACTCAACACAGGAAATGCAGTTGTCCTAATTGTTTACACATTTATCACAATTGCTTTAGAGTAATAACAAAAGGGAAAGTATACAAAGTGCAGGAATGAATATGCAAATATTATTATTATTATTATTAATATTAATAATAATAATAGTAAAATAAAAATAAAAATAAAATAAATAAAATGTATTATATCTATAACAATCCTTTAGAAAAAGCTGTCGGGTGGGGGGGGCGGAGTTACTATGTCAAAACACTTATAAAGTGTTGATAGTACAGATTTTTAGTCCACCTGGGACAACTTCTGTTATTTACTGTAAAAACATTTTTTCAGAATTTAAGTTTGAGAACATTCAGATGGACAATCAAGATTATTTTGAATGGAACAGGAGCATTGTTGACATGTTGATCCAGAAAAAAACATCACCAGCCACAAAGGAACAAAGGAAGAGGCCTGTGGAGATGTTGAGACAGGAGCTTGTCAAGCATGGATTCAACCTTCTTAAAAAATTTCTCCTATGATGCAAGCGCAGCAAATATGTAGTGTTGATAAAATGCAATGAAATTATCTTCCAGATGTAAATGAAAGACAAGACCAATAATTCAGGATAATCCATGTATACAGCAAACACACACGTGTATATACAGTGGTGACCAAAAATATTAGAACACTAATATTTTCACTAAAAAAGTCAGATATATCCACCACTGTGCTGTAAAAGACTGATCTGTAGTTATCAGAAAAGTTTGTTTGCAGTTCGTGCT
>NW_015630048.1:106283-120654 GCF_001515625.1 Sinocyclocheilus rhinocerous | reverse complement strand
TATACTTCCTGTTGAAGAATTGCAATAAACGTATTTTCATTAGGATATTTGTTCATCTACAGCTGAATGTCTTTTATAATCAATAGAGAACACACCTATAGATTTGATGTTAATAATTACTTTTAATAAATGCATTACTAGAAAAAATTGCAGTGCTTCATTTTGCAGTAAAGTTCTGATCTGTAGTTATCAGAAAAGTTTGTTTGCAGTTCGTGCTGCTAAAGGTGGCACAAACAGATTTTAAGTTCAAAGGGGCAATTAGTTTTTTCTCATGTGTGATAATCAATAGAGAACACACCTATAGATTTGATGTTAATAATTACTTTTAATAAATGCATTACTAGAAAAAATTGCAGTGCTTCATTTTGCAGTAAAGTTGAACTGTTTGGTTAAGATAATTTTGTGTTTGGATGGTTGTGCTAATTGTTTTGAGAACAAGTACATTGTATTGGAGAAAAGTGTCAAATCAATTGAGAAAACTGTAAATACAAGCAAGTACATTTGCAGTACATTCTTATTTTTGTGCTAAATAAAACTGTAAAAGTTTTACACTATAAATACACTAATTAAAAGTATATTTCTACTTTAGTAATACTTCAGTGCAATTGCAAATGTATACTAAATACAACTGATATTTAAAGATTTTTAGGGCTTTGAAATAAAGTATACTACCTCAAAAATATACAGAGGACTTTTATTAGTGTATTTCTTAAAAGTGTGCTTGGAATTATTTAAAAATTAGTTGAATGTTAGTACACTTTTATATAGTTTAATTAAATTGATTTTATTTAAAATATGTTAGTAAAGTAATATTTATAAATTTTCCCAACTGTGCTACTTAAGTACACTTACAGTTTTTTACGATTGCTTACACACTAAAATTAAAAATAACACACAATTAGTGAAACCTGACACCCAAGGAGCAAAACCTCAGCCCAAATCTACACAACTATAAGCACATTCTTAGCCTCACACGTTTTGCAAAACACTAAACACACTTCTCTACATTAGACAGAAATCTAACATGATGTCACTTTTTTGCCATTTTAAGGCAAGGTTTTCCAAAATACTACACATATGAACCAATTGATCAAACACGGCCATCAGGTGTGCAGACACTTAGGTGCTTAACTGTAAACTCAACAATCAAGGTGTAAGCATTATAAAAAGGCAACACTAAACACACTTCTCTACATTAGACAGAAATCTAACATGATGTCACTTTTTTGCCATTTTAAGGCAAGGTTTTCCAAAATACTACACATATGAACCAATTGATCAAACACGGCCATCAGGTGTGCAGACACTTAGGTGCTTAACTGTAAACTCAACAATCAAGGTGTAAGCATTATAAAAAGGCAGGTGAATTTTTGTCTTCAACAAAAATGAAAGGCAGTGTTGCAGGAAGAGGAATAGGGAGAAACATCTTTGGCCACAGAGCTATTTTGAATGTCCCGGGCCAACGTGGTGTAACATCACAATATATGCTGCAATCACGCAGAATGGGGTCCTCCACTGGCATGCCAAAATAGGTCCTTACAACACAGACCACATTTTTAGACAGACTAAGTATTGAACTGACTAGGTATTGGACTAATGCAACCAGAAACTGGTTCCATTATTCCAGTACCTCCCACAACATTCTCCCTTCCTTTCCTTTTTCCCTTCCGCATGGCAGTGGAAGGTTTATGATCTCCGACCCTATGTTATACCCCTCATTCAAGCTATGGAGGAGGCCTGTGTGACCTAATAGAAGCCGAGTCTGGGCAAGGATGGAGTCACCATTCGAGAAGATTCTTCCCTTGCTGTCTTGCGAGGGAGGACATTGCCTGTAATGTGGACAAAGTGGCCATATCCAGCTACACAAAGAGATGATGCTAAGGTGTTTTTTTCGTCTCCACAAAAGTTTATGTACTTTATTGCATTTAGAATATGGGTAACATTTTCTATGAAGCCCATATTCGTAATACATTATAAGGGTATTCTTACGGCATTAAAATTAATGCATAATGCATTATAAAATGTTATATAATTTTATACATAATCATAACAACAATTATAATAAATTATAATGCTTACGCATTTGTGGTTATAAGTTTTAAGATTATGATTATTTATAACACACAATGAACACCATATTAAATCTACTTTTACATTTATAATGGACTATATATCTTGACATTGTTGATTTAAGATCTGCACAGTATCTTATACATCTTGTAAGTGGTTAGGTGTGGAGTGTTATTTGAGTATTCCCTGTGAGGCTAATATTAATTTTGATGTGAGTTAGTTAATAACCACCAAAATAATCAAACTGATATTACAATAAAAAATAGTTCAAAGCAAATATGTGATATTACACATTCATCTGATCTGACATCTGATCTTATGGCTGTTTGAGAAAAAAAAAAATATTATTATTATTATTACTATACTTATAAGTGGTCTGATTGCTTTAAGTAAAGTAGCATAAGAAAGATGGCAAAATATGAGACTTATAATACATTATAACTATGAGAAATATAATCCATTGTAACTTAAGTGGATGCAACGTGGTCACTGTGTTCATCATACTCATAAAAGCTATAACCACAAATAAGTAAATATTATGATACATTAAAACTGTTCTTATGAATATTCATAAGATGATATAACATATTATAAGGTTTTTTATAATGCATTATGCATTAATTGTAATGCCTTAAGAATACCCTTATAATGTATTATAAATATGGGCTTCTTAGAAAGTGTTACCATAAACACAAACAAACAAACAAAAAAATGAGTATTAATGTGTACAATAAAGTACAATCAAAAGCTTTAATTATAATCACATTGCACTTGAATAAAGTAAAATGTATAATCTGCCGATTTTCCTTCAGGTGACCTCATAATTCTGTCTTCTTATGCTGGGTACACACCACAAGATAATCGGGCAGATTTTAGGCCGATTTCTCCCTTTCCGACAATCCTAGGTAATGTCCCGATTATATTCGTGGTTCTAAATATTATCTTATCAGATTTTCCTGTGGTGTGAGGTGTGTTAAGAGCGACTAAATCTGCTCGGAAGAATGTCGGAGGCGCCCCGATTGAGAATCATGTTGAATATTTACAATCAGAAATCCAGATGTGTGGGGGGAACATCACGGCACACCACACACTATAGGAGCAAAACGGTTAAATCTAGTATTTTTTGTCCTCATGTTGGTGGTCTCTCACATTTTGAAGATCTTATAAGATTTTAAAAATCTTTTAGTGTGTACCCAACATTACGATGCACGTAGGGTTTACGATTACTCCAGAGCACTCATAGATCTACGAAGATTTTCAAGTACTACTTAACTTACGATGGTTTTGGGATACAGTCCACAAGTCTAAGATGATTTGTGCGATCATTTTTATGATCAACTTAAGCTTATGATGCTTTTGGGAAATGCAGCCCTGAAGCATTTGAGGACCATCCCAGAAAGCCCGACCCAGTTTTCCAGTCTCTCTAATGCTAAGTTCACACTACACGATTTTAAACGCCGGCAGATAGCTGTGCTGTTCAGAATGCATGACTTGATTATCTGTCTTTAAGTCGTTGTGGCGTTCACACTACGTGACTCTATGTAAATGATCCGCAACCGGGGGTTACACACTACACAAGCTGACAACAAGTCTGTCACCCAATGACTCTACAAACCATGTTTTGTCACGAAAACACACACGAGAATTGGAATGGGAATGACGTGAAACAACATATGAAACAGGAGTTGTTTATTTGAAAATGGATTTCGGGAAGAAATTAGCGCTGCAAGCTGTTTGCTCAATGAAACATTTTGCTCTATTTATTGTGTCCAAACTTTTCTTTAAGTCATATTGCTGCTGTTGTTTTTCTTCCGGTGACCTCAACCCATGCCTTGCTCTCTCATTGGCTGTAGTTCGTCATGACACCTGACACCACGTGATGTCGAGTCGGCCGACCGGTTCAGATATTTGTCATGCTAGATATTTGTTTGCCGTTGGTGAGGTGTCAGCGGCGCGTCAGCGAGCCTCTTTGATATGTTGTGTAGTTCACACATAAAGATTGCTGCACACTGATCACCCGCTGATTTTCCCCCGATCACTGCGCGACCTGTCGGCGAGCTCGTTAACTTGCAAATCGGGCTTAAAATTCTGTAGTGTGAACTAGGCATAAAGTGCTCTTTCTGTGCTGTGATGCAGTCAGAAATCAGATTGAAAATTGTCCAGGTATCCAATTGAGTTTAAGAAGCTGTTCAGCTGATTGAATCAACTTTTCAATACTCTTGCCTATAAAAGGAAGATTTAATATTGGTCTATAGTTGCATTGCATTTGCTGTCTGAGAGCATTTCACTGGGAATGTGACTTGGGGGTTTTATTAGTCTCTCAACAGTAGCAAAAAGAGTGTGAGTGTTGTTTAAGTTTCTGTTTATAAGGTTTGAGAAGAAGGTCTGTCTAGCTGTGTATAGTTCCACATTAACCGCATTTCCACTGCCAAAAGCGGGCGTGCCAGGGCCAGTCGCGTTTCCGCTGTCACTTCCAGGGATTAATCATGTGGAGCCCCTAAAGGGACATTGTGGTGGAAAAAAATCGGGGTGAGTGGAAAAAATTCAAGGTGGGAGGAAAAAATGTTTTTCAAATTGTTTGCGTTCCCTCGCAAAACTTTTGCGTTCTCTCTCAAAACCTTTACGTTCTCTCACAAAAAATGTTGTGTTCTCCCGCAAAACCTTTGCAATCTCTCGCAAAGATATTTGGTATTTGCGTTCCCTCGCAAAAGTTTTTTGTTCTCTCACAAAACCAGTTGAGTTCAGACAAACACTTCCTGTTTACTTTACAGCTTGCAGTGGGTTATACAGCTCCATATGTTCACAACGGAGCAGTTCATAGTTTTATTTTGAACTTGGACTCAAGTATAAAAAAATACAGTCAGTGCTTAGTTCAAGGCATGGTTTTGGGACATTCTAAAACGCTTAATGTTGCTTAATGTTTTAAAACAGTGACATTGAAGGAACAAATTCGATAATAATAAATGCTGTTAACATTATTAGGCTAATATTTTTTTTTGCGAGGAAACGCAAATATCTTTGCAAGAGAGGAGTGGCTATGAACAAAGGTGGAATTTTTCCACGTCAGGAGAGCTGCGCCACAGATTATTTCATATAGTTAACAGCTATAACTTTAATTTTATAAAAATTTTGCTCAAAACTCAATTTCAGACAACAGCGAGTATATGAATTAACTTCTGTTTAAGATCCGATATGGTTTATGATCACCATGAACACTAGCCATCAACCTAGTAAACGTAGTAAATGGCCTCTTGAAGAAATCATATAGGCTATCACAATCGTGTATTTATTTAGTAACATATTTTATCTGTCAGTAAATCTCAGATCGTTATTCCTGACTGTCTGATGTTCATATTTAGCTCCACATATGTCATAAAATATATCATAATCATAGTTTTTGTTCGGGAGCTCCCTCTGCTACTCAGGTCGTATTTTTGATGGAAAAATTATAGAAATGATCATTCTTTCTAGATACCATCACATGTGAAATAAACAGAAAAAGACGCGACTGAATATGTGTTTCTTTCTTTTGTGAAATAGGCTAACGATAAATACCACTTTATTTCTGAGACAATTTAAAAAAAAACATTTTTAATCCTGACAAATTAATTAATTAATTAATTATGATTAATGTACCATGTATTATTGTAAAACTGGTAAAACATTGATGCTTTTAAGCTGGTCATGTGCTGGTCCTGAGCAGGAGCTAGTTGCTTAGGACCAGCACATGACCAGCTATGAACCAGCTTAAACCAGCTCATGACCAGCTAAGGACCATCTTAAACCAGCTCAAACCAGCAGCCATGCTTCAAAACATACCTAAGCATATGCTGTATTTTTCAACAGGGCTACCACTTCCTATACATCTTGAGAACAGATTTGATGCATTAATGAATTTGGGTGAGGAATCCCCAAATGTGGTTGAACATGGATCGTATCAGCCAGTAGCTAACATTGCTACTAACAGGCGTTTAAGGTCAAGCAGACAGGGGCATTCAGCCCAGAGCACAGCCGATTCCAGGTATCTGATAGTGGACAACTCTATAATCAGAATCATAAGTAGCAGGCCTACAACTAGACGCTGCTTTCCTCAAGCAACCATTTATGATGTGAACAGCGAACTTCAGAACATTCAGAAGCACAAGACTGCAAATCGAATCATCATTCATGTGGGGAAGAATGATATTCAGAAAGAACTCCTTAAAAGGGATTTCAGTGAACTCATTCAAACACTTCGAAGACTTAAAGTTCAGTCGGTTATCAGTGGACCACTCCCGGCAAGAGGAACTAACATGTTTTCATGGTTGCTTGGGCTTAATACATGGCTACAAAGAACCCTCGATTTAAAAGGAGTGAACTTCATCAACAACTTCAATCTTTTCTGGGGCCACAGACAACTGTTTAAACCAAATGGCCTCCACCCAAACAAACTTTGTGCAAGAGTCCTAAAAGACAATATCTACTGCTCCGTCCATCATCCTTCAGTAGTGTGTGCCAGTCCACTCAACCTTAATGGCACACACACACCTGGACAGAGTATAAATGTCCACAGGACTTCACATCAGCTCCCGAATCGTCATGTGGTTGATACATCCCAAAAGGACACTGATAACACCATGCAACCACAACATGCACTACTCATGGACACCATACCGGCTGAACCCTGCCCACAGAGCTCACCACAGACAGACTGTGACATATTAGAACAGCTCCAAGCTCCAAGACTTGAACTCCAAGAATTTCTGGAAAACTGCCATGGAAGACAGGAAAACATATATCAGCCACCAGAAACACTAGAGGCACAGCCCTTCTCACCAGACACATTATCCTTCTCTCCAGCATCTCCGCTTCTAAGCTTCTCAGAGAAAAACTGGTGTATGCAGGGACCAAACTCTCCGACTCTGTTGCTGCAAGCCCCCAGAAATAAACTAAATCACGGCAGTCCCCACAACCACCAAAGCCTGTGAGCCCAGCTCGCCCTCCTCCTCCTGTGAGAACTCTATGGCTGCTGCCACAACACTATAGCTTACACCCTCCTCCATTTGCTGTAGGTGTACCAAAAACAACTGATAACAGCTCTCAGTGATATGTGTCGGGTCCCCGCTATGATAGCAGCAACATTCACAAAAGTTTACAGAACAAGCGGGCCAAACAGACCCTCTTAACTTTACTTGTTTATGTTTATGCTTATGCAGAGCTGTTAGGAGAGGTGGAGGTGTAGCTGCTCTATTTAAAGATGTCTATCAGTGCAAGCAAGTGTCAATCGGTCATTATTTTTACCAAAATACATTATTTGTCTTTTGGTATTGTGCTGAAAGGTGCTCCACGCATTATATTTATCATTATTTACAGGCCTCTAAAATACTCTCCAGCCTTTGTTGAAGAGTTTACAGAATTGTTATCAATGATTTCCTCAGAGTTTGACTGTTTTGCTATTGCTGAGGATTTTAATATCCACATAGATAATGCAGAAATCAGTGCTACAAAATAAATTATAAGTGTTTTAAACACTTTTGACATGATTCAGCATGTGCATAGCCCCACACACAATCGTGGACACACTCTAGATCAGTAAGGGTCTAAACATTTCATCCATTGTTATTAAGGATGTAGCACTATCTGATCAATTCTGTATTTTCTTTGATATAATGATCTCTGCTACCCCTGAATCTCTGTCTCTGTCAGAAAGAGATGCATAAATGAGAACACTAGTGTGCTATTTATGAAGGCTATATCTTTAACAACAAGCATATCCGCAGACTCTGTTGATCTTCTCCTTGATTCCTTTAACTCAAAAGTTTATATACACCTTGCAGAATCTGCTAAATGTTAGTTTAACAAAATAAGAGGGATCATACAAAATGCATGTCATTTTTTATTTAGTACTGACCTCAATACGATATTTCACATAAAAGGCGTTTACATTAAACCAGCTTATGACCAGCTAAGGACCAGCTCAAACCAGCAGCCATGCTTCAAAACATACCTAACCAGCATATGCTGAATTTTTCAACAGGGAGAATACCAGTGTTTGCAAGCCTTGACATAGCCGTAACTGCGGCAATATGAGATTCTCTGTGACAATCTGATATCTCGAGTGCCTTTGGGTCTCACTCCATTTGTGCAATTGATTATTGTGTCGATCAGTTATGACTTGTAATAAGTTACTTTGTTTCAAGAGCTGCAATTCTTTGTAGAAGTCTGTGGTGGTTCACGCAGCAAATATATTCCACAAGAGGCATCTTCTTACTTGTCTGTTTGAATGTAGCTGTGATTTCCTGTCCCCAGAATGTAAGCTGCTGGCAGTGAGAGTCAAAAAATATTTTTCATAGTATTATTCCGGTCTCAAATATATTTTTTTATTTTTAGTGTTTGTGCCAAAAATGTGTTGTTTGAAAACCGTGCTGATCTGCTAAAGTTAAAATCTGAGAGAAAAAACTGAGAAAAGTACAGAAACAGGGGGCAAACAATAGTGAAGAAGGAAGTATCAGACCTTTAAGTTATGATCTATAATTTAGATAGGTAATCTTTCAAATGTGTATATACATTTAACAATACAATCAGACAAGCACAAAATCAAAACCGACACATCATAAGGCATTGAAAAAATACCAGCTACAATAACTTAACTCTACAGGTGCTCTAAGCAGCTCTCATCATTTTTATTTATTTATTTACTTTTTACATGTATTTTGTACCATTAGATATTTAATGTATTTTTCACACTGAAGACCGTTTTACTGCTATCATGTCACAAGTATACATATAACTTCTATAGGTATTTAAATCTCATTCAGCAGTCCCTCTTTAAAAAATGTTTTGCGAATGACAGATATTACAATGCCTTGGGGAACAGCACACAAATGTATAGGATGTACGTGTAGGATTTCTTCAATTTCACAATAATATGTATTTCAATCATGACAACTCTCTGAAGATTTTAGCATGGTGATTGATATGACAATGTTAATGTATTTGGTCTTGGCGGAAAAGATCTGCTACGCTGCTGCTGAATTGCTGCTGCTGTTGGTTATTGCTGTAGTTGTAGATTATAGCTGCAAGCAAGTACAGCAGCGGGCTGGAGAGAGCCACGGCCGGCTGGAGAGAGCCGTTGCCGGCGGGCTTGAGTGCTGAACGGCCGGCGGGCTTGTGGGAGCTGCAGCCGGCGGGCTTGACAACGGCGTGGCGAAGCGTGCGCCGGTTTCCATGCCGCGGGGGAAAAACAGGAAAACAAAAGAAAACATTTTCAAAAAACGGAAAACAAAACGGGGAATAGGAGCGCCGCTTATTACTGTGTGGGTCCGATATTCTGTCACGCTTCGGCTACTGTGGTGGAACGAGGAGACGAGGAGACACTGGAGTAACTCATAACACAGTCTTTAATCTTCAACTTCGGCGTAATACAGGGCAGGCAGACACACACGTAGCACCAGGATGAATATTCAGTACCGGACCACCAACTCTTCTTCTTCTTCTTCTTCTTCTTCTTCTTCTTCTTCTTCTTCTTTCCAGTTTAATGGCGGTTGACATCCAGCTTATTGGTGCATTCGGACCATCAACTCAGAATAGGAAACACTTTAAATACACGACATGACCGAGGGGATGACGAGAAACACCTGAGATCAATAAACATAATGGGAACAGGAAACAGGAAGGACCAAATAAGGGCATAATGATACAAGAGGGACAACAAGGAACACATTCAAATCAATTCAAGTTTATTTGTATAGCGCTTTTCACGATACAAATCGGCCAAAGAGATGTGTCTTTAATCTAGATTTAAACAGAGAGAGTGTGTCTGAACCCCGAACGTTATCAGGAAGTCTATTCCAGAGTTTGGGAGCCAAATGCGAAAAAGCTCTACCTCCTTTAGTGGACTTTGCTATCCTAGGTACTACCAAAAGTCCAGAGTTTTGCGACCTTAGGGAGCGTGATGGATTGTAGCGTGGTAGAAGACTAGTTAGGTACGCAGGAGCTAACCCATTAAGGGCCTTATAGGCAAGTAATAATATTTTGTAACTGATACGGAACTTAATAGGTAGCCAGTGCAGAGACTGTAAAATTGGGGTAATATGATCATATTTTCTTGACCTGGTAAGGACTCTAGCCGCTGCATTTTGGACTACCTGTAGCTTGTTTATTGAAGATGCAGGACAACCACCTAGCAGTGCATTACAATAGTCCAGTCTAGAGGTCATGAATGCATGAACTAGCTTTTCTGCATCAGAAATAGGTAACATGTTTCGTAACTTGGCAATGTTTCTAAGATGGAAGAATGCTGTTTTTGTAACATGGGAAATATGATTTTCAAAAGACAAGTTGCTATCTAATATAACACCCAGATTTTTGACTGTAGAGGAAGTAACAGTACATCCGCCTCGTTGCAAATTGTAATCCAGGAGATTCTGTGTACTGTTTTTTGGTCCAATAAGTAATATCTCTGTCTTATCCGAATTTAATAGGAGAAAATTATTGGTCATCCAATCTTTTACATTTTTAACACATTCTGTTAGCTTAGATAATTTAGAAGTTTCATCTGGTCTTGTTGAGATATATAGTTGAGTATCATCTGCATAACAGTGGAAGCTAATCCCGTATTTTCTAATAATATTACCAAGTGGCAACATGTATATCGAAAATAGCAGAGGACCTAGGATAGATCCTTGTGGCACTCCATATTTTGCTGGTGATAATTGAGATGACTCCCCATTTAAATGAACAAGGTGGTAGTGATCGGACTGGTAGGATCTAAACCATCTTAAAGCCTGCCCTTGAATACCTGTATAGTTTTGTAATCGATCTATGAGTATGTCATGATCTATAGTGTCGAACGCAGCACTAAGATCAAGTAAAACTAGCAATGAGATGCAACCTTGGTCTGACGCAAGAAGCAAGTCATTTGTAATTTTAACAAGTGCAGTTTCTGTGCTGTGGGAAGGAAAACAACAAGACGGGAACACAAGTCTGACACCAGCACTGTACCAAACTATTTTTTATTATATTACACTAACTAGTTACTTTGTAATCTAATACACCTAATACTGAATGCAGATATAATAATAATATATAAAAACATTCTCTGAATAATAAATCAAAAAATTCTATATGTTTTAATTAAATAAATAAATAAATAAGACAAAAAACAATTTTAATACAACCTTCCCTTTATTAATCATTTATATTTTTAATCATGTTATAGTACTTGGTATAGAAAATAGTTGTTATTCCTTTCTTGTCCAGCTATTGATATATTAGTCATTGTTGTCACAAATCCTGTCCATGGACTTCTGTCCGCTTGCCACCAGAGGTCGCCCTCCCATTATATTGACTTTCACATTACACAGACTGTTGCATGTCACTCTGGACTACATTTCCCATCATCCATTGCACTGATTGCACACAGCTGTAACCAATCACACACACACTATATTACACATACTCAGATCCTTCTCAAACTGCCGAGTATTGTTTGTGTATGTCACTAGTCTGTGATAGCAACGTTACGGAGCCATCCTGAGTTTGCCTAGTTTCTTGTCTTAGTCTGTTTTGCCTGTTTAGTCTAGTTGTGGTTTTGCATATCGTGCCTGTCTTTGGATTGCCCCTCTCGTCTCGCCCTGTTCTGATACTGTTTACCCCTGTAGCGTCTGGACCAATCAAACACACAATATATATTTTGTTAAAGTCTTACTTGTATCACACTTGACGTTGGTCATTGTTTGCTCATAACTGCAGATTTATGCTACAGGCTCTGTGTAGAGTTGTACAGTAAGAAAGTTATTTCCCTTAACCAGGAAATTAACCTTCTTAGAATTGACAGACAGTTGACCCTGAGAGGTCAAGTAAATATCTACAGCGGATCTAAATATTTATAATTAATTATAACTAGTTATGATTAATTATTCATATTTCCCCATGAGCTGATTCGCTACACCCCTCACCTGGACCACCACCTGTGTTTCGAAATTAACCTCATTGACTGAAGTGGGATAGATAGATTGTTCACTAGTGGTCTTTTTGGCAATGACAGAATTAACAGGGCATACAGAAATTTCATTTAGGGTTTCCATGGCAGTGACAGGCAGAGATGAGAGTTCATAAACAGCTTCCTCGGCTGAATCGGGGCAAAAATAAAGTTCATGTACTGTCTCTGGGGTAGTTACATGCATGGTTGGAAGTTGTAATATGGCCTCCTTGGTTGTGACAGACTGCGCTAAGAATTCATAATCGGTGACACAACCAGACGAAAGTTCATTGAGGGTCTCGATGACCGGTTCAGAGCAGGACAAAAGTTCATAAGTGGCCTTCGTAGCCATTAAATGACAGGCTGAGAGTTCACAGATGGCCTCCATAGCCATTACAGGACAGACTGAGAGTTCACAGACGGCCTCCATAGCCATGAAGGGACAAGTAGAGAGCTCAGAAACGGCTTCTTTGGAAATGACAGGGTAATTTGAGAGCTCATGTTTGGCCTTATTGGTCATGGCAGGGCAAACAGTGGAAAAGCTTACATTCAGCAGATATAAATATTGCATTATATTGATTTTGTCAGGAAATAAGATGATCTGAACACTGTTGTGTAAGTTGTGGCTTTACTTTACTCTGGCATTACATCCCACCCACATCCCTCTGATCAGCATGTGGTACATTATATTACTATAATTAAAAATCTTTTTGGAAAATTAAACGGTTTCTTACGAACTTATGTGATTTGATAAAATACATAATGAAATATAATCGTATATGGGTAATGGAGAAATTACAATTAGCTTCAAGCTACACACGACAATTAATGAGATTAATACAACACTTCTACTTGAATATCACTATCAATCACTATTGAGTGTTTGTAATAACTTCTGACTGCGATCCAATGTGGATTTTGGTCAAATGATGAGGCAGAAATATGTTGTTCGTAACATTCTAGAAGAATTTTATGTGGAAGATACACAGTTACAACTTCTATGGGGCATAAAGAAAAAGTAATGTAACTAGTAATGTAACTAATTACTGTTGCCAGAAAGTAATAAGTAAAGTAACAATATTACTTTTGAAAGGAGTAACTAGTAATGAGTAATATATTACATTCTTTGAGTAACTAGCCCAACACTGTTGGGCTGTAACAGACAGGGCAGCAAACTGGGTGTTGGTTTCCTTGAGAGTGGCCGGAAAGAGAGACAGTTCAATATTAGACTCGTGGAATAAGACTGGTAAGACAAATGGTTCAGAATTAGACTCACTTGGGAGCAATGGACCGGCAGACAGATCAAAACCGGGTGCATTGACTGAAACTGGACTGGTAGACATGGTAGACATTTCAGTAAGTGAAATTAAACAGGCAGACAATTCAAACTCAGACTCATAAGTTGAAACTGGATAGACAGATAGCTCATTGACAGACATTAGGCTGACAGGAAGTTCGTAATCAGTCTTATCGTTTGAACTAGAACAGACAGATGGCTCATTCTCAGGCTTATTGATTGAAATTGGACTCACAGATAGCTCAGGATTAAACTCATTGACTGTAAATGCAGACAGACTGTTCACTATCAGCCTCAATGGCTGATTCAGAACAGGACAAGAGTTTGGAGATGGCCTCATCGGCCGGTTCAGAGCAAGGCAAGAGTTCATAGACGGCCTCCTTGGCCGGGACAGGACAGGACGAGAATTCACAGGCGGCCTCCTCAGCCATGACGGAACAGGCAGAGAGTTCATGATGGGCTGAAAGTGTATTGCTGGGCGCCACCACCCTACAAGGAGCTGAAGTGAGCGCCCCCGCCTCGGAAGAAGAAGTCTGGTGTATGCAGCCCAAACACACCAAAAAGCGATCCGCATCATGGGAAGCGCTTCAGACAGGGGAATCAGTTCAGGAACAGGAAGGCTAGAGTGATTGGGTTTGGGGATACCAGCTGCACGTGCAGACACCAGCGGTGCGCATCCCTCACACTGGATATCAGACTGGGATACCGAAGGACTGACCTTGATAACCTAGGCGCAACAGACAGGACGTTACGTGACCCTGGATGATCAGCTGTGATGTGATGTGACTCTGGATGATCAGCTGTGATGTGACGTGACTCTGGATGATCAGCGGTGATGTGATGTGACTCTGGATGATCAGCTGTGATGTGATGTGATGTGACTGGATGATCAGCTGTGATGTGACGTGACTCTGGAAGATCAGCTGTGACTTGACTCGTGAAGATCAGCTGTGACTTGACTTGACTCATGAAAGACAGTTGTGATTTGACTGAACTCAGGAAGATCAGCTGTGACTTGACTGAACTCAGGAAGAACAACTGTG